>NC_139734.1:18700684-19053184 GCF_964211835.1 Anser anser
CAAAAATAAACAAAAGTGACTTTACAGAACGGTCTGTCTGAAAAATACATAGTTTAGGGTTTTTCTGGGGAGGAGAGAGGTTGGTTCATCTTGTTGTTGTTGTTGGTGGTGGTGGTTTTCTTGCTTCTCTATAAATCTACAAACAAATCTGGTGAATACAGTTTGGCAACAGTAAGCTATTATAAAAGAGCAAATGAAATGAAGAGAAAAATAGTATTTCTTGCCCTAGGCATGAAACAGTGCCCTTGAATTATGTGTTACAATCAATTCCTAAGCTTACACTATAGATAGCATCTTTCCGTGATGTCTCATCAAGCATATTAGATCTGACCAGTGAAATACTGTAAGTTAGCTGGAATTGATGGAAATATTAATGCACTTGCTTTACCAAGCCTACACTGCCTGAAGTAACCCCTTTTAACTCCTTTTGAGACCAATAGCTAGTTTACTTTAAGCAGGGATTTCTGGCCCATGGACAACAAAATTTAACAAAATCTGTTTGGATTTACAGTTAAGAAAATTAGTATTCTACAATACTACAATTTAATGCTCTAATTATAATCTGGACTGGTAAGAATGTTGCTTTTGCTTATTAGACAACACAGTAATTCCAGTGTTTCTGGAAAAGAATCCTAGCACAGATACAAATCAGCATTTGACAGAGTGAAAACTTAATGGGCAGCTGCTGTTTGGCATCCTGTGATAAGTCATCACAGAATTAAAAAAATCTATAAACCTACATGAATCAACTTAAAAGTTCGATTTGAACTTCATTTATTTGTAGGTGGAAATAAGCTTTGTTTAAGAACTAAATCCTCACTGCTAATGTCACTATGCCACAGTTATTTATGTTTTAATAAATATTCATTCAAAACACTGCAAATTAGAAGATCAGAGATTCAGGCTTAACACAGGGACTTCAATTTTTTACCTTTCTTCTTTTTCAAAATGGAGTGTTTAAAGCTACATTCCCCTATACAGAAAACCAAAATCTGTCCTTGTGAGGTGGATGAGAATAGCAAGTGGCTGACATTTAGAAAAAAATAGGTCAAAATTTATTTAAGAACCTAAATACTGCAATTTCATTTGTACATCTAATTTCATGCACTTTCTTGTATATACCTTGACTTTCATTTACTTGGATGTCAGAGTTCCCACTGATAAAACACAGCTGTATCACTGCTACTCAACCAATTTGGGACGTCTAAATTGTGTTACAGGATGATCTTTTATACTAAGCAACTCTCTTCTTTGGACATGCATATTGTGTTGCTGTCATTTAAGGACATGAGAATGGTAACATCTACCTGCGGAATAGAATAAGCCATATTTATATTAGCAATTTCTTTGAAAGTATATTGTGATAATAAAGGATTTGCAAGAAATTCATAGTTAATTTAGGTGGATCCAAACTAAACAAGTCATAAAAGATCATGCTTCAATTTGATTGAGTTAAAAAATATAAAGGGATAATGGTTAATCTACACCCTATGTTTTTATGCACCTTGCCTCTAGGTAAAGTTAAAGCAGTTCTAGGAATAAAGTAAATTAAATCCTAGTGCATCAAAGATGCACAGAAAGAGCAGTTTGGTTTTTGCTTTGCTATTCAGATTATCTCCCAGGGACTCTTTCCCTCATGGATCAAAGTGTGGCTGTTTGCTCAGAGCACTGACATGCAAAAAAATTTCTCAGGATACATTTACACCATAGATAGGCAGAATGCAGGCTCTGTGCTCTTCAGAATGAATAGACTCCGCTCCTTCCCAGAGCACAGAGCAGATCTACCATCTATACCTGCCCAACCATATAAGACGGCAAAACTTTCCTTAACGCTCTGCTACAATACTTGAAACCAAGGGCAGCAAAACCAGCGGCGTTTTGTTTTGTTTTGTTTTTTTCCCAGACAAACTGAATGTGAGAGACTGAGATTTAGGCAGTCCTTAGAACTGAGCAGAGAATGACAATGAAAGGTTGTGTTTGCAGAGACACTGGGGTGTCTGAGATTACTGCACTGGTGATCTTGGTCAGAAACCTATAGATCCTTCTCAAGGGAAACTGTCCTATCACCACAGCCATACAGTCACAATCTCTTTTAATTTCTTGCTGAAAGTAATAAATAGGACTTCATATATACTATCATGTGGTATACATCACTGAGCAGTATCACTAATTGTTTATGTTACAACGAGTGCTGATTACAAACATGCCAGAATCTACCCTGCATAACTACATCTGAAGAAGGCTTTAATGCAGAACAACACAATTTCTTTTTATGGAATGTATTGGCAGTGCCTCAGACCTAGTCAAGCACAGAGCAAACAAGCAGCCTGTAATTTGCTGATGCAGTAATGAGGCAACCAGAAAGATCCTTACAGATTAGCAAGCAATCAGGGAGAGTTTCACTGTATGCTATCTGCTTCACTGCTGGCAAACGTGGAAAAATAACAAACATGGTGGTTCACGCTTCTCTTACTACAGTAAGCTTTTTAATCAAAACTGGGGAAACATATCATGCAAAATGCTAAAACACAGGACAGTATTTTAAAATGCCTCAATCCCGATTAGCGAATTGAACACTACACCTGTTAATAAGTATATAGTAGATAGACATTCAGTTGCATACCTAAATGCAGATTCATAGCACACATAGCTGCTGAAAAATATGAACACAAAGGTGAGAGATAGTAAAAACAGACGAGGTTGATTTCTGATGTCTGTGCTTTATTTATAAGGCTGGAATGGCTATGGGACAGTTTTGTTCACCTGTCAGGGACTGTGCAGAATTCACCACCATTTCTGTGTTTTAGCATACTAGGTTTATTCATTTTATTTCCCTGCATGTATATTTTTAGGGATAAAAGAAAATTTTGGACTATCTGTGTTTGAAGAACATTATTCAAACACTAAATGAGGAAGTTCTGTTGCAATGTACCACTTAAGTAAGGTAGGAGAAACTACTATACCAGGCTTTTAACTTTCAGTAACCAGGTTTGTGACACTGATCTTTACATTATTAGACCCAATGTTTGCATGGAACAGCACAAAAAGATGTTTCTATTCATTGTTCTCCCTAAAAATGAAAAATCAAATTCTAAAGGAAACATACTTAGAGAAGCCAAATCTGCATTGTTATTCCACCTAACCTCAAGAAGCCAAAGAAGTTCATATATCAGGCTTTTCTGTGCTCAACATAAACAGATTTCAAAGCCCAAAATGATTTAAGTACTCAAATTGATAGATGCCTTTATGACCTAGCCTGTACAAACATGTCAAGAAATGGAATTTTGTCTGTAGTTTCCCTGTACAAACTAGAGAAAAAGGACTCAGACAACAGTAGAGTTATTGGAAAATCAGAAATCTGTATCTCAACGCACTTTTATGCTTCCCAAACCAAATTAAAATTTTTGTAAATCAAGTTTTTGAAAACATTTTGCATAAACATAATGAACATAAAATGAAGGTACATGTCAATTAAGCTAAAACATTTGTTCAGTGTTCTAATTGAAAAAGAAAAAAAAGCTAATTTACACAATAGATTTTAAATTCATTTACAGAGCAAAACCAGGAAACTTCTACCTCTTCAATTTCAAACTCCTCAGAAGTTTGAAAAAAACTTTTTAAAAACGTTTATTCAATCTTGATATATTCCTCTGGGAAAACACTTGGGATGCAAACATATCAAATTTATTCACTGAGATTTCCACACCATAGGAGTGTATCATATTCAGAATATGCAGTGTGGGTCCACCATTCCCAAGCTGTCAAACATCCAAACCTCCAAAGCACAGCAAGTAGATACTCAGCAATTTGGATATGCTCAAGGCCTGTGGGATTTATTGTGAAAGCACAGATTACCACACAGCTCTTACAGAGCTGATCCAATAATTTTATTGGTCATTGCTATAAGAACCAGTGTTTCTGAGCATGCCTGGATCATTATCAGGGCCTGCCACATGTTGGGCAGCTCAATGAGATAAGTATTTAGGGACAAATAAATTCAGCACCTCTGTGGAAAATGGGAAGATGAGTATGCAGTAACTCAAAGCAGTTTGTAAAAACATGATTACGTGACATGATCTGAAAACACACAAAACTGTTGTTAGAATTTGCTGATTATTACTTACATGGTCACCTGATATTCTTCTTATACAAGAGGGCCTATTCCTGACGCTTACTTTTAGATATGCAAAAATTCAAGCACAGAAAATAGAAACATTCCTTCCATATCTTAGGTTAAGTTGTTGACCATGATGTGTCTTGTCTAGAAAGTGGAAATGATCAAATTATTTGCAGTTATCAGATGAATTTTAAAAGACAAAAAGTTACATTATTTCCTTCTAAAATAAAAATGAATTAGTTAACAGTATTAGGAGCTCACTGAAAGGAAACATAATGACCAACCCTGGCCTTTCTCCTACTCACCTTTGAGAAATCACTTCTAGATGGGACAATACATTTTAAAATATGAAAGTGATGGGCTCATAAAAATATTGGTACAGATTCCATTGAAGACAATATCTGTGATTTCATAGACTGAAGCCTATGCTGAATTAGACTCATAATAAGATGCTAAGGAGGCTTTAGGGAATACACGCCTGCCAAATGTAGACGTTCATCTTGCAAGTCTTTCATAGCACGAGACTCAGTGTACCTGTAAAGACTGTTTCCAAGTTCTGCAAAACTATAAAGTATAACATCTAAATTATTTTGTTCAAGAAAATTAAATTTCAAATACAAACATGCAAAATCAATGACTTAAGGATGCCATTGGAGCTTTAATTTGTTCATTGTCATACGTAAACCATAAAGTTATCTTTAATTAGAACATGATCACATCTGACCTTTCTCCCAGGACTCAAAGCTCATTTACAAGGTAGAAGTGCTCAATAAATAAGGAACTTTTCAGTATTTTGTTCTTGCTTAATATGAAGAAGCATACTGTGTTTCTGTATACTTTTCAAATTTTTTCTCATACTACTGATGAATACTTAATTATTAATCTTCTTAATAATTTTTATACACAGACCATTAGTGTAGCTTAGTGATTCATAGCTACTAATTACTTTATTATTGCAATAGTAATAGTAATTTTTTTTTCAGTATACTTTTTTGATTTATCTGGAGAAAAGACAGCTTTTAAGGGGACTGTAGGCAGTTCTCTTATGCAATGTAAACGTACAACCATTCTCCTGCCATGCCTTCTTCTTCTATGGCAGACAATAAGTAAACACAAGATCCCCTAGATCCTTCTGTCCACAGTGTCACTGTACCTGGAACGTCATACCACGAACCTGATTCATACTCATGCTTTCCAAGACAGAACAATATGGGATTGTATTATAATAAATACACATAATAGGACTGATAGCTTCACTGAAACTGTATTTCTAATACTTTATAATTTTTCATTGAATAATTTTGTAATTCAATTTCTCTTTCTGCAATTTCCTAGTTTTTAAAGCAACTTTCATCTCATTCTTATCACCAAAACAATTACAAATTCCAAACCCTTTCATTTGCTACATTAAACTTATGCTCAGTGACCCAACCAAATAACTGACAGCAATAGCTTCTTCCCCTCTGTAAGAAACAGAAATGGACCGAAATACAACATTCACTTCACCTCAGTTTCCTTATGATTAGGAACAATGAGACTCAACATCCTCTGAATATATTTTCCCTAGGTTCCTTCAATTCTTGTCCCCTTCAGACAAGTGCCTTTCACATCAAAAGATTGTTTAAATGCCCTACAATGTGTAGATACAGTTGCAGAAATTATCTTTACTCAAAAACACTGAGTATCCTACTCAGCTAGCCATGATTAAGATGCATTCCAGCTTCACCTTACTCTGTCCCACAACACTCTGCTACTGGGGCCACTTTTTCTAGTGAATCTCCTTAAGTTGCTGAATTCAGAGGAATTCTAGCAGATAAGCCAAGAATAATGTTAGATTCATGTGAAAAATGACCTTTTTGATAAATATTGTTAATATCTTGCATAGAGTTGATATATATTCTCATTAACTTGAGACAGACAGATTGGTAATAAAACCTTCTGACTTCTATCCTGAAGTCAGAGAAATGCAAAACTGTCTTCATTTTTTTCTGCCATTAAAAAAATCTGAGGAGAACAGCAGAAAGAAAATCTGTGTGATAGAGGTTAAAACTAATCCTGTAAAAGTCAAGATAATTTTAGGTTCTGAATTGCAGAAGTATCTGATTAGGCATTATTGTTTCCTATAGTATGGAGAACAATAGAACTGTGATCACTGTAAATAAATATTTTGCTTTGCATGTTCCTTAAAAGCGGGAAATCAACTGCCAGGCTTACTTTTCCCCTCTGAATTGTGAAATGATCTGTATGGGTTCAAAGCTTCTAACAATCAAAGACAAAAATGCAGAGATGACTGCCAATTTCCCATGCCTGTTACTAAGCAAATATTTTATGACAAAACAGAAAATAATCAAGGCAGTTGTAAGGAATAAGGAAACATGTTTAATAACATGGTAAAAGAACAGAATATAAAGCATATCCGAAAATTCACACCCCTACATATATTTTGAATTTCCCAGTTGAAGTCTCTACAAGATTATCTTCCTGTAACTGAATTAAGCGAGAGACAGTCACAGCCTGTTTCTTTGTATGGAGCTACACTGAAGTTGATGGGATAAACAGGCGCGGTCTGGGGGTGGCTATATATACTTGAGCTTTGAGTCAAGTTGACTCTAGATGATTACTGATGTTAAGAATAAATATTTTTGTTAGTTAAAATGTAGCACGCATTCCCCATTCCCACTGGAAATGTCTTCATATTTCAACATTTCTGCCAATGTACTGATGAAATACAGTTCTTCTAATACCTTCTGCTTATGAGGCCAGAGCAAGCCAGTGTGTCATTGTCACAAACACACACAACGGTCCTTTAAATAATTGATGAAAGAAGCTGAAGGGAATGTTTGGACATTACCTTTGGTGGCCAAATTGAAGTATTAAAAAAGCTTTCTATCTGAATTCCAAAAAAAAAAAAAAGGAGGGGGGGAAGGGGGATTTTTACAGTGTGTCATGAGATTTAGGAATCAGGAAAAAAATATTAAAAAACTATTTGAACTTCATAGACTCCAACACAGAGGACCAATGATACCTAAGAGTCTAAATCTCCCAATTTCCAGACAATACTTTCATACTAGCAGCAATGCAAGTGCATTCATCCCAGGAGAGGGGTAGTAAGCCCCTGCAGGGTATCTAAATTTAAAAAATAAACCAAAGCAAAACAATAGAATTAACCAATTCAAGTTTTCTCTCTTTCTCTTTTGAAAATAAAATAAATAATAATTATTTTAAAAAATGGTCATGAGGTATATACAATCTTATTCAAGAATAGCTTTCACTATCCACCCAGTGTTTATCTCCCATTAACAAGCTGTCAGGTAAATTAAATTTAACCATAGTACTAGAACAATAATTTCCCATCATCTAACAGAATACTAATATAAAAAACAATGAGCAGACCCAGTGCTATGAGAATAGCAGAAACTTTCAAATTACAAATCACTTCAAGGAAGAGGACAAGGATGGAGTCAAATATTTCCCAGCTTGAGAGACTGGGATGCAAAATAGCTTGGGAGTTGTACAGCACTTGGTTAATTATAACAGGAGGAAGAAATGACATTTTTGTTTTGTTTTGTTTAAATACTGTCTGAGCTTTTATTATATGTAAATGTAGAAAATGTTATTGTCTTTCTCCTGATTTCAATTTTCTTAAGCATTTCTAAAAAAAAAAAATCAACATGCTGTAAGCAAAACTTTAATGGATGTGTTAATACAAATTATACAGATGGGTAAGCTAAGGATTTATTAGAAACTCCAACTGTTAAATTTCCTTTGAAGTGTACAGATTCAGTACATCCACACTATAAACCCAGAGGTGAAGTGATAAATTTTGTAAATTGAAAACATAAGACACACTGAGCTCCCAGTTATTTAAATGGCAGCTCCAGGGATTTAGGGCAGAAATTGATTAGTTTATGAAAGAAAGTTAGATGACATGGTTACTTAGTATAATAGGGAATCTGACTGTGCTCTCGTCACAGGTTTCTGCTCTGTCATAGCTGAAACTCACACCTGGTATAAATACCAGTGTATATAAGTGAGGTAGTGTAATAGCAGAGAACTGTCCAGAACCCTTAAAACTCAACTTTCTCTTTCCAGTATAAACTGTCTTTGCTTTTAATTGTTGTTATAGCTTTTACTCTACCAAAACTTTGAGTTCTCCTTGAGGTCTAGAATCAGATGCATTGTTGATCATAAATAGAAAACATGAAAGAATAATTATTAATGTAATTATCAAACTTATCATGAATGTAAAAAACAAACCAACAAACAAAAACCGTCTTCAATAAAACCTACTTTAAAAGATTAAAGCTTCCCAAGAAACCCAGAGACATTTTTGTGTTTTGATCTGAAAAGGAATGTAAAATAATACCAACAACAGCAAATCACAACTTACATGAACAACTCATTGTCCCTAAAGAGAAGGAAATAGAGAGAAGGCGGCACACAAAGCTCTGCCCCTCAAAGTCCTGAAATCTAGGACAAAACCATTTAGAGGTACCTGCATATGCATTTGACTTTGCATATACACTGACTTTACCGCTGTAGCCTGTGCTCAACAGACATGAGTGTTGTGTTTTGTGGCTTATGAGGACTGCGAGTTGATGGCTGTCTTCTGTTTCTAGCCAAAAAGCTTCCAAGGGGTTACAAGAAGAAGGAAAGAAATGTCAGGAAAAGTAAAGTTTTGAGGATGAAAAATGAAAGCCGATTGCAGAAGATAGAGGGGAGGGAGTAAGAAGAGGACTGACCCTGAAAAAGAAAACTAACAAACAAAAACTATTACCATAGGCCAAAAGTAGAGTAAGCTGTGACATGAAGCTACTGGAGAAAAGTAGAAGAAACAGGAGAAAATTTAAAGGGGGTGCGGTGGGGTGGGGGGGTAGAAGAAAGGGACAGGGCAGGAAAAAGGGAATAAGAGAATAAAACGCTAACAAACTAATTGCTTATATTTATTTTTCTTGCAATCTTAGCTATCAAAATATTCACAAAAAACAAGTTTGGACCTCACCTACTTAAGGATGTCAGACTCCAGTAGATTTGGAATCCTCTGTTTGACTAAATAATCAAAGCTTCCATATTTTTCAATGGTTCCTGCTTTTCCAACATACCTAATATTAACAAAGACATTGACTGATTAAAGCATAATGCCAGGTCATTATTTCTGATAGTACAGGATTTAAAAAAATTGCATCTAGAGAATAAGAAACTATTTATAAGCAATTAATGTCATATTTTACATTAAGTATTGTATTAAATCAAACTGCATGAATATGGAATGCATTATATTTTCCCATCACTTCTGAAATTCCTTAATAGGTAATTTCTGTGAAAGAGTCATTTCAATCATTACTTATTAAATAATATTCACCAATTATTGCCAGAAATAACGTAAAAGTGTTAGCTATTAAAAAAGTGTATTTTTTCTTTGAAGGATATTCCTTATGTAAAAGGGCACAGTAAGAAAAAAAAGTTACATAGCTAATTAAAAAACAACACATGCACACAAAGGCACAGAAAAGAAAAAAGAAAAGATACATTCTAAAATGATTTTATTCTAGTTTATAGAAATATCAAGCCTTCCTTCAAGCATATTAATTTACAGGTGGTCCAATTTCACCCATTTTTATTCCAAGCCCTCATGTGTACAAAACATTTAAATGCACATACATACATTTAACCTCAAGGTAGACTGCATTTAAATCCATTTTTTTTTAAAGCTGAGGTGTGGAGTTATGTTCAGGAGCATAACTCCACTGAGCAATGAAGTAAAAGCTATTGCTCTTATTACTATAATTAAACTATCATGACTGCCAACAGTATTTTTTTTCCATTTTTATATAGCCTGTAAAGGTTAAAAAGAAGAACAGAATCTTGTTTTATAGGTAAAGGAAAGCTTTAAAACAATAATTTATTGAAATAAATTATTTAGGTAAATATACCTGGCAGAAATAGATTCACAAGACAGAGGAGAGAAATTAAATAAACCAAAAAGCAGTACAGAAATGAAGTTGTTCCTTATACAGAGCTCAAAGGAATTATGAAGTCAAACTTTATGTAGGTAATATGCTTTTATTTACCATCCCTTCCTTTTTGCCTTATAAGCACCACTACTGCTCTTAATCACTTTGGTCAATGATTTGCTTGGCTTTTCAGGCTATACATTCTGCCAGGAAGGAAAAAGAACTTGCAAAATCCACTCTGGGCAAAAATTGTGAAATACTTTATTGTAGTAACATGAGTCTGGCCTCAACGAGTCTTTTAGTGTATTTAGATATTTGTGTGATACAAAGGATTGTTTTGTCAGGAGTCAAGAGAGACTAATTTTGGAGGAGAACACAAAAAAGGTGGTCTGCATGAATGAAGGATTATGGTGTAATGCTAGAGGAATCCCATCTGAAAACAACTTAGGATTCTGTTATCACAAGGTTTAAGTAGTATAAACTTTAAGGTGTAAGATAAAGTGTAGATGTTTTGCTCCAACATGAATCTCCATCTGGGCTGTTCACTGACATTAAACAGACATTTCTATTTTACAGGAGACTATGATTGCCTGATAAGAGAGACATGACCTTTCCTTTTCCTCTCTCTTTCCTCCACAAAAATGGTCTACTTCAAAATGTCATGGAAGTGTAAGAACTTAATCTCAAATCTGTCACAGGACCAATAGATTCATTGCCAATGCAGTATCTTCTTTTCCATTCTTAACATGCGGTAAATAGCAAATCAGCCTTTGTTTTCCTAATTAAATAAGCTCATGAGTTTACCCTCCACAGAAGTACAAAATGTAAATGACAGTGTCAGAGGAACTGTAGATTTACATTTTTATTATTTCTTTAGATTTTCAAAATAAATTTTAATGTCCATGATAATCCCCACACCTCTAGAGTAAACATGCAATAAACTATTTTCTTTGAACAAGTATGTGAGATCATGTTTTGTGAGATGACTCAGTTGGCAAGTGTCAAGTGGTAAGAGTTAATTTTCTTCAGAGTGGCTGGTATGGTGTTGTGTTTCGGATTTAGGAGAATAGTAATGCTGATAACACACTGATGTTTTTAGTAGTCGCAGAGCAGTGCTTATACACAGTCAGGGGCTTTTCAGCTTCTCGCTGAAAAAAAATATAATTATTATTTTCCTTTCCTTTTCTGTCTTATAAAACTGTCTTTATCTCAACCCATGAGTTTTGCCCTTTTTCCAATTCTCTCCCTCATCTGACTTGGGGAGAGTGAGCAAACAGCAGTATGGTGGTGAGCTGCCTGTAGGGTTAAACCACAATTTAAGACTGTGATTTTTAACTACACAATTATGTTTTACCAAAAACTAGCAAATGATTCTTAACAGTGCCCCTGAAACCCTTCAAAATTTAACGAAGGAGTACACAGTAATACTAATACTGGACAGTTCGGAAATAATACAACAGCCTATTATTTCTACTCAGAATGAGATTCTGAAGGCAGGTATTTGCTGCTGACTCTGAATAGCAGAGTACAGAGTGGTTATATATATAAACCAGCCTAGTTTTCAGACTGGAAGAGTGAGAAAAAAAAATTATAGTGTATTCAGTTCCATGCAGTTCTGTATATAAAACTTTGTTTCTTCCACATCTTACTTTATAAAGAAATGCATGCCCTCTAATTTAAGCCCTGTAAGTAGACAGGACTGGAAGATATTAAACTTAGATGTCAACTTACCATCTATTAATGACAGCCTGTATTTTGCTGGGTTCCTATTTATAGAATAAGGTTTAATGAATTACACTTGAATTCTCCATGTGCAAAGTCCAGAAAGATCCATTTATGTTTTCTCATGACTTTGAAATACTTTCTTCTTTACGATAGAGGTAATTTAAATTCATTTTTTTGGGAGAAAGTGGACATTTAAAGGATGTATAAAGAACATAATTCATTTGATTTTCCAGTCAGCTTTTCTTTTTGTAAGTGGTACTATTAAGAAAAGCAGAATTCTTCACTTCCATTTCCCAGTAAGTCTTGATTAAAATATAGCTATAATAGAAGCATTTTAATTGACTTCAGATGATGTAGAAATGTGGCATTATTACAGGTACTATCTGTTCAAAAGGGATCAATTGATTATCTAAAATGTTAAGAGCATAAGTTATAGTGAAGTCTTAATCTTGCAATGAGCTCGATGTTCTCTGCTTCAACCCAGGTGATTTGGCTTCCATTGACTTTAAAAAAAGGTTGAGAGAACGCAGTATTTCGTAAGATTGCATCTCAAATATACATAATCTAATACACATTTGTGAAGTACTACAGTTCAAGGACAAGACTGCTTAATCTCACAGATGTCATTACGTCAACTTTCTAACACCACTTTACTTGGTAACTTGCAAAATCTTTTGCTTAATTACTAAATGCAAGTAATCCAACAACATCAGAGAAAGATATAAAGAATGTTGTGTATTTCATAACATAATCCTCTTTCATTTGAATTTCTTTTGAAACTGTTCAAAGCTTGGGCGTGGAACTGAACCTCTTAAGAATTGCTCTAACTTTCAGTGGGAGCAAGACATAAAGATAATCAAAAAGCCTTTGAAGAAGCAGCTTTGCACCTCATTTTAGGATGTGACACAGCAGAGACCATGCACTGATGCCTGAGCGTGCTACAGCAAATCACAAATTAACAACTCATATTGAGCAGGCTGTCAATTATTAGCAGTCAACTGGCCTGTATTTCTGAAGCTCCCCTGATGCAACACTGCATAGGCAGCTTCATGGGTGAAGTTTCCAGGCATGCAGCATGGTGACATAATTGCTCAGTATGTTGGAAAATACTTGGGAAAAAACATTGTTATGTAGTGGAAAGCATCCAACTTTTAAAAAAGCCTAGCTTTATTTATGTGCTATCCTGCAAATTCAATTACAGGACTGAAAATTAGCTACAGGTTTTCTACTTAAAAGTGCTTGTACTCGTTTTAGCATAGACTTCTTTCTGTCTCTATGCCTAAATTATTCCATTAAACATAGGAGCACAATGACGATCTTCTACAGCTGCAAATTCTGCTCAGTGCTATCCTAATGTGGACTGGTCATATTAATACAGTGTGAAACTCATCTTCTCTGAAACATCAGTATTTCATTTACCATCAGCTTTGTGAAAAATGCCAATGAAGAGGCAGCTATCTATATACATGCCTGAAAGGGTTAAACATGCAGATTTCAATTACAGTTGTACTCAGTAAGTGGGAAGAGTGTCTATGTCACCTGGAAAGTGTCTACAGAAACACCTATAGATATTGTCTTTGAGTACAGTTTTACTAACAAATATTCTTTTAAAAGTTCAAAACCAAGGTGGAATCATGAGCTCATTTCTTCCTTCTCCTTCCCACTATGCTTTGAAATTTAATCAAGAACTACAATAATTTCTATTAAATAGTAATGTAAAATTAGCAAAAGAGGGAATTTAAAACAGAGGTGGTTTTTTTTGTTGTTGTTTTTTGACATAAGATAAATACCATGCTGGATAAAATTTACATTTTCTGTTCCTTGCAAATAGAAATTTACAGCTAAGAATCACAACAGTTTAGAAAATCTACCGTTTCGTTTCTATGAGCTCAGGTAAAATCTCAAACTGTGCAGTCAGTTTCCTCAATCAGATTTATACACTCTTCCTGGTCTTATTGCCCTATATCACCTTGGAA
This sequence comes from Anser anser, assembly GCF_964211835.1. Classification (NCBI taxonomy): domain Eukaryota; kingdom Metazoa; phylum Chordata; class Aves; order Anseriformes; family Anatidae; genus Anser; species Anser anser. The sequence goes on from NC_139734.1 coordinate 18,714,457, forward strand.
TAGATTTTGTTGCAAAGACTTATTAGACCAAAAGAAAGATAAGCACGCTAACGAAGCTGTCATTGTATGTATTATAAACTAAGCTTGTAATGGGATTATTCTTTGGAAAATTTGTTAAAGAAATGAAGTTTATGGTGCAGCAAGCTTGGAGGAAAATTAATGAATTCACAGATGTTCACCTTAATGAACAACAGATTGAGAATATATTATTAAATTCAAAAGGAAAACTTTGCATATGTTGTCAAAATTAGGTTTTGATCTTTACAAGTGTTGTGCTCATGTGAATAATCAATTAATAATTGATTAAAGGCTTCCTCCAAATTTATCATGTCTGTACAATTTATTATTTATTTAATTTCTCCTGAGAACTCAATAGATCAACATGTGAATAGGTTTCTCCTGGCTACCTTCATATATAATATCAATCTCTGATAGAAAAAGTTCCATTAAAGTGGTTTAAAGTTAAGTTTAAGTTTTAAAGAAGTTGTCATATTTTATGGCTAAGCAATAAAAGCCTTCATAGCACAAGGATCCTTTTTGAGTAAGATTTTTTCACTTTTCCATGTTTATGCTAAGCAGCAGATGCATCAGAAATCCTCCCCTCAACATGAAAGAAGGAGGTGTTGGGTTACTGCACCAGAGACAAGGCTAATGCAGGTCGCTCGCCTTACAGAACGAAAGGTGGGACAGCTGGCAGGGACGCGTGGCCTGCTCCTAACTCTCACATAAAACCCAGGTTTCAATCCATTTGTTCCTGGTAAAAGGCCACCCAATCGACAAGGCAGCTAGGACATGTAAAGGTAGTGCCATGTGTAGCTGCAATTTATGGCATTCTAATTTAAGGAATGAAAGCAAACTGCAAATCTGTAATATGAAGCTACTTTGCATTTAATCTTCAAATAACTTGAAATTCACGGGTGGAAGAAAACCTCTACCAAACATGGAAAGAATGTTATATCCTGTCACTATTTCTCCCTAAACTGCAGCGTGGACTTTGGGCCAGTCTTGTAAGCAATGACATATTAAATTAACAGCAACAAACATCATGGAGCTTAACGAGCTCCCTGCGGCTCCCTGCGGATGTTGGTGAGGCACTTGCTGGATCCTTCCTGCTGACAACAAGCAATGCCTCAGACAATAACAACTTGTGCTATTTCAGTGGATTAACTATTCATATCAGCATCCTGAGTGTTCAGCCATGCAGCAAGACATGATGAGCAAACATTTTACACTAAATAATTAGATCTTTGTTACAAGAAGAAATGATATCCTTTATGTGACTTTTGCCCTGGCCTATAAAGAGAAGGGAGCACGGTATTTACTACTGACTGTAAAGGAAGAAACCACAGAACAAAATCAGCACTCTGTTCTCCATCAACAAATGGGCGGTGAAATGATGGTGAAAAAGGGTAATGTCAACTCACTCCATTAAAAAGAAGCACAAACAATTTTGCACCTGTGGGTTAAGGTTACTCTTCTTAGGTTTGTTTCACATCAGTTACCACAGCGTATATAAGATCCTTAGAAATAAACCTTACTGTATGGAGTGTGGCTTAGCTGCCAACCAGGGTTAACCCACAACACTTACATATAAGAAATGCATTGGGATTTGTTTCTATAAACTTTCTATATGTGACATGCAATAATATTCAGAAAGCACAAATAGAGTAAATATATCAGGATATTTTTTAAAGTCTACACAAAACTAGCCCGCATAAAACTAAGCCCACAAACAACCAAGAATATAGCCTAAATGCTGTTTTATATCTGAATCAGATTCCGTGTGTTGTTTTACAAGGAAAAACAAACAAACACACAAAACTTAAAGACAGACGACTACAGTAGACTACATTGAGAAAAGAACCCCCCCAAATTTAGACAAATTACAAAAAAAAAAAAACTCATTCAAAGCTATGAAAAGTCACAAGACAACTTCTTTTGAAATATTCTTCAACTGCTTGCTTCTTTTGGCAGTTACAATCTGGAATATTGCTCGTTTGTTCTCAAGAGTTAATACCCAAAACTCTAAGCAGGTCCAGCATAGAGCATAGAGCAAAGCGCACAGGGAAGAGTAGAGGAGTCAGTACACACACAGCTTCCCTCTCCGAGTAGCTGGCCACCCACTGCAATATAGTAGAAGATGAAATTTCTAGACAAACAACACCTGCAGCACTTTAGCACATTTAACTCAGTATTAGAGGCTTAAATCAGTTTGGCAACAAATTGAACTGGGACAGCTAGGGAAATGACTCTCCTTAGCAGCCTGCCCAAACCCCCCTCCTGGAGGATGCTGCTCTGCAGCCCCACTGCAAGATGTCTGAGCAGCCTCTCTGCTAATATATCTCACAGGCTGCTGGGTTAAAGGAAGCAGTTTCTATTTTCTTTACTCAGCTAAGGTTTGAAGAGAGGTGCTTCAGGAGTGCCTGCATCCTCTGCAGGGTTGTCACACTTTGCGAGGCAGGCCAACAGCTCTGCTGCCCCGCTGTAGTACAGAGCGCCTCGCGTATCAACATCCAAGGGGCTCAGCACTCCCGTTGGGTCTGTGCCTCCTTAATAACAGTTGTTTGAGCTGTGGGTTGGAATGTTTTGTCACAAAGAGTGGATAAGAAAAATGAGAAAAGGTGTTCAGCTGCTTATGGAAAAGGCCGAGGCAGAAATGCTAACATTATTCACTTAACGGAAGCCAGAGTTCGTTTGACTCCTAGTGAAATTTGGTAAATGTTAAGTGAATTTTAATGTTTTCAAAGGATTCAAAAAAAAAAAAAAGTGTGGAGAAGTCTTACTTTTCTCAGGCAAAATCTTTGATATTATAGAATCAAATATGAACCATCAACAATGATCTATGAGGAAAAGTTGTGAAAGTATGTTTTAGATTTATAACCCTGTCTGTATTAGCAAGCTGTAACAGTAAAGTGAATTCATGTCACCATAAAACCAACTAAAAGTCTCCACACAAAATCAACGTAATTTTAGCAGGACTTAAATAGCAGAGCTTATTTTCCAAGGGATACTGGAAAATACAGAAAATTCTTTTCTATACTAGTTCTCTTTCATTCAAATTCCACATTTTTCAAAAGTTAATAAAAGCCTGAAACGATTTCCAGGTTTACTTTAGACGAGCTGGTTTTTAATACTAATAATTTAACTTCGAGCTGTAGAGGCTCATCCAGAACATTTCACAAAACTATTCCTCACATATCAATTCATTTAAAAATATTCCAGATAAGGGCATACTTTAACAAACCTTTCATCTCTAAAATAATAATTTTTAACTTGGCAAAAAGGCTATCTTGTTCAGATGCAAATATTCCCAAACCTAGACAAATGGAAAATGAAATAATGTACTTAGAGAGGGCTGATAACGGAGCTTGTAACAAAGCATTATTTTCCACCTAGATTTTGCAGACATTGGAAAATATGCTAGACAAATTTAAATGCATATTAGCTTGTAATGGAAAATACCCAGATACTCCATAAGATGCAGCAAAACCAGTGAGAGATAAGCTGTTCTCAACTGTCTGTATTTGGAAGTGGCTTAGAATAGTTCATAGAAGCATAGAATATCCTGAGATGGAAGGGACCCACAAGGACCATCGAGTCCAACTCCTGGCTTCACATAGGACCACCTAAAAATTAAACCAGCCACAGTACATACAGAAAGAGGTCATCAGAGACAGTTGTTTAATAGCTTTATTAATTCTGTTCATTTATTGCAAGTCCTCAACCAAACTGGACATTAATGCTATTTTCTGCAAGACATCCCAACAAACCTAGTCCTCAGATATGTAGCAAATAAGTAAAAAATTGTATGGACGAGAATTGGGTTACCTTTCACTTTCTCAGCAGACTTGCACATCTAAGCATAGATTTCCTGTACTTATTTAGATTAGAAGTGATTAAATTATGAAACAGAATGTAATTGCAATGAAAATGCAATATATTGAAACAAAAGAAGCAATTGTAACTATGTAAAAGTATAAATTCAAAGACTACATAAATATAATATTTTACTGTGAAAGGGAATGTTTTTGAAATAACTGGGATCATAAAAACAGTAATGATGCTGAAGACATACAGTAAAGCTAAGTAAAAGAAAATTAAAGCTATATTACAAGAAAAGCTCTTTTTCTATAGATATGGTCATAGGTGCCAGTGATACCACTCTCATACAACTATTCCTATTATCTTTTGCCATTTTAAAACTACTTTGAGGCATAAGAATAAAAAGAATAAAGATGATGAGTATTGAACAGTTGAGTCTACACAATAGACTTGAGCTGGCCCTTGTCTTCTCTTGAGGGAGCTGCTGAGATTATGCTGTTTTTTTTTTTTTTTCCACAAGAAATGGATGACTGAAGTCAGCAAATATTTTAGACAAAACCCAGCTTTCACAAGTCTAGTCAGAAGAAAATATTTCTGATATTTTATTTTATTTATAAGAACGACTATTCATTTTATGGATTTAAATACAAAAAGTATCACTAAAATGAAGGAGACCTTTCTGCTCTCAAGATCTTCAAAAGAACACTATTATTATATAAAATCGAATCAGACAATATTTTCTGGCTTAGAATACTATTTTTTTTCCTTAAACATGAAGAACAGATGAATTATGACATTTTATACCATCATTTATGAGTTAGTACTTCTTTGCCACGCGGAACATTATTACTGGAAGCCAGAGATGAATGTACAGACATACAGGGACACAAAAGTGCTTTATATGTTTGCCAAGATTATAATTTGCTGTATACTTAACATTCAAGGCTAGAAAGGCAATGTGCTTTCAAATACTGTTTTTCTAGGAAAAAAAAAAAAGACTGATGTTCTGATATTTATGTCCCTAGAAGACAACTTTCACCTGTTTACATATAATCTTTATGAAAAACAAATACCAGAGCAGACTGGGGATGGAAAGCAAATGGACTGTCCTGATAGTTAATTACAAAACAAAACAAACAAACAAACAAAAAAACACCTTATTTATATTTGTCCCCATTTTTGGTGGTAAAGATTAAAAACCTGAAGGCTGTAAATAATACAGTTCTAAATTTGTAGTGAAATATGAATTAAATAGTTACTAGGGAGTTCACATGCTTAGTTGACTCTGAGTGAGGCAGCCTGACCTTGGCATCTTGGCATTCTCCAGTTGACTCACAATCATTCCTGGAGCAGTGGTTTGTATAATGCTTAAGGAGGTATTCCCCTCCACAGCAAGTCAAAAATGAACCATTGCTCCTGCCAAATTTTAATACAACTACATAATTAAAGTTCATATTAAATAGAAGAAACACTCTTCTAAAATGATTAAGTATCTCCTGCCCCAATTTTTAGGACAGAGGTGTCCAACATCTACATTACAGACAAGATTTTGTCTTTTCAACTTAAAAGCATAAAATTAAAAGGTGAACAAGAAACAGCATTTCTTTTAAATTTGCAACTTTGCAGTTCTCAAGACACTTTCTGCCATATCTAATTTGAATGCAAAGTTCTCACTATCTGACTATCTCACCTTCCTTGGCCAATGTTTCTGCCAATCCAATCAAGTTTTTATAATGATATAATTTTTCTAATACTTGAGAGCATCTACAGGCCATAACCAAACTTTTTTAACACAAGAAGGACCAAATGAGACAGCTCTATACCTATCGTGGAAAAATCTTTAAATTTCACTCATTCTTTATTCCAAAAAAAGCATTTATTTCTCCTAAACTTTAACGGATGATGTACATAGGTGTTTATAAAAAATCAGACAATATAGTAAATTAAAGGAGCATTTTTAAGCCACATCAAAAACATACTAAAATGCCCCTTTTTAAAGCTGAAACACAAGCAAACAAACACACACACACAAAAAAACAAATCTTGTTTTCAGTGAGAAAAAATGTGGGGAAAAAAAAGACACACAATCATTTTATGACTCAACTTCTTGCCAGTCATGACAAAGAAAGTTATTTATGTCAGTGGTTATTTCTTTTATTTTTCCCCCTAAATTCATGAATAGAATTGAAATGATATGAGAGTGGTTTTGATTTCTCTGAATCAAAGTTATGATTAAAAATTATAGCCAAATTTCCATTTCCCACCTTTCTCTGTTAGATGCATATGATTTGTGACACACACAAAAATTGTTGTGTGCACATGCCTCTTAACTTACAAATTCACTGTGAAATGTATTCACATCTTTGAAAGTCTCATAGATGCAAGCCTTAGACACAGTTCTATTCAGTTATTAAGTAATACACGGAAAGCTTGAAGGCAATATAAAGTATTTTAAGACGCTGCAGCAGGGTGCCTGCATGCTTTGTACAGCAGTCCAGTGTGCAGTCAGCAGACTGCAACATCACAGATGAGAAATGAGAAATTTTGAGGGCAATTGAGCACAATGAATTTTCACAGTGGATCAACACAAAGTCATTTAGAATGGGTATTTCTGAAGCACTGATACAATGAACACATTTACGGTGTTCAATGGCCCTAAAAATTCACCCTCTCACCTGTGGGATAGCTACTGTGAGTTCTTAGCTGTTTGTTGTTTGTTTTTTCTTTCTTAATTTATAAGCAGTATGCCTAGCCATACATCTACATACATACGCGTATGTACCTTCAATGTGCTGATCAACTTGTTGGAATATTATTAAAGAAAACATATCATAAAAGAAAAGCTTCACTGAGCTTTAAAAACGCTGATGCTTTTTGACTCTTTCCAACTGCAAAGTAAGCTCCATGATAATGGCAAGCCTCTTCTCAAGAATACAAAAGCAAACAAACAAACAAACAAACAACAACAACAAAAAAAGTGAGCTCCAGAAATCTGATTCGCTTAAAGAGAATGAATGGGAAACCATTATTCTCTCTCGTTCTTTTCTTGCAGGGAAAATGATAAATTGAAGAGCAGGGTCACCATCAGCTAACTGTCCAAAGATTTGAGAAAGAAGCCCAACCATGCTGAAAGGGAGTTACAAAACACTTTCAGCTTCCAACAGTTTGCCTGTCATAGTATATAGGATGGCACACATATACTCACTAATTGATTCTTAGTTTTCTTTTGGGGTTTTATGCGTAAAGTCATTTAGAGTACTAACTAACAAATATCAGATCCGCACTTTTTACCAGCTACTTCAGGTGACTCAATAACTCATTTGTTAGTACAGGGCATTTTAAGGACATTCCGTCTTTGCATCAAGCTCTTGCTTTGGTCAATAGCTAATTATTGTATCTGTAGGCATGGTAACTAAAAAAAAACAAAACCAAATACCAACACTGTCCAAATTTTATTCAGCACAGTCTCCATGTTTCTCCCCTCAGAGATTAAGTACCTTAAAGAAACCACCTTCCTTCTATTTCTGTGACCAATGCTGGTTATTTCTGAAATAACAGTAAATGCTTCATTAATAACAAGTTATCCCCCCTATTCCCCCTTGCTTTGACTACAGAATGGATTTGCCACATACTTTTACGTTAGTGCTTTCAAGACCCGTCAAACTAACCTTTTTTTACCTCTGTAACAGAACACTATCAGTGCTTTGTACCTTTACCACAACTTGTCAAAACATTTAAGTATGGTAGAAATGGGAGACTGGAGGCCACCATTTTGAGATTATGCAGAATTTTGACACATCTCTTTGCCATTTGGAGGGAAGAACTTACTACTTTCATCTTATGCAGGGGCTGCACACCAACCATAGCAGTTTCTTTTCCAGCAAAGCACTGAAGAATGCATTGCAGTGTAATAAAACTGTCCTGAGAAGGCAGAATAGGTCTATACTAAACTTTGTTAATATAAGAGAGCTCATAAAAGGCTATAGAAGATCTTTTACACTTTCTGTCAAAAAATCACCATTGCTACTTTGCAAAGACTCATATTTTATAGAAAAAATTGTTGTTAAAAAGTATTAAACTTTGTTTGATTTGCCACATAAGGTGACAAATGATCATCATACATAAGATATACATCTCTGGATTTAATAATACAAAGTTTTAAGGTATTAACAAAAAATCCTGTTTTGTGGTCTGACGTTCTTTGGAGAAGTGTTGCGTTCTCGATGGTACGAACAGTGACAGAAAATAATACTTTAGTGACCATTAATTCTCTACATTTAATTTCATAAGCACCGTATCCAATACCCTTTTCCATTACAGAGAATTTCTATCAGTAGAACCAGAAACAACGCAGTAAGTAAACCTCCTAAATCTTCAGTTCATAAGGCTGTTGCAATAGCTGCCAGAGGTATCTGAGGTATCACTGAGGTATCTCCTTACCTGCACAAGTCCCTAAAGGCTCTTAAGACCCCAAGTGTCTTCAGGTTATTGATAGGTATTCACTCACTGCGTCCTGGTATGTTTAATAGCCTGATGCCAGTCCTCAGTGCCAAGATGGAAATAAATCTCTGTGAATCTCAGAGATAGGCAAACGCAGGCTGTCAGAAGCAATTGCAGTTAGGAATGGGAAAGCAGAAGTTCATCTGCAAAGCTGTTAACTTTTTGACTTTGGAGTTTGACAGTTGAAATACGATAGGGAAGAGAGTTGAGGAAATACAAAGTGCGTAGATTAAGATGCTATCATTTGTAGCAAATGTAGCATTCATTTCCACTGACACCCATTCCTACAAGGATAATTTAAGAGAGTTTATTTCTTGAGTTTCTCTGAGAGAGTTCTGAGGTCTGGACAACCTTCACCAGTGTTTGTCTGGCTTTTTTCTCTCATCTTACTGTTTTTTTTTCCACAATGGCAAATATTGGCCAATTTGTATGAGTATCGAGTATCTGTGCCTGAACAATCAGTAAAAAGAATTGTCAAATGAAAAGCCTCCCCCACACAACTACTTTTTTAGATGTTGAATACATTTCTGACAGGTTTGATGAGAAGAAAAAAAATCAGTCAAAGAGTAATTTTGATTGAAAGTAGCCTATTGAGCTCACCCTGTCCAACCTCCTGCTCAGAGTACATCCACCTAGAAGAGTTTGCCCCAAGCAACGCCTAGTTCGATTCTGAATGTCCCCAGGGATGTAGATTCCAGAGCATCTTTGGGAAATTGGTTTGAATGTTTGACCACATTCATGGTGAAAATAGTTTTCCTTTAATCTAACCGGATTTTCCCACTTTGTACCCTGATTCTTTTGCCTTTCATTCTACCACTGCACATCTTTGAGAAAAGTCTGACTCCATTTTTTCTCTGCCCTTTTATTAGGTAACTGCAGATTAGGTAACTGCAGACAAGACCTTCCCTTTACCTCCTGTTCTCCAAGCTGAACAAACCCAATTGTCTCAGATTCTCATCACAAGACAAGTTTTCCAGATTGCTGATTATCTTGGTGGCCTCTGCTTAACATCCTTTAGTGATGTTCAGCTGAATGGAGGGGAACAATCCTATCTTTGGACCTATTGACTGCACTCTTGCTAATGTAGCGCAGCACAGCATATGTTTGTATTATTACATAGGTAGCATTTTGCATCTGAAAATCTCATTCCCAACCAAAAGATCGCCCAAGTCAAGTTAAAAAATAAAGCAAACAAAAAACATGCAAGTCCAAAATAGGCTATGTTTCCAGAGTTCAGGCTCTGGAAACTTCTGTTGTAAAAGTTATTATGTTAAACACTGTCCTCTGAGGAAGAGCTGACAGGAAGAAAATCTCAGAATACAATAGAACACTGTACAATGTTTTTCACAGCTCACTCCAATCAGCAACCAAGGGCATAACCTCAATAAATTCTTAATAAGTTAAATGCTTAAGCTACAGATGCTAAAAGATCATTAATATCTAACCACCAGAATACTGCTTCTTTTGTGGAGTCACATACAATTTTTTCTATACTCAACACAAATGGTAGAAGCAAATATTTCAGATACTGTGATAAAAGCTGTAAAAATACAGATTAGTTTAGGTGTCAACATTCTAACAATCTAGATCATAATTGTTTTAATGTTTTATTATATTCTGAAACTATTACAGAGATGAAACTGATGATATCATTTACTGCACATTTTTGCTCTAATTCTGAACTTCATTGAATTCACTTTGTTGCAGTTGCCCAGACAAAAGGATCATAAGCCCTGTGAATCCTCTTCCCATACAGTGAGCAACTGTTGCAATATAACAGTTCCTACATCAGCCTTGTCAGCTTAATGAATGTAAAATGAGAATAAAGATATGGCTTGTGCTTCTTTGCAGACACATCTCTTACTCCGAAGGGTGAGCCATAAAAAAGCAACGGGTAAAATGGCCCCTTGGATTATGACTGCCCTGCAGGATGTTCTATATACTTCTCAGACAGAGCTCAAGAAACTCCAGAATCGTCCACTATCCAACTATCCAGTCCTTTGCCTGGAGTTTTTCAATTGCAATTGGAATATAATTTTGTTAACTTATCTTTTCATCATATGAATGACATTTTATAATACATATTCTTCTGTACGAAACGGACATATATTCACTGAGCATGAACAACCATTCCTTCTCTGCTTCAACACTGTGTATTATAGCTGCACATTACTTGGCAACATATTTTTGTTTTGTTCTGTTTTTTAGGTGGCTTTCCTAACAAAATCCTTTCAAAAGCAAAAGGCAGACTATAAACGTACTAAGGTTAAATCGGCTTAAGACATTAAATTGAAAGAGAAAGTTGAACTATATTACGCTATTGTAAGCATCACTTTGTAAGTTAAGGTTACCTTTCTCCACGGCAACTCTAACCAAACTGCAGGTTGTTCATCTAAAACGGTTAAGACTGCAATTTCAATTGTTGGCTTCACTCATATTTTCACAGGAAAAGACATCTAAAAAAATTTAGTTACAAACAATGCACAGCACAAGACATGCGCATTGCAATGTACTGGGGTCCATGGAAAACAGTTAGATGCGAGGAGACAGAAACATTTTAGTATCTTATTGGAGCTAGCAGGCTTTCTATTTATTTGTGCAGCATTCTTTTCCTCTTTCTGAAAGCGTAACAGAAATAGTGCCCACCTGTCCTCCTCTGCTCCTATTACGGCTTATCTTACACACAGGGGAAATGGGAAAGCTCAGCAGTCTGAGCGCCAGCGAGGGAGTGACATACAAAAAACGAACCATTTTTTATATTGCTATAAAAGTAGAAGACAATATAAAGGCAGTGCAATGCCAGCTAAACTGGTGTAGTTGACAGGTATATGGATTGAAAATATGCCGGCAATTAGAAGCCTTGGCTAAAAAAAAGCGAACATATACAACTTTCAAACTATGCTACTGTCTTAACGCATTTCAGCAGTCTCTGAGCTTTGGCATTAGTTACCAGCTGGCAAGCAGGGAGAACCTGCCCTGGAAGAGGGCCCTGTGTGGTTTCTCTCAGATCTAACAGCCCTTTTTCCTGGTAGTGAAAGGGGTCAAACAACTTTCACTTCAAGACAACCCCAGGGAAAGGCTTAAGGACTCTCCCAAGGAAGGCGGCAAGTATGAACAGCAGTCCTTCTCTGGTACCAACGTAGCCTTCACGGGAAAGGCTTTTGCTCTACTTGGGTGAAATACTCATGCATCACCTGCTATGTTGTACTGGACCTGCTGGACCTGTCCTTGTCTGAGCAAGCCAGAGCCCTGCCGGGGCCCGGGCTGGCACAGGCACATTCCTGCAGATGGCTGCTCTCATCCTGGAAACCTGGAGGAGCTGCAGTCCCAGGCTGTCCCCTGGTCCTGCAGATAGAAGCTCTGATGGAGAATATCAAAACTTTAAAAAAAATAATAATAAATAAAAAAATCTTACATTTCAATATTTTTTCCAGATAGGTAGGCAGGTTTTGAATGTGGCTTTCGGGGCTTCCAAGGCCAAGAAAACAGCTGATTCAGTCAGGATCTCGGGGGCATTCTGTACATTGCAAGGTTAAGGTTTTATTTCCTTCTCTGGTAATTTGTCAAACATATTGTTATAAAGAGTTACAGAATCAAAAAATGTCAGACAAATACAGAAAAGCTTTGAAACCGTTTGTGATAAAGCAGAAGTAACAAGTACAGTTACAACAGCTGCATGCACAACTGTGTTTCCAAGGCAACAACTCACAATCCTTACAGCTAAAAAAAAATCCTGTACACCATGGGGGAGTTGTGAAATTAGGGAGACTCCAGCTAAAATAGAATATAGAAAAATAGACTAAAACAGAGAAGCAGCAGGAAAATTGAAATTATGAAACTCATGCTGTGTTTAACAGCTGGAGCCTGACAGAGCCTTGGCTATGTTTCGGTGAAGTCATGGCCTCCAGATCTGTCACACAGGTTCTGCTTTGTCCCTCAGGTTCCAGATTGACCATTCACGGTGGCCACAGGAAAAAACACAAACAAACAAAAAACTATTAGCCAAAAATTGGCAGTGTGTTCACTGTCACTCTCTTTACTTGCAGAGTAAAGGCACAATCCTGCCCATGTTATTTTCTGGCTTAAGCAAGCATGTAGCCTATTAGCAAACCAGTGCACTGTGATAAGCAAATTCTTCATAATGACCTCAAAGAACAGAAAAAAATGTCCATTATTTTTCTTTTAATATTACTGTTATGCTTATGTGACGATAAAATGTTAAAACTTTGGATCCAACAAGCTATGTTTGTCTTGTGTGAAGTCATTTATAAGCACGCTAAATTATTTAAAAACAACTGGCAAGTTTGCACACAGAACTTCCTCAGCTTTTGAAAAGCTGCAGCTGCCCAATTCCCACCACCTGACCAGCGAATGTGAAGCTGGAACATGCAGTGAAAAAGCCTGCGAGATTTCTAGCATGGAGAAAGATGAACACTTGCACTAATTTCTAGTTACGTGCTTACCTGCGTCTACAGGATAAGCCAGCATTGTAGCAGAGGCTCATTTGTAAGTAGTGTAGGTATCTCTTAGATGCACTGGATTGTATTTTACATATCTGGATATGTGTGTGTGTAAACCATAAATAGAGAAAAATAAACCTATTATTAAATGTATGTTAAAAGCATGTAATTAAACACCATTGCTTTTTTAGATTTAAACTGGTCATTTTGCTGCTTTTAGGTCCTTGCAGCTACTGAAATGGGGCGTTAACACAGGATTTAGTGATTACCATTAGTATATGCTAAGTTTAAAGTTACTTTCAATGTTCAACTTTTGTCTCTAAACAATGTTGTCTTTTAGTTCATATTTGGCTTATATTCACTTACCCTGATTTTAAATTTTTTTAAAATACAGTCAAGTGGGCACGTTGGCTGGCTGGGATTTATCAAGGAGTCCTACACATTGCTTAGTGTGTTGACTCTGGGTGAGATTTGACTGATGTACTCTGCAGTACATGGAACCAAATCTGTGTGAGCAGAGGGGCTGCCGTTCGTCTGTCTCTGAGGAGGAACTCCGCATGACTTCAATGTCTTTTTTCCTTTCTCTGGAGAAAAGAGCTTCCATTGGTACTAGCAAGATGTGCTCAGAGATGAGAACAGGCTGAATGCTGTTTGCAGTCCCTGTGGTATTCCTATATTTTTAGTCTCACTATGTTTCCTCAGCATACATAATAGTAGAATGATTTGATATTTTCTAACAATAAAATTGATATTCAGAATGTGCATTTAAAATAAGCAGCTACACTGAAAGGTTTAATACATCTTAATGCATATATAATGACCAAATTTCAAATTACAGGTCTATATTTTCTGCAGATTTTTCCTGCAACAGGGTACCAAACATAGAAATGTTGCAGAGTCTATAAGATGGCTGATGTATGGGTATTTGTTAAATATTTCTAACTTGAAAAGACAAGAGGCATTCATCTTCCCTCTAAAGCATTTGAATTTGCAGTGTGAAGATTAGGAAGATGAAAAATCAAGTTACAGAACTTAACAGATATTTCATTACTAGCACCGTTAGTTGGTACGCAGATGAAAATATCCTGGACAAGTAAATAGGCACTAAGCAGATTTACATAATGGTAAACAGGAGTCTCCTCTGTTCCAGTTGTGTGAATCTAGGGCAATATGACTGAAATCAATAGAGTTATTTTGCGTTTCTAGAGAAATAAAAGCACACCTTTGCTTAGTGCTTCTGCAGAACCATTGACCATGTTTCTGTGTCATTGGTTCAGCTGTTTGTTCTACTCCTTCAATTCTTTTCAAGACGTTAGTTCTCTTATGCCTTAATGGTAAGTGGCGTATTACAAATATTTGCTTTGTATATTATTTGCATTTATTGCATGTAGCAAAGCTTCCAGTTAAATCTTAACACTCCCGTCCCTTCACATCACCATTTCCCACTGTTCATCAGTGCTCAGGACACAGAAACACTGTGACTTGATGATCATGGAATACATTTCTCCCCCCTAAGTAGCATTTCCTATTGAGGTGCTGATCAAAGACTAGGTGACAAATTCTATATCCTGATGCTATTTCTTTCTTTCATCAAGTTGGTATAAATAAGAGATGACTACAAACATCTCTCTAGACATACCCAGGGAATTTTTAGATCATGATCATTGTGTTTTGTTTTTTGTTTTTTTTTTTTCTTTGTTATTTATGTGAGTAAAAACAGATTTTGATTGCAAGGCAAGACTTCACAAAGACGGCTTTAGATTGACTAATATGAGCTGTGATCTCTTCCATACCTTTTTACTGTTAACACACTTTTTCATTTTAACAATGATATCTGGGCCACAAGGAATGATTCATGAGTCTGAGAATCATGAAAGTGGCAGAACTCAGGCCAGTGCTTCCAGCCTACTCAAGCACTTGTATTTTGATAGTTAAAAACCTTGAAGGAGACATTCACTGCTGTATATATTACATATACTTATTCCAGAGAGAAAGCAGAAAAGCAGCACAATGTATATACGCTGTGTTGAAAAGAGCTAATTTTCACAAGCTAATGAAGTGACTAGTGAATTTTAATGCTTTGTGAAACATTAATCAGTCATTTCTATTAAAATACTGAAGATATTACATACTATGTCATAACCTCTATACCTTCAGTGATACAAAAGCCTATAAAAAGAAATATGAATATAGCCTTAATGGAATATGTAATTTTTTTCACAGACTTTGCTGTGCAATTTTCTCATACCTTTGTTAAAAATGGGGCTACATTGTGGATTCCAAGTCGAGCTTGTTTAGTTTTTAGTATCCCCCCAACCCCCCGCACACACTCTGACCAGTACTCATGTATTTTCAGAGAACCCAGAGCTGAATCTGGTCATAATGAAGTTAGTTAAAGAGAAAAATCCAATAATACCAATAGCAGATGGTTTGGATCCACTCTTTTCAGGAAATATTGGCTTTCAAGAAAATACAAATGGATTAAAAAGCGCCACATCCCTTTATGTGAGAACAGATTTTGCCTTTTCTACTGAAGGTATTGTTAACAGCTCAACACAAGGGGAAATAGCAATAGGTTCTCAGAGAATCAAAGCAGCATGTATATAACAATGCTTTTGTCTTTGATGATAAAGCTAATGGTTCTCTACTTTCTAAAATGCCTCTGTATCTCCAATAGATTTTCCATACATTATTTTTCAGCCACTTCTACTGGACAACGTGAAGCTTTCTTAGAATTACAATCAATAAATGAAAATATAAAAGTCTTTATTTACACTACCAGACAGGGGCTCTAATGCAGTCCTTGTAGTGCAATACATCACAGTTCTATAGCTTTCCTTAGGGTTTATTCTCTCTCTTACACAACTGCAAATGGGTTTAAATCAAACCAAACACCTAGAGACTTTACAGTTGTATTTTTCTATCCTAAATGAGTAGATGTTTCTTTACCTGTCATATACCCAATCCATACAACAGTAAGAAACAGTTTCAAAGTATTAGGGAGGAAAGCAACCAGTCACACTGGCATATCCTCCAATCTGTGTGACACAATAGTTTGTGCTGACATCTCTTCTTTTCTGTTTACCAAAAAGAAAAGAAAGAACACATATTTAATTGCCTGTATCCTTCAAAAGGAAGGAACTCAACTTACTCTAAATATATAAATACAAGTAAAAGTAACTACTTGCAAAAATTTTAGAATGAAATAGCCTTAAGCCTTTCCAGCAGCATCTGCACAGATTGAACTAGATTAGATGCTAAACCCATCATTTCACAATTCAGATACATAGTATTTTATCTGTTTAATAGGTTTCCTTTTTTCTCTTTGCAACTCAACAGCAATTACAAGTGCTATGAATACTGATACAACATAAAAACAAGTCACTTTTTCCTCATGCTTTTTCCTTGAAATCTCTCACAGATATTTAGGCACTAGTGGTGTTACAAATAAACAATTTCACCAACATGAATGATAAGGCTGTGGACAAGAGATGGCTGAAATGTCAAATATAAAAAGTCCTCAACAATAAAGACAGGTTCTTAGGATAAAAATGACAGACATACATGAGAGAGAGAGAGAGAGACAGAGGGAGAGATTACAGGGAATGGAAGATAAAAACCTTTTCTTTCAGCATCTAAAAACAAACTACTGCATAGATACCTATGTACCTGATTTCAAAAACCCAGACATAGACACAAGTGTCAAGCAAATGTGAGATTACTTTTGCACATGGAATATTAGAAAATTTTCAGATACAAACACAACACACATTAGCACTAAAGCAAAACTGCCAGAACTGTGAGCATGCTTCCTTTGCCTTTTCACATGTTACATTAAGGCATACCTATTCGTGTTTAGCTTTTCTTAATTTCAACTAATAGTTCTGAGATATCAGTCTGGATGCTTGATTTAGATATGTTGTTTCAGTATAATGAATATAGCCTATATAATAATATAGCCTATAAAATGAATATAGCCTATCAAATTTAGAAAGAAAGGAATATTAAAAAAATAAAAAAAAAATCAGGAATTTTGTATTTACAAAAGACTATCTTGTCAATTCCAACTCATTTCAACCAATAATTTGGCCTTCCTGATAAAATGTCATATTTTGGTGGATGCTCTGTTTTAGAATATCTGTAAGTTGCCCAAATTTCCAGACCAATTTACAAGTGAAATACAATTTAAAACACAATGTACTTTAATTCAGCCTTCTTATTGCTACTGAGAAGTAGGATGCTCTTTTAACCATTCTATTCTGTTCTATTCTATTTTGTTCTGTTCCATTCCATTCCATTCTAAATGTTTTTGTTATAACTGCACATGAAACCGGAAAACTAGATACTGAACAGTTACTTTTCTGTTCCTTTGCAAAGTAATTGTCTTCCATATGTTTTGTTTTTCTCCACATTGAAAATGTACCTAGTCATACTCTAAACATGTGCTCTTATTTCAAAAACAAATTATTTAAGACATTATTAAAAATTTCAAAACAAGAAAAGGAAAAAGTATCAAATAAAGGAAAAGTATTTATCAACTCATATACGTACACTCAGTAGTAACAAAAGAACAAACAGTGCTACTTTAATAGACAGATGAACACTTATGCAAGTGTCCTAACATAAGCACAGGTAAAACATGGGCATTTTTCTCACGTATTGTATGGTTCTCTTCCATTTGGAGTTCACTCCTGCAGAATAAGTATGTACTCCAATGGGAGGCACGTTGTTCTGGATAGGTATGAATACCTACTTCAAAAAAAAAAAGATGGCCTGGAACACAGATTTCTAGATAAATGGTCACTATCGGTCATGACACAGAGTCACACTTGTAGCAAATTAATGTCTTTGTAATGCCTTATCATAAGATGTATTCTTAAGATTTTTTTAAAAATCAACATCGGACTAACACATAGGTAATATCTATGCAATCTAGCATCCATTAACCTCTCAATTGTATCATTTGTAAAATGTGGAGGAGGATCGATTCCTCTTCCAGAAGTAGTGTAACAACATTATCAGATTTATAGTGTTAAAATAAACATAATGAAAGAAAAATAGCTAAAGAAGTGTATATCATTTATATCCTTCATGTAAGAGAAATTTAAGGAGCTGTCCTGAGCTACTGCAAGCTTGGAGCACTTGGAGCTAATCTACCTACCCACATGACCATGGCTGCCCTTTATTACTGTGACCTTCCAGCACTCTGCCATATAATTCTATCTTTAAGATTATGATCATTCCGATGGCTGTCATGATCAAACACATCAATTTGCTGTTATCTATTTTGGACAGAAGTCCCTGCAGTTAATTTTTCTAACATAAGCCTTTGTCTACTTTTCAGAAATTTTGCTAGCACTGCACCTAAAAGATTTCAATTATCTTCCTGTCAGCAACATTTCTTTCTCATGGTTCACATGCTGGTCACTGGAAAAAATAATAATAAAAAAATATATATATACATATATATATATATATATATAAATGCAATTTTTACCAATCAAACCTTGTAAAATTCAGGTTTCCAAATTGTTACACTTCAGAACTTTGAAGAACTCCCAACAACTGATGTAACCGACAAGCAGCACAAACCGGTACCTAATGTAGAAGAGCCTAGGTTGGATCCTAAATAACTGTATTCATTTACTACTTCTATAGTTCAATGGCTGTGATGACTTGCATCTCATTTTGATTAATGAAATCTAGATTTTTGACATATTCACAAATAGTATTTTTGAATTATTTTTTTTTAATAAGATTTTTTTTTCTGCCAAATTGATGGTTGCAGAAAGACAGTTTCACTGTTACAACTGAAAGCTGTTAAAGGGTTTTAATCAATGGTAAATCTGTTTCACCATGCACGGTCTTTCCCGTATCCCATTAAAAAGCCTCTGTCACACAAAGAAAAGGCTGCAAACTGAACACACTCTTGTCACGTACCCTTCCACAACCCATTTACTTGATTTTGATGACAGGAGTTAATTGTGTCATCATACACACACATATATTTTCATATACACACCATCAACATACATACACGAGTGAAATAATAAGAAATAATGTTTCTGAGTAGTCACCGAAGCAATCTTCATTGCTCACACTATCCCATGTGTCTTCCAATAATTTGACAGGGAAGTATCTTGACAAACAAAACTACTATTTTTACTGCCTAAAGATGATTTTCTCTTGATAATCTGTTGCAGCTTCTGGCCTATAATTCTTGCCATCTTGAGCAACTTGTGGATCATCTTGTCTTTGATACTTTGGCAAAAAGCATAGTCACTGTCTTTCTACTGCCTTACCTCCTGTTTGCAGCTGTTGGTGGTTGACTAATCGACACAAATTCCACTTCCTACAGGCAGTTTTTTGACTGGGACTCTGCCACACAAGGAATGAAACCAGTCAGAGCTATTTTCCACTTCATAAGATTAGAGGAGTTTTAAAAACTGTCAGTCAGTTACAAATGCAATTGATGAATACAATTTCTGCAGCTGGATTCAATAATGCCCATAAGATTTGCATGAGGGTTTAAATTTCTGGTTAACAGAAGAAATTTCATGGAATTAATACTCCAAAGCTTCCCAGCTCAAATTCTAGTCAATCAAAGACTTTTATGAACACAGAACTATATATATCCATATATAAGTATATACTTCATCAGCAGGCATGTAAAATTCACAATTTTACATGATATATCTAATAACTATGAATTTTAGGATAAGATTCTATTCCCAATTGTGCTAATGTTATATGTGGAATTACTACACTAGCCAAATGCATTAATTACCCATAAATCCCATGTTAACCATACATCTTTGTGAAAGTTAGGGAAATTGAGAAGGTGAAAAACAGAAGCATATAATTATTATCTAAAATTATGAGTAGAACAAAAGTCCATTGCAAATATAACTCACTGGATTAAACAGACAGACAAAAGTTCAATTTCAAATTTTACTGTTTATAGTTTTTTGTATGTCTAGTATCTGAATTTGTGTTAAAATACATTCCAATCATCCAAATGAGTTTTTCTGAATACCTAACAAATTATACATTAGATGGAAATCTGATATTATTTTTCTAATTATTTTATACAGGTGAATAAAAAGAAAAAAGTGCTCTAGTACAGAATCATGGAAATCTACCAATAACTCTAATGAAATTTTGTAATTCATCTTTGCATCCACAGGGATTAAAAAAACTGTGTAGCACATATTTAACTTTCTTTGACACTAACTCCATTTCTTCCATAATCAAATTGATTATACATTTTGAGATACAACATTTCTACCACTGTTTCCTTTTTACTCTGTTATTGTCAGTAGCAACTTTACTGTATAAACAAAATCACACCTTGTGCACTGAGATCTGGAAGTTCCCTGCAAATTGCTGCATTATTAATTGCTAAGTCAACTAGTGACAATGGGGAATCCAACTGCTGCCTATGGAAGGCCAAAAGGATTGTTAGGGAAGTATCTTTCTTATCAGCTGCTTTTCTTTCTTTCTTTCTTTCTTTCTTTCTTTCTTTCTTTCTTTCTTTTCAGGGAATGCAGTCTGTGTTGTTTTCCTAAAAACTTGCAAGCGGTAATAGTAAGTGTACAAAGAAACTCTACGCAAAGGACTCTGTGCGCTCTAATAGAAGCGTACTTTAATTTGATTATGTCACTAGAATTGCTTAGTAATGACTATTGAAGGCACAGAAAAAGAATGCTGCAGCTATAATTATAGTACCTGACAGACCAACAAATTAAGTACTAGATACCTCCAAATTTACCAATCCTTTCCTTTCCTGTCTTTCTTCTGATGCAATATTTAAAATGCTTCACACAGACTCATGCATGTGCAGCATGACAATTGATTGACACAAGGCGATTTGTTTTCCTGCATGATACTGGTATGATCTTCACTCACAGTCTTTTATTGATCCTTGAAACAAATATCATCCTGTACTGGTTTCATTAGACAGGCTCTCTCTTGTTAATTACCGCTCAGTCAAACCTTTTGGTGTTTCATTAAGGTGAACAAATTGGAAGAATTAAATAAACAATCCATGTCAGCCCGCCACTGTGGCTCTCTCATTCCTGGTCTCTAATTCCCTAGAATGCCAATAAGGAAAGGAACTCCCCTCCCCTCCCCTCCCCTCCCCTCCCCTCTCTTTTTTTTTTCTTTTCTCCTCTCTATTCCTTTTTTCCTTTTTCTTTTTTTTTCTTTTCCCTTCTTTTCCCCTTTTCCCCTCTTTACCCTTCTTTTCTTTCTCTTTTCCCTTCTTTTCTTTCTCTTTTCCCTTCTTTTCTTTTCGTTTCTTTTCTTTTCCTTTCCTCTTTTTGGCATTTCTGAGATCAATTCACAACAAAGTGGTGCAATGCACCATAGGAATTGTCTAAATCAAGTTGGAAAATAGTATCAAAGACTTGGCTGACTATATTGCAAATGCTTTTGGACTTCAGGGAGAGTTGTTCTACGTAACTGCAGCTACATGCAGTTTCATCAGTTTGTCTGCAATGGATCAGAAAGAGTGGTTTCCCTCTATTCACAAAGAAGAGGATGAAAGACTAAATAGCAGAGATGATTTGTATAGAGATTTCCAAATATTATATTATATTATACTGCTTTGATAAAAACATTTGAAAACTGTATCTTCAGGGAAAAAAAAAAAAGCTTTCAAATCTCCTTTACAAATCTCCCTCACAAATCTCTATCTTGAGCAGTAAAATTTGAAAATTTGAAAGAAAAAGCTAAAAAAAATTACTCATTCCCTACACTGCGTATAACTGTTTTTAGAAGGCTATTCAACAGTAGACATTGGAATTAGAGAGCATTCCCTGTAGTTGGGAATATCTAACATAAGCTCAAGATTCAAGTTGATTAAGAACAGCCTGGGCATTTTTAACTAATGAATCCTTTACTCTGTGTGTTCTCATGCTTCTGGAAATGTCTGAATCTTCCTATGCATATTTAGCAGCTTTATCAGTATTAATGTAATGATTCCCACACCTCTTGTCACTGTACTGTCATCCAGTCACTAACAGATTTCTTTGTAACATCCAATGAACTGCTAGAAAAGTATAAAGCATCAGAATTCAGAGAAGGACACTATTTTTCAGTCTTCTCAAAACCAGAAACATCTGAAAATAATTCAGTTGCTGCTTAAGTGGTGGTTTTTTTTTTTTTTTTTTTTTTTTCCCCTGTTGTTTTCACTTCTTAACTAGCTTGTCTTCCCTAGGACACAAGCTTCACAGAAAGAAACCACAAGACTATCAACTATTGCTAAGCTGCAATAAATAACAGACCAAGAGTGTATCTGGGCAAAAATCTACTTTCCTTTTTTAAGATAACATATGCACAATGTCATATTTACACTGAAGAAAGTGAAAGACAATGATCTTAATACATAAAACAAGTATATTTTTGGCATCTCAAGCACACACCTTGAACCTATGCTTTTGATTTGGGGGGTTAGGGGAGGGAGAGTTTTGGACTCAGTTTTCAGGACACACCCGCACATTTTCAGAAGGATAAAAGACATACACTCAAAAAAAAAAAAAAAAACAAAAAAAAAACTGTCAAGTGCCACTATTTATCAGGTGAAAGCTGTAAAAATTAACAGCAATATTAACATATATTTAAATGGACTGGAGACCAAAGGACAAATGTGAGGTTGAAAATACTGATTTGTCATCTTCCCTTCCTCCTCCATCCCCCTTTCACTCCCGTTTCTCTTCAGTTTTCTGTCCTCTTCTCATCTTTATCTGAAAGGGACCTATCAGCTATTATGTGGCTGACTGGTAGTGATGAGACTGCCAAAATGTGACAGCCTTATCTACAGCACAGCCCTGCAAATTGCCAACCATTGATCCGGTAGTCTGTGCCAGCTGATCAGTGCAAAGCTGTTTTGATTTCTTTTCTTCTGGGAAAGAAATGAACTTCTCTGCCAACAGTGACTATCCTGCCAGGGCTATTCCTCAGCCAGACAAAGGGCCTGAAAATTAGAATTTAGTTAGATGAATTAAAATGACATCCCTTTCTCCTCACTTGATTTTTGTAATACTGTGTATGCTGCATCCCATTCTGAAATGTGAGGAAAAACAATACAATTGATTACAATAATTTCTCTTTAGGCTTTATGTACATAAGTGTCTTTCAGGTACACAGTTTAGCATTGCCAGATCCCAAAAACCTTCTATCACAGGAGCTTTTCAAAGTCGTCTTTGTCTATTATTACAATCAAATTTCACTCCTGAAGACATTTGAGCTAGTTGTATCCCACTGTGAGAAGGAACAATATTTTGCTTAGCTTCTTCTCCCTAAATGATGTCCTTGTGGGATTATTTGAAAAAGTGTATTTATTTACCTCTTGAAAAAAGAAAAATCAAAACCTAAATAGGCAATCTCATATTTCTGTTTTTACCTCTATTTTGTAGCTCATACATTTGTCCCTCAGTTGATAATTGATGCCAGCTTTAGAGAAATAAAGAACATATGTAAGCTTCAACACAAATAACAGACTGGATATACCAAAGAAAGACAAACAGTATCATTTTTTTTGGCTATTTTTATCAAGAGGGGGCATTTTGTTGGTTCTCTCTGTTTAACTCTACAATCTAAACATTCTCTTGATGGGCAGACGTCCATGGATGGGTTTTTATTTGTTTGTTTTCTTAAAATTAATCAGTCACATTGCTGAATAAAACAATAGCCTAAGGGTTGGCAGAAAACTTGATGACACTAGATTCAGAAGAGATTTATACAGATGAGATAAAGTCTCAGTCTTGAAGCTTTGACTCTTGCTTTAATATACAGCACAATTAAGTTAAATAATAAAAAAAAAAGTCTTTTCACACCAAATCACTTATCTACATTGAAAGATTTGTTGTTCTTTCACATTTTTTTCCCCGTATTCTTTCTGCTTCATCCTTCAAAATTTCTTTATTTTATATTATCATTTCCTTGCCTATTTCTCAGTTTAGCTAAGCTTCCTGGGGAGGCATGCTTTTATTGGATTTAATTCTACATCTGCAGACACTTGCAGATAATTTCCTATTTTCTTCTACATTCCTGAAGTATTTCCCGAAACGTTCAATAGACTTCATTACAATACTTCTTTAAGTCAGAATATTTATCAGCCTACATAGTATGTTGCAAAATTAGCGGCATTTGTGTCAAACACTAACTTCCTGAGATGAGGTCAACTGTATTAGAAAACTCGCTTCTTCTATCCAGTTACAAAAGATTTGTTGCCCCTTCACCCAAAATAAAGTATTTGATATTGATGGACGTCTTCAGGCTCCAGGCAAATCTAAATGTTTATAGCCAGCTCCAAAATGTAACATCAGAAAGGAACTCACACCTCTCTTTATATCAGAGAAAGATGTAAAATATGCAGCATGGCAGCTGAACTCTTCAAAGGAAACTGGGTTTGTCACACTTTGTAACACTTCTTTCCGACTGCTGCGTTACCGTTACAGAACTCCAGTGTACAGGATAAATCTAAGGGGACACAGGCACTCGGTAGTCCACAGGCAACCACTCAGTAATATTAGCACAGCCTTCCACAAACACAAAGCACTATGCAAGCCCTAAAGAATATAAAATGGTTTCTATCTTGATTCCTCTATACAGATTAGAGTCAGATCTCTCTCCAGTCTTTCTGGGAAGTATTAAGCATTAAATTTCTCGTTTAGATGTTACTCGTGCTTCTCCTCTTTGAGCTTAAAGTCTTAATTACACTTGGAAAAACACACAAAATTCAAAGATGCTGTACCAATAAAAAACACTTGAAGTGAAAACTCATGCAGAAAAAGAATGAATTACTGGAAGATTATTGTACTAATCAGCAAACATAAGCTAATTCATGCTGTCAGCACATGAAGGAAATAACTCTACTTCCCTCCAGTTCCCTTCAGTAGGAAGCAAAGACAGTAAACTCTACTGTAACTGTACAAGTTATGTTCCATATTCTGCTTGACTAGGATGTAATGGTATTTGGAAAAACATCATCCACATCTAAATGAAGCACTTGGACTTATTCACTTGGGAAGACTTAAAGCAGATAAGTAACTGAAACTAGAGTATCTAGTTAACTGAAATTGTGTATTTAAGTGCTAAGTTAGATTAACATAATTTTACTAATTTTTCATCTTGGTATCTTCATCTGGATATTGGCGATGCAACAGTTCACTGTTCCATGGGAATGCCAGGTTCAAAATCACTCCAACACTGCTAATTTCTCACTAGGATTTTATTTGCTGACTGCAGATGTGCTGGGGTTTAACAGCAGCATGTGCTTGAGGATTCAGGAATCAGAGTCAGTCGCAATTGTGACTCACGGTTTTCTTCCATTTCCTTTTCACTACTTCTTGTATTGTTCTCAACCACGCAAAAAATAAAAAATAAAAAAATAAAAATCAGCCAGCCAGAAAACTCTTACAAAAAAAGTCACTGCTTGCCTACAAGCACTTTGCCAAATGAAAGACTCAGTCAGAACCATGATCAGAAAGAGAAAGCAGCAACAGAATCCAAGCCAACATTTCACGAGCCGAAGGTCTAACAGCCTATTGACAAAAGCAGGCAATCCCAAATAAGAGCAAATTACATAAACAGATGAATGTGCAGTTCCAAATTCAGCACTGTGTTCATCAACTGACTACTTAGAAAATTAAAATTTGTTGAAAGTCTGGCCCAGGAACTTTCAGATTTCATGCCCTGGATTGAAATATGTCATTGAATGTTTCTTTTTTTTTTTTTTTATTTTGAAAGCCTTGTAAAGCCTTATTACACCAATCATTTAACAAAATAACAAGACAATTAGAAAAATAAAATAATAGTGAGCAAGTTTGAGAAATGAGTGAGAATATCATCAATCCTTGACTTCAATGCAAAGAATTAGAAAAATAATTCCCTCAGTACAATTATTAATCATCTTCCACTTTAGAAAAAACGTTAGACTGGAAGGGAAAAGAGCTACAAGAACGGTTCTGTAAAATGGAGATGTAACCTGACATCTTTCGACTTGTTACAATATCACTATTGTGAACTTTGAGAGGCAACAACTCTGGTTTGTATACTGAAATATACATATTGCAGCTGTGGTACAGCTTGATACATACTGTAATATAGGAGCTCCTGTAAGTTTATTCTGCTTCACAATGTATATGTAACCAGAAACCCTTACGCTCATCACAGCTACAAGATAGGTACGAAGACATCCACAAAGTTTATAATAGCTCGTAACACTGCACACTGCAAGAGCATACTATTCCATGTCTCAGAATACTTTACACAGGCAGGTATGAGATTAGTCTTCTGCTACCACACCCAGAATTCTGAGCTGGAACAAAATGCTGAAATCAGCTTCTCTTTGTAGCCAGAAAGAAGCAGGAGTCGTTAAGCTTCATGAACTATGATGTCACTGGAGTTTCCCTAGTGTTACGGGAGCAGAAAAACAGAAGCAGAGAAATAGTATTTAGGTCACTTTTTTGCATATGAGAACAACAAATGTTTTGATTCTCCAAAGCTTTCAGACTCTGTCCCTTTTCAAGAAAATACTTGATGCAAACTACCTGTAACTCCACAGTTCCTCTGTTACACTTAACTGTAAAGAACAGAGAAGCTGAATCCTACCATGTTTTTATTACCTTTAATTACAATATCACTCTGCCTACAGGAACAAATAACTCTGTAGTTTTATGTTTCTGTGACATCCATTTTCCTGTTCAGGATTAACAGATATACTCACTCACTTTGTAGTCCCACACAAACCTCCACAAATATACATACAAATGCATAGAAATCCAAAGGCACTGGAAATTCAACAACAAGAACAAAAAATGCAGATATGATTTTAAATTAGCTTAACAGCGGCATATGTTTCTCTATGCCACCATCGCATTCATGAGTTCCTGCTTAAGATCTGGGAATATGGATAGCTGTAGAGGCTCTCTGGTAGGCTCCCCGCACAGCATTGTGCAAGAACAGAGCTTCTCTCTGCTACACTTTTCTCTGAATAGGACAGAGAAGATAAGTGTGCTGGGGTCAGGAGTCTGGACTTCTCATGAAACTATCAGCAAATCCTTCAGGCTACAGACAAGTAAGAGAAAGGATCTACAGTGGCTCAAAGATGCACAGGGTTCTGTGTAGGCTGGGAGAAATCTGTAGTGCTCAAAGTGGTAGCACTGTGCTGCTGAATAAAATGTTGGTTTATTTTTCCTTTTATATGCTTGTGGGAAGAAGGTGAATTGTTAGAGGGGTCTGACCTCTGTTAGCTATGGCCCATTCCTAACCCTCATTACCGACAGGAGCACAAAGCCTGCCAAAGCGCTCCTGGACCACAGGCTAACAGCCCTGCCACAAACTGAGACAGCACTGATTTAACTGCACTGTTGAACTAGGATCTTGTAAGCTGTTATTCTGGTGACTAGAAAACTAAGAAAGATTTTCACATTTCAGAAAGATAAATGCACCACCTGTGCTTAAAAAAGCCATGGTGCAGTCTCTGCTGAGAAAGGCCTATTTAAGATATAAATCTAATTATTGCCCATTCTTACAGATACCATTTTCAAAGAAAGTTGAATACGCTATTTCAAGCTTTCCTCCTTCTTGAAGGGCTGCTGCCATCTCCACTTCAGCTCTCCAGTTTGTGAGGATTATTTCTCCTAGCATTCTGCATTTACAGTCTCCTGTCAAGGGCGAGTGATGTCTCTGCTGGTATATTAATACCTCATGGCAGTTTTCTTTTTGTTCATCCACGGCTTTTCATGAACTCGTCCCATGTAGTGATGAATTTTTTTCCACATTGCCTACTAATTAGTTTACACCCTGAATCAGGAAGTTTAAAAATCTTAGTAAACAATATCTTAAGTAATTAATAATTTTATTTACATATGGTAAATACCTAATCCTTTCCAAATCTAAGCTATTTAATCAACGAGGTTATGTTGTGTTAAATATCACATTCCTTTATAAAGTTTTCATTTTTCTTCCTTTCTTATATTTGAGGTATGAACAAAGTGCACTAATGAGAAATGAGCCAAAACCACTTTTGTAAAGTTAAAACTACATCCAGCATTTCTGTTTGGCTCCTTGAAAACAGAAGACAACCTGGAAACGCTATACCATCAACATTGCATATGACAGAATCTGGATTTCATGCCAGTTGATGCTCACACAGTCTCTGTTGCAACGTTGTATCATCTTTATCGGCTAGAATGAGCTTATTCAGCAGTAGCATGCACTCTATTACTATGCCCTATATTAAACGTTAAGTAGAGTAACAAACAGTACCTGAAAAAACAGCAACGACCAAGTTTGATCAAGCTTTACCAGAGATAGTGTAAATCAGTCTATTGTCAGGAAGATGGAACACCACTGCATGACACTTGCAAATAAATGCTAGATTTTTATTTTAATTGCCATAGATTTGTTAGAGCTGTGCAGAATCTGCAATTGTTCCCAATATTGTTTGCTTGTACAAAGCCCTGGATTGATCTGTTATTTAAATAAGTCTCAGATCCAGACCTCTCTCTATATTATACACCTTTCAAATTTTGATGGAGGTAGAGAAAAGGCAAGAAATAAACAGGGTTTGTCTCAACTCCAGTGAAGTGTGACACATATCAATAATTGGGAGGCAAATGAATCTTAAAATTACTGCTGGGTTTGACAATATAATGTACCCATAAGATTTATTTCCATCTTTGCCTTTGAAATATATTGAGCTTTCAAGTTTTCTACTTAGTTACACATGTGGTTGCATCTGTCCCTCTCCTGAGTAAACCACAATGATTCACTTTTTATTTAGAAAATTTCTGCAAAGAGGCATATTTGTTGATTTTTATGAACAATCCCATAAGATTCATGCATGATAGAACATATAATTTTTGAAGAGGCCAGTATCAAGCACTTATATTAATAATATCTTCTTGGCTATAATTCAGAATGTCATTTATGACATATATCTAAATCCCTTTGATATTAGAAGGCAATATCCTACTGAGGTGAGCCACAGTTAGACAAGCCTGAAGCCTGAAGCAGTCTACGACTAATTTATGAGATGGTAATGGCACTGTTTCTTAACACTAAGATGGGAAAGAGACAAGGTTGGAGAATGAGTGAAAAACATCCTTAAAACTAGAAAGTACAACAAATAGGATTGCAGAGTACATACAGGTATATCTTGTGTCCAAAATCAAGCTGCCTTCTTTGTGTACCTGTTTATATTTAAGAGAGACACAATTTAAAATAACTATGAGGGCAGATAATATGAAAATAATATAAATTAAGAGCTGGTATTAAATACATTCCCCAGGGAAAAAGCATTTTGCATTTCAAAACTACATCTCCTTTCTTATTCAATGGTTTCATAAGCTACCATTAAATAATGGTAATTATTTTCCATAGCAACTGTAACAATATGTAATTTATATATAGTTTTGAGCTGTAACGATAGGTCCATTTCATTAAGTGGCACAGCCAACATACAATGAAAATACCTGCACTTTTTCTCAAACAAAAAGAAATGTGTTTGACAACAGGGAGAGATGGCTATTTGTCTCCATTTTGCAAAAACACTTAATCATCTGTTTTTTTCCAAATCAGAGTTTCATTCTGTAATTGATTACATTAAAGTAGATCAAAGCATTTAGTTCAGTAGGAAAATACAAGGTCAGAAATTTAGATGGTTGCCATTTAGCTTAAAATCAACCAAACTTCATGGTACTTTATAAAGAGACATTTAAAGGTGTATGCTTAAAAATAAATAAATAAATAAATAAATAAATAAATAAATAAAAAGATTTTCCAGCCATGGTCATTAGCACGTAGAAAAAAACTTATCTTAATCCATTAATTTTGCCATTAGTTGCAAAACTAGAAAAAATACCTTTGCAAAATAAAACTGCTGAAATTTTACACAGATCTGTTCAACTTAGGTTCATTTATGTCCAATTTCTCTTGTTCCTCCTCTGTAGCCTCTTACGAAGAAGGAAATCTGTTTTATGATAAATGGGCTGGAAAAGCTGAGCCAGATTATTTCATTTTTTTTTTCTGTAGTTACACAAATCCGAGATTCTTCCAGGGCTGGGCTGCAGGCATATGGAAAAGTGCTGCTACAGTGCCAGAGCATATCACATGCACCCAAGTACTGCAAACCTGAGATGAACATTTGGGTTCCCCACAATCCACTGATGGAAAATAAGCAAAAAGAGAAAAGCAAAAAGACATTTAAAGAGCCTTTAGAGGTAAGAAAAAGTAAATGAAGAATTAAAGGAACCTCAGACATGCACTCAGAAAGCAACAGGCGAAGTTTTGAGTCCATTTTATGGACTGATAACAAAGAATTGAACCAGCAGCTCATGGGCAAGAAGGTGCAACAGATTTACTGCACATCTTTGATAAATTACTGTAGCTCTCTCTCTCTCTGTTCCTTGGTGCTGCTAAGGAAGGACTCACTGGTATTATGGAGAAAAAGCAATGTGTTAGTCCTAATCTTTAGTATTTAGTTCTGTCACTGAGACTGCAAACAGGCTTTTTTAGTGTGAACAGAAAAAGAAAGAGGACTTTTCCACCAATGCCACTTTCAATGAAGTTAGGTGCCTCTCCAGCATGACATTTGGTCGCAGAGATGTAATATTTTATACTCAAAACTTGTGGTAGACTCCTCTCCACAATTAAAGCAAAACAAAATAATGAACCCATCAACAGGTGACTGAAAAGCCACTTTAAAGTGGTCATGTGAATTAAAACCAAAATATGCAATCAATTTCAGCAGATATAAAGCTGCAGAACCCTTTACACATCAAACATTAACCTATCAGTAACCATACAAGAAAATCTCTACAGTACGTACTTTGCCTTCTTCTCTAGCATCAGGTGAACGCCGCCCTGTTGCAGTCCAGGAAATCTTGCTTCCAGCCAAGAATTTAGCTGGATATTGTATTAATCTAGAATAATTATTGCACTCTACCGGAACACTTCAGTCACTCATCCGCTGGAGCAGTCCTAGCCTAATTTTGATGAAAGCCACCAATGATCTGCAAAATATAGCTACTCAGGGTATTAAGTGCATCTGACACAGAACCCAAATCAAAAGAGTTATCGGATAAGTCACTGCAGAAATGTTTTCAACGAGTATATTTACTAATGTCTTCTATTGCACTGTAAGTTTTATTTTTGCGTATCAATAGTTAATAAGCTTTAATAACAGTGACATTTTCTGAAGTCATTAGATCAGTCTGAAAGGAAATGTCTGCCTAAAGAATCATGCATTTCCACTAGTCATTGTACTATAGGGGAGTTAAATTTTTTAAATGTAATTACAAACACAAGCAAGGTATTGAAGCCACATACCAATATTACAAGCTGATGTGGTAACAATACATAATGCATTTCTATGAAGTGTGTTATGAATGTTAACTATTATTTTCTTCTATACAGAAGAGTTTTTAAACATGCCTATATGGGTGCAGAGAACTCTAATCTTTTTAATTTGCTTTTGTGATAGTTCAATACATTTTT
The DNA here is from genome assembly GCF_964211835.1 of Anser anser. Classification (NCBI taxonomy): domain Eukaryota; kingdom Metazoa; phylum Chordata; class Aves; order Anseriformes; family Anatidae; genus Anser; species Anser anser. The sequence continues at coordinate 18,745,746 of NC_139734.1, forward strand.
CATACAAATCCAGGCACAGTGCGCCAACTAGATGACCAGGCTTGATTTAAAGCAAAAAAAGCAAAACTAAACAAAACAACAAAACAGAAAGAGCAAAAATGACAACAAACAGCTCACCTATTACAGAGTAAAGTGAATGACAGCTTGCTGACAGAGAATCACAGAAATATTTTTACACTTCTCCCTCCGAAATAAGTAAATTATATTTCACATACAAAAGCACTGTGATGACACAGCACAATTGTTTCTGAAGTGGAACCATAATTGTAATATATCCATTTGACTTCAAACGTATGCTATTATATCCTGTTGAAAACAGATTCCACTTTTCCTTTTAGTACAGTTTAGTACAGGAAAAGCAGATTGAAAAAGACATTCAAAGTATGATTACAACAGAAAACAAAACAAAACAAAAAAACACTATGATGACTTTTAGTAGTTATCAGCTAGTAAGTCAAATTCTGGAGTTTGAAGGTAAGTGGTAGAAGGCAAGACAGATGCTATAATAAAGATGAACAGAAAATGGACAACAGAGACTAAATAATAAGTACTTTGAGTCTCCTGCCTGTATTGCAATCGGCTTTTCCATTTATACAGAGTCTGAACGACGAATTCAAAAGCCACACAGCCATTTGGACATAATTTTACTGCAGACAAACTTTTTGTATCTCTGTCTCAGATTACCTATTCAAGAGAAACATTAAGACTCACTGTAGTCAGAGACCAGGAACAGGCTTTATTTCTGGTGTCTCCATTCAGCTTCTGGGCCCCTGAAGAAATCTTTGAAACAAAGAATGCCCATTTCCTTCAGGTGGCTACTGTGCTACAAATGCTTCCAAATGGTAAAAAAAAAAAAATCTCAATTTTTAAATCGAAACACCTCCTATTCAATATTTTCCTTAGATCTCTACTTCTGGAGAGATGTGACAACATGATACGCAGAGATTTAAGAGATTGCAGAGGGATTTAGAATATGAGTCTTAATCAAACAAGACTGCAAAGCAAACATAGAAAAATCTCCCTAAAATCTTCAATGCAAATGTTATGGTTTTCAATCCAATCTTATGATCTCCAAACAAATGATACTGGAAATGTTGGATAAAAAGTTCCTAACTTTGCAAAAAAGAGAGGCACCTATTATTAACTTATTTTTTAAAGATTTCTGACATTGCCAGATGAGAGATGCTATATGTAGTACAGTACTAATTAAGAGTTTCAACACAAAAATATGAAAGAGGATCTGTCACAGCACCCCAAAGAAGAAATAAAACATAAATTTGTTCTCTCTTTTTTTTTCTTTTATTCTGGTTTTCTAGGACAGTATCTTCCTTGAAGGATAGTTAGCTATGATTGTTGTTTTTTGATGCAAAAAATAAGTACACCAGAAGTGTCTCTTGGGAAAGTTTTACAAGGGTGCCCCAAAACTTCTGCCATTGAGTTGATGGTCAGGACCTTACTTCTCTCTGAAACGCCCTCCTGTGATCCTCCAGGCTCAGGATCACAGCAGAAGCCAGCAGTCACTCTGTCACAAGGTGCCAGTTCTTGATGGCAGCATTTTCTGTGCCCCCTTTTTTACATTACAGGTTCATAGCTTCAGGGCAAAGTGAAAATAATGGACTGCTAAAAAACAAAGTCTTTGTCTAGTCAGAATATGCTGGTTTGATGTCTTCTCTTTCCAAAGCCAGCAGATGTCATTGTCTCCTAATCTTCTTTTTCTTATCAGGACTGATATATTTAAATTGAAAGCTCTCATTCATAAGCAGAGAGAGTTACAAGTCATCCAGACAAATTTGTTAGCTAGAAAAGAGGAAAATTGGGTGATTTGCCACTTCAGCTCTTTCCAGAGGATTCCAACATGTCTAGGAAGTCTCAGTTCACACAGACTGCTCTGCAGGGTCTCTATTCACACATACTGCAGTGCTAAAAATTTTCTTACTTGATTGTCATTCTGTAACTTCTGGCTTCAGGTCCACACTGTGTGGGTAGCAAAAGCACTTCTTCCCCAGGGGGGTCCAGCCCCGTTCCTAGCAGCACCAGCAAAGCACCAGCATGTTTAATGATAAGCAACCATTAAGCTTTGTAAGTATTATACTGATTTGATTCCGAAGGGATGTGATTCCACACTATGAACAGCCTGTGTACAGCTTTTACCAGAGTCTTCCTCAAGTGATAACAATGAGATCAAAGCACCTTTTTTTTTTTTAAATAAAATAAAATAAAATAATATAAGAACTCTCCATCCAATTTGGAGAACCAATGAATAAGAATACAGAGGTGCATAGTCTCTTGTTAGAACGAGAAAAATGAAATGGAAATGAAAATAATTACAAATACAGAAAAGTGATTTTTTTGAAGTACGAAGTTCTGCTCCTCAAACAGGGAATAAACAGACATTTTTTACCCACTGAGTCTGACTTTGTCCTCCTATTCAGAGCATGGGGTTTTACATACCCAATTTTTGAACTAGGCATTCAGTGCCAGAGAACTCAGCTTACATAAGTGAAGTGCCTTTGATTTTCTTTTCATCATTATAACGTTCTTATTTCATTTACTGCAATTGCATCAATGTTGGTTTTATTTCCTGATTTGAAATATACTCATGCTTTCCCTCAACAACAATCAGAAAAACACATTGCCCTGTTACTAAAGGTGCTACCACAGATAAAGTCAGTCACAAGCATTTAAGAGCAACAATACAGTTTTGATTGGAAGTCAAAAAGATGCAAAACCTTGAATCATGATTCATATACCTGCTTTATAAATAATTTTGTCATATTTAATACAAATGATGCTTCAGATTTCAATCACACTATGAGCTTGTTCTACAGAAATTAGTTTCATAATAAAAATATACTCTTCTGTGACTAATGAACATAGAAGAGGTTTGCTCATTATCACTATAATCATTGTCTTTACTTTAAGGAGTTCATTAATACTGTTACATTCTATTACTTTAATAGGAATTAGCAAACTAGCAGTTGTTGATGTTGTTGCAGCATGTAGAATTAATATTTTGGAAGTTGTACCATTGCTAAAATATATATGTATAGATATATCCAAAAATTGCCTCCATGGAACATGGAGGAGCAAAACATTCTACTACTTGTCAAGGTATTGAACAGGATGATCTGGAACCTACCTTGTTAAATTATATTAGTATGATTTTGCTAGAATAAAATCAAACCCCAAAAGCCTAGATTTGTATTTGTGACTGACGCAAAAAAATAAAATCGGGATTTCTAGATTTTAATCCAGTTTTTCACTAAACAGATGTGAAATATCTATTTATATACAGTCATCCACTTTTAAAATTATGAAAAATTGAGATTTCACATGCATTTATATTTCACAATTACAGAATAGTTACAATACTAGAAAAAAAAATAGAATTTTGGCTTCATACAGGCTCAAGTCAAGTTACTGAGCATCTCAAAATGCATTATTTCCAAACATTTCTCTTAAAATGGATTGCAAATGGTATGTATGACTTTTTCTGGACAAGAGTGAACTGGCAGATGCCAAAATTCATATTATAAAATTGTATATTGAAATTATTGTTTCATTGCTCTTACGTGTTTACACACAGAATGTGTATGTCTTAAATATACTTTGCTGCAATTTTGATGAGTCTACCAAAAAGCCCTACAAAAGTACAAAACACCAAAAATGGACAAGATTTCATGAGGCTAAATGATTAAATTTTCTTTCTATTATTTGGGATAGCACTTAAGGATTCTTAAACTATTGCTATTATAGTGTGTGCAAGTAATTTTTTCCTAATAAGTCATCCTCTTAATTTGTCTCCAGTAAAATAGGAGTGCTAATATAAATGCTACATGATTAAGTCTGATTTTTCTATATCAGAGACATTTATTCATTTTGAAGCTTCTGTTGTAATATTTCTTTCAGCAAGTGTGCATGCAAGCATACGTTCCTTCCTATAGATAATAGCAACACTGAAGTAACACAAGCATGGGATTTTCCTTGCAAAATTTGTTGCACCACCAATGCAGCAATTTCATTAGATTTTGCAATTTAGAGAATTAAAACATTTCTGATCCATTTAAATAGCTGGAACCCTAGCTCTGACTCTTTTGTTTGGTTGGTTTGGTTTGTGTTTTTTGTTTGTTTTGCTTTGTTTTTGATAGAGGTAAACAACAACAACAACAACAAAGTAAGAAATGTCTATTACACTATCTATGGGCTTTGATTTTGTGCTTCAACAGCTACCCAAGTTGTTTTCAGCAGTCCAGTTTACCTCAATGGGGATTTCAAATTAAATGTGAAATACAGTACCTGTAGTAGATGGCTAGTATTTTGTGTATAAAAATACACAAAACCATTAAGCAATATGTCTCCTCCTGCACAGCATCTTGGAGAAATTACAAAGCCTCAGTAACATGCAATCCACAAAAAATAAAAAAAAAAAAGTTTAAAATTGAATGTCCAGAAAATATCCTGTATAAAATATAAAACTGTATTTGTAAAAATGAAAAGTTTCCATAAAAAACTATGTCCCATAAACTTCTAGATGAAGGTGAACCTTCATGTGAAGAAAAACTGTTCTGTCGATAATATGCTAGTGCTTGCTGCAGTCAAATAAGCACTTAGAGAGTAACCCTAGTTTACCTCCAGTATAGCCCTGGTGTTTTTATTCTAACATTTTATAAGGATGAAAACACCATTTGAATGTCAAAGCATTTGACTGGGGGAAAAATATCAAAGACTCTGGAAGCTAACACATATACAATTATTTTAAAATTTGTTTACACTTGTGTGTTCATGTGTGTGTGCCCAGATTCACAAAATGTAGAATGTCTCTTTGCACCTGAAATGTCCCCGCCATGTCTCAGTTTTATTCTCTCCATCATGATCTAAGTTCTCCATAAAACTGCAATGTGACTCGATAACTCCATCAACAAAGGGAGATTAAAATGTTCTGCTAGCATATAATGGATGGAAAGATAAAATAATTCATATTATATGCTTGAACATATTCAATTGAAAAGTCTTCAAGAAAGTCAGTGTTCTTATTTTTTTTAACCTTTCAAATCTAATTTAAGTAAAGGAAAAAACGTGGATGGGTTAATCTTTCCTTCACTGAAGGGCCAGAATACTCACATCAGCAAAGATGCCTGAAATTAACTTGTATTCTTAACCCCCCCAAAAGGTTCTAGTTTTTAAGGCCTAAAAAACTAACATATATATTGTTTCCCATTCAAAGAATTACAAAAACACATAAGGAGTGATATGCATATAGAGTTAGAAAGGAAACACCAAGACTTTTCAGTTTTTGTAGTTTTAGTTTCCTTTTACATTGCCAGGGGTACTGAAATGGAGTGACAATTTACAGACACTTTTCTGTAGCTAGCTGCTCCACATATTCAGTGAAATCCTTCTACCAAGAACAATTAATTCCAAAGAGCCCATGATGTATACTGTTGCGCATTTATCTCAAAGGAAAACAATTTCCTGTGCTGCTCTCTAGCTAACTGAAGAGTGGACAAGTGGGCAGATTTCATTCGAAATATGGGATAAACCTCGTTGCTGAGGAGCATTTATTTTGGTATCTCTGCAAAACCATTCGTCACAGCAGGAGAGGTGCTAACCCCATTGTGTTAGAAAATAATTTGATTCATGGCACTTGATATGGAATCATCCTGAAGCGACAAATCAAGCTTTAGGCACTGCATCGAAAGCTGTAAATGGTGAAAAATGAATTTGGAAGCATGGATTCCATCCTACCAGGCAGTAATATGAAACAAGTCCCATAGTAAGGATATAGTATTTTAGGTGAGAGGCAGTGTGTTAACTGAGCAACCCAATGCTTTTGACACCAGCCTTTCAACTTAGATGTCTTTATGTCAGGAGAGGCAGCTAAAAATCATCTCAAAATGAAGACTGAAGGTTATTGGAAGTCACAGGACAACAATACCTGCTCACTGCAATTGAAATCTGCCATGAGCATCTTCTCTTTCCTTCAGTTCCCTCCACACAACACCATTGACTTTCAATCTGGAACTAGTTCAATTGCCTTGATCATTTCAAGCTAATAACGCAGTTAGGAACATTTTACTTCTTCCTCAAAATCACAGCATACAAACACAACCTTTCTCTTAGGTTCTTACACATCCCTACTTGCTCCTGTCCAGAGGCTTCATAAGACTCCTATAAAGCGTGTTGCTCTTCCCAGACCTTCTCTGACTACAGAGAATGTTTCAACCCATACCTGGAAATGCTAGTTGTGTATTTTAATTTGCTAGCAAGGTTCTTATGAGGGAGAAAAAAACACACGTTTCTCTAAGATGATGAAGGGCAGCGTAACATTCTTTTTTTTCCCTCATAATTCTATCAGCTCTGTTGTTTGCTGAAATAGATGTCTTAGGGTTTTAGTATCTACACCCTATAAAGCTTGTTTCTCCATACAGAAGAAAGATCCAGATGTTTATTTTGCAGTCATTTGGAACTTGTAATGAATGTGATTAATTTAAAACTATATTACCTGAGGTTGGTACTCCACAAGAGACTTCATATAGGCATATTCATCAGCCCTATATATTCAAGCAGATTTACAACTGTACCTACATGGATCTCCTTGAAATCTAATCAAGTAATACAGACATGCAAAGCTGAACTGACCATGGAGAACGTTACTGGAGGTCTGTGTCAATAGGAACATGTTCATGGAACCAGAACCTTTAAAAATGTATTTATTGTTAAATTAACCTTGTACTTGGGAGACAGCTAAGGAGAAAGAAGTGGAGTCAACTTGATCTATGTGGATAATCCAATTCCTCTGGAAAAAAGACAAATATAACGCTAATAAGAAGTGGCTGCATATTTAAAGTAAAATATTAAGCTAAAGTGTCCTCTGCAATTGAACAATTTCCTATCTTTTTTGTTCTTTTCCTTATTTTTTCAATAATAATGTTCAGACTCAACTTGATAGAAATTCATTTCTCCTTAAAATACCCAATCTAACATTACAGTGTGAGTTACCACAGACAAGGGTTCTTGGGATTCAATTGTTCTTGAAGACGAAACTCAGCTCACTTCATGTATCATTTTGTTGAAGATCAGGGTACACATGATGCCTAGTCTTCAAGGACAGAACCATTTTCTGGACAGCCAAAGCACTGCAACACTGATCTGGATGCAGGTGATAAACCTATTTTAACATTTAATAAGTTAAGCACTTGGTTTGGAATCTAATAGATTCTTTCCTATTCTGTCTTCTTTGATCCAAGTATCCTCTAGCTACTAACCTTGAAGGTAGCACATAGATTAAATTCAGAATGATATACTTAAATAAGTTGCTGTTAGCAATGTGTTATCTTGTGACACTTAGGTCTATGAATTCTTTCAGTTGTCAATGACAGCTCAGTGATAAACTTCCCTCTCAGCCATAACATCCCCCGATGCACCTTATTTTCCCATTTGCTTTTATGTTTAACAAAATGTCATAAAGATACAAACAGGAATATATTGCATCAAATATTACTCTCACTAGCATTTTCTTAACAGACAATGACACAGACAAGAGATATATTTGTTTCTTCAGAAAATACAGAAAAATATTGAACCATCTTGTTCCTGCTTAACTTAGACTCTTAAAACAGGTAATGTATAGGCTCATATTCTGGAAGTCCAAAAAGCGAAGGGTTTTTTGTTTTTAATTTATTATAACTGTCTTTCATGTTAAGCTGTTTTTTTCCACCAATAGCACCCTTCTGGTCAGAAAGGTTAAAGAATCAGGAGGCTTTTCTGGAGCTTGCAGAGGACTTAAGAGAAAGCATCCAAGAGCCCCATTAATTAAGGTAACTGCTGCAGAAAAGTGTGTTATGCTGTCTCAGCACCATCTAGCTGACCCAAAAAAAAAGCTGTTTGTTAAGATACATATGCTCCAAGTATAATTATAAAAGACTTGTTTGAATTGTATTTAATACACAAATTTAAGCATTTTTTTCCTTGGAAAAAGAGGAGGAAGAAAAAAACCACACACAGCCTTGAAAGTAAATAGAAGAGTATCAGTATTCAATAGGTTATAGAACAGATACACACAACATGCACAGTTAGCATGCCATGTGAAGCACTGCAACAAGGGTGCCCAACTCCTGGTTCTTTAATGTTAAGAATAACACCAGGAATTCTTTAAAACAAACAAACGAACAAACAAACAAAATCATTCTCTGCCAGAAAACAACAAACATCAATAATCAAGACATGTTACATAGCTCAGCGTACAATACATATTTTCTTTGAACAGATCTGTCAGGCCCACATCAGAGAATTTTATGTAGCATAGAAGAAATACTATGCACATAAACTATTTCTTTCAACAGGCCATTTATTAAAGTAGGTCAATAATCTCATTTATTGCTTACTGTTCCTCAGACTCTCTAGAATGTAAGTGGTGTTCTTAGTGTTTAACACGCACATTCATGCACACCAGATATCTACAAGCACACGAGAAAAAAATACAGATTCTCTAGTAACTCAACTGCCTTAATCAGGAGTTTTCTTTCTCTGTGCTATGTTCACATGTATGTACCCTGAAAAAGGTATCTTTTTGTTACGATGAAGAATATATATATATATATAGGGAAGGAATATATATAATATATATATATATATATATATATGGATATGCATGCTCCATTCCCAGATGAACCTTATGGCTACTTAAGGAAGTCCACTAGACCTCATTTTCCACATTGTGCAATCTATGAGATAAAAGTAATACCATACAGTCACGGAACGGCTTGAGTTGGAAGAGACCTCAAAGATCATCAAGTTCCAAGCCCTTGCCATGGGCAGGGATGCCAGCCACCAGATCAGGTTGCCCAGGGCCTTGTCCAACCTGGCCTTGAACACCTCCAGGGATGGGGCATCCACAGCTTCTCTGGGCAGCCCATGCCAGTGCCTCACCACCGTCCGAGTTAAGAATTTTTTCCATATATCTAATCTAAATCTCCCCTCTTTCAGTTTAAAACCATTCCCCCTTGTCCTGACATTATCTGACTGAGAAAATGCTGCTCTCCATCTTTTTTATAAGCCCCCTTTAAGAACTGAAAAGCTGCAATAAGGTCATCCTGGAGCCTTTTCTTCTCTAGGCTGAACATCCCCAGCTCTCTCAGCCTCTCTTTCATAGGAGAGGTGCTCCAGCCCTATGAGCATCTTTGTGGCCCTCCTCAGGATCCACTCTAACAGATCAACATCCTTCTTGTGCTGGAGGCCCCAAACCTGGACACAGTACTCCAAGCAGGGCCTCACAAGGGCAAAGTAGAGGGGGACAATCACCTCCCTCCCCTGCTGGCCACTCCTCTGCTGATGCAGCCCAGGATGCAGTTGGCCTTCTGGGCTGCATGCACGCACTGCTGGCTCATGTCAAGCTTTTTGTCCACCAGAACCCCCAAGTCCTTCTCTTCAGGGCTGCTCTCAATGAATTCTTCTCCCAGTCTGCACTCATGTCAGGGATTGCCCAGACTCAGGTGGAGCACCTTGCACTCGGACTTGTTGAACCTCATTAGGTTCACCTGGGCCCACTTCTCCAGTGTGTCCAGGTCCCTTTGGATGGCATCTCTTCCTTCTCTTGTATTGACTGCACCACTCAACTTGGAGTTATTTGCAAACCTGCTGAGGGTGCACTTGATCCCATTGTCTATGTTGTTGTTAAAGATATTAAATAGTACCAGTCCCAAGACAGAGCCCTGAGGGACCACTTGTCACTGGCCTATAATAATATTTCACCTCCTCAACTGTTTTACAAATATGAGTCTATTAAAGCACGGAAAAAAAATATTATTGAGGAAAATACAAAAGAAAAACTTCTAACAAAGTAAAGCAAGTTAAGAGTGAATCTTTCAGCAATATTTGTAGTCTGTAGTACCTTCTCCTGGAGACAGCCTTCCCCCTGGAATACTGACAGTCATAGAATTGCATAAAAAAACAGAGCTTTATAATTTCATATGTCTTATTAAAAGCAAGAATAAAAGTAATAAACCTATATTATTTATAATTTTAATGTTTCCAAAACACATCTATTTTATAATCACTCCATACAATTACTGCTATGAGATGGGTAAGCTATGAAAGAATATTGACCTCCCTCCTTTGGAAGCCACAAGGTTTAGAGGAAGGATGTTTTCCACCTGGCTGTCCTATTACTCAGTAGGTATTCCAACAAAGCATCTAAGAGCTCCAGTGTTCATGACAGAAAAATGTGACCAGACAGGAAGTTGAGGTTGTGGACCTCCAGAAGCCTAATCCACCTTACTGCTGGTTGCTGTATCTCAAACTACACATTCCTGCCCATTTCTTGGGCTAGTTCTCATCACCTGACCCTTTCCTAAGCCTTTTCAGTACACTAGGCTGGAAGAAAGGCTACTGTGGTGCCCTGGTCATGATTTTCTTTTCACTACCTTTAACTCAGTCATTGTAGCAGTACATAGAACAGCATCATAATAACCCCTTGGCCCATGTTTTTATCTTACTGGAAAACAGATAAAAGCACCAATGATCTCTTAAAACAGTATTTAAATCCTAGAATTAGAAGAAGGAAACTTAAAGAGGTCTTACTCTTCAATAAACAACAAACACAGGTCCAAATGAGGGACTGATTATTGGCAGCTTTCAGAATTGTAGGGAATCCTATACTCCAAAAAATAACAAAAAATGAGTATTCTACTTTTAAGTAAGTATGCACACACACAAACCATTAAAAGGGAAAAGACCTTTGCTTGACACATAGGAAATAAGTGTATAAATCTGAAAGTCAAACTAATGCAAAAAAGAAAAACCTACAAATGTTGGTATCCCTCAGAGTAATAAGAAATTATTTAACAACAACAAAAAAAGATTAAGTTAATGAATGTCCTGAAAGGACTGACAAGTTTTATTCATTTATTTGGCATCAGTGCTCAAACAGAAGCCAAAAGAGGTGGCTGGAAGAAGAGATACATATGTTCTCTTTGACATTGGTTCCAACCTATTAATAGTACTCAAAACATATGCCACTGTTCACTCAGGCTTATCAAAACAGTCTCTGTACACATTTGCAGTTCTACAAAAGAAAGAAATCCACAAAGATCCAATTTTACGCTAAAAGCCTAATAAAGTGGACAAAACCACTTTTGATAACAGTACTGAAAGTACTCTGGGCTTCTAGCACTTGAAGTGCTGGAAAAAACTGACAGTTTTAAAATTAGTTATTCCACTCAGAAATATATTGCATCCTTCTTTAGTAATAAATAATTTGTTGTTGATTGTTGGAGGTGAGGCAGCTCTTGGGCTCATGCGTTTTTGGGGGGAAGAGGGAGAGGATTTTTCTGTATGATTTCTTACAGCATTCTGTTCATTTCCTATTCTGTCCACCATGCTTCATATTACATTTTTCTCTGTCCTCTCCAAGTTAAACTTGTTGATGCAATATCATACTTCCAATTTATTCTACTCTTAAAACTATGAATGGGCATAGGCAAGGTGCAAGGACAGTGTTTATTGGCTCTTCTCCACCACCACATTTCTAATTGCGTTACTAAAACAAAACAAAAAAACATTCCTACTCCTCTGAAGCTCCCTGGTACACACTACTTCACAGTGAATTGTTCTCTTTACTATATAGATATGTATGTATACTTACGTGTGTGTAGAAAACATGCAGCTATATCCCTGTTTAACGTGAGTAATCTTACAGGAATATGCTATTCTTTCTACATGGTGTGCAGTAAATACTGTTACAGGTCTATACGTAACAAGCATATTCATTGCTCCTAGGGATGAAATCCCGTAGTTCCAAAGATAAATAGTTTCTAAAGATAGAGCTGCTGAAAGATTTCTATATTCAATAAAAATTACAGGAAGAATGTTTTGGGCAAGAAGCAGAACTAAACATACCAAGCCCTACATAAGTTTTGTAGGTACAAGTCATACGGAGGAGCAAAACTGTAGTGCCTACTCAAAATGTATAGTTTTTCAAATACAGCAGAAAAAGTTTAAACATTAACAACGACAGATCTGAAACAAATACAAGTGCAGTTACTGTAACCTCATTAAGATCTGTGGATGGTTGATTTATCATCCTGTCTTCACAAAAAAAAATATTAGAATATATACAGCATACTATTTTATCAATATTTTACTACTGTTAAGACACAAGAAAATTAAGCTAATGATTTGGTCTTTTTCCTAAGACCATATAATGCACCAAGTCAGAGTGAAACAGTGCAGGAGCCTAAATATTTGTAAAAGAAACACTTAAACAGAAGCTTGACCATGATGCTTCTTAAGAAGTTGATGTTTCCTAGCTGAAACTTAAGGACATAGCTTAAGTCCCTGTGTCCCCTTTCAGATGTTAAATGGAGATACATAACACTTCATCTTTTTGACTTGTTATTTTACACAAAGGTTTAACATTTACATGACTGCTAGTGCCCAGAATCCAGGTAGCTAGATTTCAGTAAAGTATTAGGGCTGCTATTGTCAATGCAGTCATCATCATGTAAAATTTATTAGAACACCATGCATCTAACAGTTGCACTGGAGTACACTTTCATCCATTGGAACTGGAACTCTGAGTATTTGATTTTTCAGGACAAACCAATAAATAAAAGAAATGCCTACTTGCATGAAAAAACTTAAAGGATTTCAATTATTTGCTATTAAAAACTGAGCAATAAAGTGCTCAAACTAGAAGGAGAAATATTAATATAAGATTAATATATGACACCCAAATCCATAATATACACCTATATGAGGCAGTCTAGCAGCATTTCATCAGCCACAGAATTTGCATCTTAGAAATTGCTAAGGCAGGCAGAATATAATGCCTGATGAGTCCTGACAGCCAAGGGATTAACGAGAACAGAGACAAGTAATTCCACCCTGGGTTTTACCTGCAACTGACACAGGTTGAAGTATTTAATGAATTATTCCAAAGAGATGAGAAGAGTGACAGAGTCCTCCACCTGTCTCACATCAGCTCAGGTACAGTTTAATAGCTCTTCTCACCTGTTAGCATCCTGAATAAATCCTAGATGGGATTGCTGTGTTATTCTCATAGAACTGGGTATTAGTTTAAGCAGGTGAAATGTAACCTGACTTCAGAGTCTCTCATGGTGGGATCTTGACATTGAATATGGATATAAACCCATATACTAACAATACTTTGTATTGCATCGTTACACTTACTTCTGAAGACAATGGAGAAACAATTAAGCAACTTGTTCAAGAATATATCACATTCCTTTTACAAGGGGTCCAAGCACTCTGACTTGCTGGTATTATGCTTTCTTTAGAGGATCACCCTTTCATTCCCTTGGCAATCTGAGCGCATTACTGAATATTCATTTTGTGATTCACAGTACTATAGCATTTTTGAGTTTGCCTCTGGATCAGAGATAAAATTTCTGAATAGAGCTTTGTAGCTTGGAGTGTTTAGTTTTCCTGTAACATCATTACTGAGCTAGCTACGCACATCCTAGGACATCAATTCCAGATATCCTGCCAAAGATGAGATGAGATCCAAAGGGCTACATTCATTAGCTGCCAAAAAACGCTGGGGGGAAGGGATAGAAAATCGTCTACATCTGTGACAGTGGAAAAAAAGAAATACAATGTAGTTAAATATGAAAATACAAGCAAATATTTATACAAGTTAAAAATGAGTGTAGCAAAACCAAATCTTATTTTCAAAATACAAATAAGCTTACTGAATATTAGAGAGAACAGATTTTTGAACAAAGTATTATATAAACACTAAAGGAATACTGGTACTTGATATTTAGGTAACATTTTCATTTGCTTTTCTTGTATTGTATTCTCTTAGTATTCTCCCAGGAAGAATGTGAGCTGCTTTTCTTGATTGTTTCACTATAGTGGCTGAGCATTCTGTATTATCTACAGATGGAGCTGTATATTAACATAGTTGGTTTAGTACAAACAGCTCAATCAATGTAACACAAGGATTAATCATCATACTCATAAGACTGATTTCCTGTAAATGCTGGGGAGAAAAACAGGGACTTGTAAGAAGACCCCTTTCAGCCCTCACAAGAGCTCTGTGTTTTTCAACTTGAGATATTTGGGCCTTGCAAGGAGTAGAAAACATTTTATCTTTTTACTGGTAAGCATCCACCTAAGTATCTTGAATGAAGAATGGAAGGATCTGGGGCATAAACCTGTTTCCTGGCATTGATTTTACTTATGTTCATTGTTCATGAGCACAAACTCTCTTTTTTTTAAAGCACTCTTACTCTAAAGATGCTTTCTTTTACAGCTTCCATCTCAAAGGAAGCATTTGATTATTGTTTGCATGTGTATATTGCTCATCTAGCAGCAGTGCAATCTATACTGCTAACTCAATATCAACATAGATGGATCTCTGGTGTTAGTACTTTAGAATGAATAGCGATTACACGAATGGTTGTACATTAAAGCAACATACATTAAGACCTTTGAAGTGTAAATTACTAAAAATACACAAATATAACAGTTCTTCCCTCTGTCCTGTGTACCTTTGTAAGCTTAATCTGAGTCATGTAATATCATAAATAATATAACTCCCAGAACTGGAAACAGAAGCACAACATTGCCAATAAATGAAAGGCAGAGTTCAATTCCATTTTCTATACTTTGTACATTATTAACTAATATAATATTATCTTGATAAAATAATGTTTTTGATTTTAAATACACATATGAAGTTTGGGGGTAAGATTTTTTCAGTAAGGACAGTCTTATATATTGCTCTTTAGACCATACCTTCAATTTGAATTTCTTTTCTCCAAAGTTATTTTAAGCTTAAAGTTCTCAAAAGGGGCTTTGAAATCCATTTGTAATACTCAGAAGTACAGAAGAACAAAGTTTTAAATTGTTACTTAATAGAAGAGTTTAATCCATACATCAGGTCCATCAGTACTTCAGAAAGTAATAATAAAACTAGTTTTGAAGAAAAAATAAGAGAGAACACAGACACAGAATTCATACAAGTTTGTTTGGCTGATCGTTTTTGCATAAATTGCAAAATTGCTTAATGTTATGTTTGGAAAATAATGGTAAATATATTGGTAAATATAAAAATATATTTTTATAGCAAAATAATTTATTAGCATTAAACTGTTAATTGTTTTTGTTGTCTTTATTAAGTTCTAAAATATTAAAACATTATAAAAGCATTTATAAAACATACGCACTATACTAGAAGGGCACCTTCTAGAAGAAATTTGAGGATTTAAAATATTGTTTAAAATTTCAGTTTCAGCCAAGTCACAGGAATCTGCCTACCCTTAGAACTGAATCAGGCATAGTTTCACTGCTCCATTACTCCTTGCGAGTTCTTTCTGAGCCCTGTGTTGACAGCAGTTTACTTCCTCTCCTGCCGGAACTGATTGGTTCTGACCAGACAAACAAGCAAGTATAAAGAAACAGGGATTTCTTTCCATATTCAGAATAATCCTGCACATCAGTAAGGGTAACTCCTTTGTAGGACTGTGTACTGATAGAGGAGTACTGTAAAGCATCACCGACGTCCTTCAGAACTTGTTCTGAGAAACTGGAAGATAATTTAAGGATAGAAAAACCTAGAGGGATCTTTAAGCTGCTGCATCCATGATGTAAAACAAAGAACTCTTGAAACTGGATATAAGGTTCTCAAACACACAGGGTGTCAGGAGGTATATTTCAGAAGAAATCCCATAAAACAGAACATCCATCTGAGTGTACCTTCACAACTGCTGTATTTCCTCCCTCTCTCCCTCACACCTAGTTGCTTCACTTCTGTGCATTACCTCAATAAATTTTTTTTTTGTTTCAAAAAGAGGATGAACAGGCAGCATTTTTAACCACGGAAGTCTACATAGTTAAGATCTAGCTTCTTATCTTACAGATCATCTTTGACAATCCTTTATAGCTACTTAGCAGAATAATATTAATTTTATAAATAGGAATGATCTATTTAATACCTTTTCCTTTATTAAAGCATTTAATATAATTATAGAGGAAATGAAATTTCCCGAATTTGAAGTCAAACATGCAGCCTGCACACTTGAAAAGCTGGCTTCGCTCAGCCTGCCAAATACAGGTCAGGCCTGAAGGCTCTGCCCTCCGCTAACTGAAGGTTGCGATCCAGCCTCCTGCCTCCGGCCCAGTCGAACATGGAGGTTTGGACTGCGAGGAGCAAATGAGTGCAGTTCTGTCCAAAGCACATACTGAGGGGGAACTCAGTCAGAAATGGAAGAAAAGCAGTAAAGGAAATAATTTCCTATTACGTTACAGAGCTGTGAAATGGTTAGCTGTATTCCCGAGGATGAAAAGGTACAGCATGATGCTTGCAGGCAAGCAGGGAAGTTTGCGTTCGAACATATGTTTTCCCAAGCCCTCAGATGGTTCTGCACACCTTCATGTCAGTACAAACGCACCGACTGCACCGGTGACAGCTGCTTTGAAGGCGAGTGGCCAGGGGCAGGCAGCGACTTTTACATTCCCAGCTACTGAGCTACTATTTCAGTTACCTGCTTGCCTCGACAGACAGAAACCACTTTGTAATTTCACCTCAGGCAAACACGGAGCAGTACGCAATGTGCTCCGTCGAGAATCCCCGTCAGTTCAGCTGCTGCCACCTTTAGTTTAGCACTTTGGTGAACATACTCTTTTACAAGGCTGGCCATTTGCTCGAGGCCTCGGGGCGATTTAATTTTAGACATTAGTAAGAAAAAAAAGCCGCCACACTGAGCAGGAACCTTTCCACCTTAGGATCTACAGGGCAATTTAACTACAAGAACTATGATTTTTGCTTGTAGGAATTTCACCTCTTTGAAATAGCTAAACAAAGAAAAAGAGTCTCAGAGAGACAAAACCCCTACCTATAAAAATACTCTGGAGAGGGTCCTGAAATTTCCATGTATGTTTACATATGCAAGTACAGATTCATTCCTTAGTTATCTTCTATAAATGCAGCAAAATAACTCATCATCTATGCACGTGTAGTACATAGAGTTGACAAAAATGTAGTGAATGTGTGCTTATTTGTGTGATATTCATTGCTCTCTTCTCTAATGCTCTTGCTCTGAGAAAATTGAAACTTGTATTAATTAAGAAAAGTTCATTAGTTCAACAGATGCATTAACCGTTTTGGGGAAATGTACACCAAGGACTAAATTAATCAGCATTCTGAAATCAAGTCACAATTTCTCTCCCTGTGTATTAATTTTTTAAAATACTTTTCAATACAGATGTACATAAAAATCATTTTGGGTGTGTATTTATTTCTTACTATAATTCTATAACAGTCAGCTCTCACATAAAAATACATTTTTAACCTTATTTAAACAAAAGGCCAATCTAAGAAACCACCTGGGCTTTCAGGTCTGTTTTCAGACATTATTAATTTGGAAGTATTAGGCTGTGCCCTCCACTGACTCCAACAATGCCCACTGAAGAAGTCATCTTTCCAATAAATTAGCCCAATCCCCACTGATAAACCCCCTTCACATCTGTGTGTTCCTTAACAACTGTCAGCCAGATGAGTTCATTTATTTTAAGCTCTGTTTTTGACTATCAAGTCTTTACCAAACAACTTCATTTTAGTTGCAAGGGCACACCTGCAGCTGCAATAATGTCAGGCACATCTTGATCTGGTTCTTTCGGGCTGTAGACAGTTCCAAGAGAGCTGCAACAAGGTGAGCCGGTCAGGCTGGCAATTACTGAGGTTGCCTAACAGTTTCTGGGGTATCTCTTTTTATATTTGTTTATAAAGACTCCACCAGATTTTAACAGTTCCATTTGATCTTTTTTTATGGCCATGTTACTTTAGTACGTTACTAAAAAAATATGAAAAGTAGATTACTTTGTATTAAAATCTTGCAGTCACATTTTATTTGATATTTTCTCTCAGTGCCATAGTTAAGGAACTTGTGCCAGTGATATGCTAGTTGTCATGGATGTGAAAAGCTGCCAATATTGTAAAACCTTTGTTCTTCATAAAAAATAAGGGCAACAGCCTGTGGACCTAGGCAAGACAAGCCTAATTTAGGACTGATCAAGTCTTTTCGGTGGCAATGTCAACACGGATCTGCCACATACCCTTGCAGCAAAGGCCAAACACAGCATCATTTTATCACCACACTTGCTTCATAATCCCTCTCCTTACTTTACAACTTCTAGTCACTAATTTTGGCATGGCTAAACGGCGAATTAACATCAGTGAAGTTCACTTTATCATTGTGTGCTACATTTTAATATAAGAATATTTCAAAGTGAAATACATCCAGCTGCATGTAGTTTCCAAACAGCAGGAAATATATTATTGGTGGGAAAATAAAGTCAGATTGAAAACTGCTTACAAGATCAGTATCAAAGAGTTAGTATTTTAAAATACTTGTTTCACAGAAATCAACACATTTATATCAAACAAGAGGATCTTGGGGAAAAAAATTCTCATCTTCAACGATATGTAACTAACATTTACATTTCTATTTCAAATGAGTTTCATTCTGAAAAGCTTCTATACCTTTAACAAGATCCCAATTTCAGAAGAAAAACTCCTTTTCAAACAAAGAGGTAACCATAACTGCCTGATCAGCATAAGAAATAACTGAAAGTTTTTTATCAAAAATAATCCACATCTCTCTCAGTTACCAATCATATGAGAAATGGTTAGTTTTTGCCAAGTTTACACTTGTGTACTCACAGATTGTGACTTCATTAGTACATAAGACATTCTATACCTGACTTTAGTCTCCTTAGCACAAGCCGCATTTTCACTGCTTTCCTGCTTCTTATATTCATACAGTTTTCACAAAATATTAAGCATTACAGACTTTCCAGTGCCACCTCAGTTCCATCATTCATCACAGATTCAAAACATTAAGATGATGAGACAAATTTTGGAGGGAAAATATTCTTGTTAAGAATCTGCAATCTTGCCTTTAAAATACTCTTACAAACTAACATAACTAGTTTTTCAGAATTCAGTGTAGGAATCATTCATTTAACATTCAGAAACTAACATACCTACAAGAAAGAGCATTACATTTTGAAATTAATCCAAGCTGTCACTTATCCATTACCATCCACCAACTTTTTTCAGCATACCACTAAATCCTATTTGTCTGGCAAAACACTGCTAGCTAACTGCATTGGTTTAATTCCATCTATTCTATTAACTACTAGAAACTAATTATCAATATCCAGTGAACATTGCTGTAAATATTTTTTTCCTCTTTCCCTTAATCAAGAGAGAATTTGGTGCTGCAAATTTCATATAGATACATGCTGCTTACTCCCATCTAAAGGCTGGAAACTTAATTTTTAGAGAGACTACCTAGAAGCTTCAACTACAAATCCATACCTCCCCGCATTTGTGACAAATTCTGATGCAGTACAAAGATAAACATTCATTGTAACTTGCAGAGATAGTTTACTATTTATTGTCCATTAGTGGATTTTAAACGTAAGACCTGTCTTTATGTCTTTAAATTTTACATGGCTTTATTTTAACAGTTGTACTAACATGGAGCATAACTCAGAGGCAGCTATCCATCAAACAAAGCGCAGAGAGACAAAACACAGTGTTGTAAATACACACAGAGGTGTGGCTAAGAACTAGATGCAGTATAGCTGTGCAGGAATGCTATGATGAGCAAAAGCCAAAGTGTAGTCATAAAATTCCCAATCTTGCAGGCTGGAAATCCAAGGACCTACATGATTCTGTATTGTTACAAATTGTGAAATCATTCACCTATACAGATGACCTTCCTAAGACTAGTGACCAAGTGTTGAATGCCTCCAATGCGACCAAGTCGTGCTGCTGACTGAACATACATCTCACATCTTCCTCCTCCTGCCCTTTTTGCTTATGAATCTATAGAGCAATCTGTGCCAACTTCATTCTGTTTCCCTTAGGGAAGTCAAACTCTATTCTGTGTGCTCTCTTTTAATAGAAATACTGGATACCACATCCCCAGAGAACCTTGAAAACTTGCAGTTAAATGGAAAGAATACACTTGACCATATATCTCAGACTGATGGAGACACACATCATGAAAGTAATATAAATAAAATATTAATTCTAAGGTAATGGAAAAAGTGCCTTCCTAACTTTTTCTTCAGTTTAAAAAAAAAATATCTTGAGACTTTCTTAGCTCAAGAGAAAGATTCTAGCAAGTTTTGAATTTTCATACAGTCAATAAAACACTTTTAGAAAAAAAAAAAAAGAAATCTTCCCAGCTTCTCAAAGGTATTTAGACATTCAACCCTCTGCTGAAACCAGATAAAATTAGGAGTCACAAAATTCTGAAAATATGTCTGAATTATGGATTCTTACCAATTCAAATGAGGACTGCATTCACCCTTACAAAACTAGACAAAGGGCTCGAAGTTTAATTAATGCATAAATACCAAAGATATCAGACTATAAAACACAGTTCATGTTGATGGCTAGATACACGCATCTCCATGCAAATTTTAATTACTAGTCAACATTTAGGAGTGTCATGGTGAGACACATGATTTATTTTAGTGCTGTTATAGACTTAAAGCTGATTTCATTGAGGTCATGCTCCAAAGCAAAATTGCACCACATAGCAGTAAGCCAGTATAGCAGAGTATTAAATTAATACAGTGTCTCCCATTAGCTAATAAATTACAAGTGTGGTATCAGACCATCTGCTGGGAGTGAAGCATGATGAGTCGCAGTGATCATGCTGATTGACATTCTGGTTTGAACATCTAGTCAGTGTTAGTTCACCTTCTTGGCTTCAATAGATACTTCACTCATAATTCATATTTACAACGCTGTTTTCAGGGCTGGTGGCTAAGAGGAAAGTTCATCCTTATCCTCCCATACTCCTTTGCGCTTTGCATAACAGAGTCTCCAGTGAATGGCTAAGTTCAGTGCAGTTTCATTTGCAATTGATTGCAAATGTCTAATCATTTTATAAATTTTTAATAATTTTATATGAATTGCAGAATTTTGATTAGCTTTACAGAGTTTCTACAGAAAGAAACTATCCCACCCACACTAAGCCATTCTTAAACCACTGAAGTACAGTTTTTAATATGTTTTGTAAAATGATAGAACTGTCATCTGAAGCATTTGCGATACATCCCAAACAGGCTTTATGCTTGGGGGAAAAATTGCAATCCTTAGGATTTCCCTTAGCACTACCCCAAGTCATACCAAAGGAGTTTGCACATGGCTCCAGCCCTCTGTTCACGGCATACAGGGCTACAGACTACTTCGTGCCACACTTTGGGATCTTTTACACTGCATATTGTGCATTTGTGTTCTCAACCAATGCTATTTATTGTTTTCATCATAATGCCTTGATTTTAAATTTCACGAAGCAATACTAGCTAGTTAAGCCTCACAAGAAAACTCCAATGCATCTACACATTTTTATACATGCATATATCAGGGTAGATCGGTCTAACCAGCAGTGAACTGTAGCTATTCCCAAAGGCATGGAAAATAAAGATTGAAGTATGGATGATACCTTTTAAATCAACAAATTACCATTTTCTGATGGAATAAAGGAAATAAACTGTGTCATTTTGTGGCATGTTGCCAGGACAGCTTCTCTCAGCCATGGATACAGTGACCTTAAATTTTCTGGTTATTTCTTTTCAATACTAAAACAAAACAATACCTACACCTTAAACTCCTAATATTTAAAGAGTTTTAATACAAAATCTGTATATTTTTAGAAAAATTCTATTGTACATTTATTAAAAAAAAAAATCTTATCTATAATTGTTGGCTATATGTATATATTTAAGATTAGTATTAATAGAATGGATGCAAACAACTACACAAATTGGACAAAAGCAAAATACCTGATTTCCTCACAAATTATCCATCACCATTAGCACAACTAGGAATATCTACCTTAATTAAAAATAAAAAAGCAAAAAAGCAAGCTACAAAAAACAAGCCAAGAAAAAAAAGGGAAAGTTATTCAATGCCAATGTACCTAATACAAACCTACCTTACACTAATATAACATTATTTCCTATGCATGTTCAACATAAATAATGATAGGGAGAACATGGGAAAAGCAAAATTATTATTGTTATTGTCGTTACTTATAAAGTCAGTTAGTTATAAAGTCTGTATATCCGTTCAGTGAGCTAATTTTACAAATCAAGACAAACAAGTAATTCTTCAATGCCTCCCAGGCAATGATATGCTAACAATTTGGAGATTAAATATTTCTACTTACTATACCATAATTCAGTAAAACAGATACACACGATGCATTCATAGTATCATTTGCGCAGTGTAATTCGAAGCACATCTGTATAATCTTTGCTTTTCTAAGATTTACAATGTTGATCAACAATACGATGAAAATATGCTCAGCAGTGAGGTGCTGCAAATGACATTGCTATCTATGCCTATGCAAGGAACTCAAGGCATCAAGCTTGTCGTTCACCTTTGCTGACACTCAGCAGAAGATTAAAAAAAAAAATAGCAGAACCATCTTTACGCTGCTCTTCAACTTAGTGATGAAAGTTAGAAAATAGATTTCTGCCACCTGGGTAAGTTAGAGCAGACTTCAGGCAGCTGAAGCATTCGCTGTGCAGCAGAGGTCACCTAACCATCGCTTCACAGCCTAACACAGATGAAGTGCAGCAGTGCACCAATAAAGCATTACCATCTGGCCACATCTCTTCCATTGCCACTAGGACATAAAGGAGGGTGCAAGAGCATCTAAGGAAATAACACATTAAGTGTGGCCAATACACCCTTGAGCCTTGGATGCTTCAAGCGTGGCTCCCATGCTGTAGCCCACCACTGGGCCTGAATGGTGCTGTTGCAATCCAAACCTGCAAACAAACGCAGGAAAATTTGAGTGAAAAGACCCTGCCCTTGCTGCACAACTACTGGACAAGAGATACAATCCAGCACAAGTACACCTGTGTGGGAACAGAGGCAAAGATTCCTGCCTGTGAACCACCCTTAACACTCCTTACCCTCAGATTCACAGGTACAGGACATACACTTCTGCCCATGGAAACTTTTTGGTACAAGGTGCTCAGACTCAGATACATGTTTGTGCTGTCTGTAAAGGCGTTCTACTTCACTAAAATATTTAGAGATCCCATACGGCAGACCTGTCAAGTTTCACGCAAAAGACTCTAGTCTCTTTCACAAGATGTGCGACACACAGGAGATCAGAGCCACGCCACACACCCACCCCTGGGCCCTGAGATGCGTCGCTGCTGGACGTGCCACGCAAGGTGAGTCCCGATAGAAAAGGCATCCCTCAGAGTTATGGTCCCTCACTGCTATCCTATGGGAACTTCCACACTGGGGATGGGGAAAGCTGATGACCACATAAGTCTTTATGGAACTTCAGTAATTGTAAGGTTCTAACACCTTGTGCAGAGCTGGCACTCCATGCTGCCATAGCATTTATGACCAAATAAATGAAAACATTTCTTATCATAATAGTATGCAGGTTAGCAATGGCAGTGACTGGGTAAGGGAAGTTCCCTCTGATGCCTGAATTGCAGTACTCAAAAAAAAACCAAAACCAACCAAACAAACAAAAAAAACCAACACACTGGTAGTGAGATTACTAATAAAATACTAGTACCAAGCCATGCATTCTTTGCTCCACTGTGGGTAAAAAAACACCATCAAACAAAAAAGAGTAAGAAGTAAAACTGAGAAGCCTTTTTCCTTCTAATCCTGAAATGATGTCCTTAACTGTTCAGAGAATAACAATGAAAATATTTTGCTCAACACAGAATTGCACAGAGCAACAAGTAAAATCTGGCAGAGGTTGGCAATAAAAGCAAAATTTACAATCCATAGCATGCCCATATCTTGACATAAGAATTACTTTTACTGAAGAGGTTGTATATTCTCCAACATAGTCTGAAGCCAAGTTGTTCTACAGATGGCATCTATAATGAAAACAAACTCTAGCAAATATAAGACAACTTCAATATTAGAGCAAAGCACCATGAGGAAAAAATGCAAAAGCAAACATTTATTGCCAAAAATCATTTAACAAAGCATTGCATGCACAATGCCGTAGAGCTGATACCATACACAAGCACACTATGCATATTTGCAAATACACCTTTTGCCAAAAATTAAAACAAAGTAATGGAAAGATTTCTTCAGTTAGTATGCAGTTCAAGTTCAAGGTGAATTTAAAGTCCTAAATTACAGGAGGTAGAAGGTGTCAACAAAATTTACTGAGATAATAAATTAAATATGCTGAAAATCTGAGGAATTTCTAGAATCTAAAGTTAATTTTAGTGTAAGATGCAGGATACAAAAAACATATTCTCCTGTTTGTCTAAACAAAATCTCCATGTATCTAGCAATTATTTTCCTTCTGCCCTTTGTTAAGAAAAGTTGTAGGGATTTAAAGGATTGATGTAAATGAAAAAAAAAGTTTCCTCACAGAATTTTTAAGAATAACTTCACATCCTAATTTTGCAACAAGACTTATGAGAGTGCCTTTACTGAGCATAGTTAAATCATCAGTAACTGTTTTCAAGCCACAGATCTTAATGTATTCTTACACAAACAAACTAAGAACAACATAAATCGTTTGATTATCTTAAAATGTCAAATAAGTACGCTAGATCTTTTTCTAAGCCAAGATTCCCATAACTGGGAGGATACGTTGAAAGAACAACAATGAAGAACATAAAAGCATTTTATGCAAAGGTGTGTGAATATTGGCTATTCCTAATAGTCAACTGTATAGTGGTTTTACATAGCCTCTCTTCCATCATTTTAAATTTGTACTGTTTTTATTTTCTACTTTCATTGCATATTCATTTTGCTCAATGTCAATTGAAAATTAATATGTTCAACTGATGGTAGAAGGACTTCCTTCTCCCCTCTTCTTCTTCTTAAAATCTACTTTATTCTTGCTTTTCCATTATTGTAAAACTTCAGGCTGCAGTAGATATCATGTTCTGTAGCATATATTTGGCTCTAATGAATCACAGCCTTTCACAACCTGGGTGAAATGAGTCATCATAATGACACCTTTTTGCTACACTATATTATCTGCCAGCAGGATCCCAAATGGCAGTACTTGCCATAATACAGCTGCTGCTGCTATTCTCAGTCCTTACGAGAAAGGGACAAATAAGGAGATTTTATTATTTGTAGTACTCATGGAAGAAAGCACAAGAAGTCTTTTTCATGACCCAAGGAGTTCTAGAAATTGGCTGCCCTGAGATGTACCATCTCAAATGCACAACAATAAAAACACATATACAAGCACTCACTACAATATACAGAATTGCTTATAGAGAAACTTCATTCCAGAGGAATTCTAAAGTATGTTGATCTACAATATCCTTATCTGTGGGCATAACATCATACTATTTTACTCATTATACAGTATATATAAAAATCTGTGCAAGTATCAAAGACAGTGTGAAGAAAAAGGTATTAGGAGAGGGAAGGAAGCAAATATTCTAAGAACAAATAAAGAGCTTTTTTTCATTTCTTTATTTTTCATGCTCTGCTTTTCAATATGATCAGCAGAGCAAGATCACTTGTGAAATGTGTTTTCTATATTATAAATTCTTTATATATCCAAGTATATTAATATAGAGTATAAGCGTACAAAAAATCATAGTCATGAATATTAAATGATGGTATGTAAAGCCCACACCTTCAGTTACAATTTAACCCTACTATTAAGCCTTTAGTAACAGAAAACAGTATATGTCTATTCATTTCCATTCTAACAAACTGGAACTGCACCAAAACACATGCAGACAAAACTTGTGTTTTGTGTACCCTCCTGTGTGACAAAGTGCTATCAACACTATGAAAAAAAGGAGACAAAAAATAAACATATTTGTAAAAAGACATTACATAAGCCTTTTAAGAACTTGCAGCAGTGTCAAAAATCTAACAGCAATAGTTAGCAAACAGTTTTAAAAGTAATTTATTTTCTGGGAACATTTAATCTCGATATTTCTGTTCTTTGTGTTCTGTTTCCATGCTGTTATATAAATTTAGCTTTCTTTATTCATTTGGTCTATGCTGAGACTTGCATTGTTTACAATATCATTTAAAATGAGCACATCATCCTAGAGTGGACTCTTTTCAGACTAATAATTTTGAACTCCACTTAAAATTCTCAAAATTCTGTATGCAATCATTTTGTGGTGAGTGTTGATGAATAACAAGAATGCAAAAGACTTTTTTTTTTCAGTTAGTGAAGCCAAATAAAACTTTCAGTCAATACCAACATTTCTTCACAATTGTAAATTGTCCTTATATTTTTGCTGTACAGCCTAATATAACATAGCTGACAGATTTGAAACTTCATTAAGAAAGGAGAAAGGGGAGTGTAATAACAGCAGCTAAGGTTTAATTTTATGATCTTCAAATTATTTCCAGTTACATGTCATAATATGCCTGTATTAAAAAGGATGCTAGTCACCTTTTCTTCATGTAATAATTAGGTCATATAATTTAATCCAGTACTATTACAACAAACACAGCTTTGAAGTTGAGTTCATTCGCTCATAAAAGATTCTGGCACTCGTATTTTCCCTCTATTTTTAAGAGGTTTTGTGGAAAAATGAGCCTTGATCAGAATCATGAAAACATACTGTAAGAGGTGAGTGAATGCTGCATAAAATCCAATTCGCTTGAATTTAAAAGACATCTACTCCAGTCTTCAAGACAGTTCTTCTCTCCATGCTGCCAAGGAATGTCTTCTGTGTGTACAAATTCTCATGGACAGTGACTTCCAAATTCTCCTTTCAGTACAAGCATACCGTAAGGAAAAGGAGTGTGCTTTTACACAGGAAAAGGACAAAGGTCTTAAAGCCCTCTGAAGAGAACCAGGGACTTAAATGAGCCACACAAAGAGGTATAGCCCCTTTTAGCTCTAGTGAACTTAGATACAAAAGGTACAGTTTCTGTTTGCTTATTCTAAGCACCTAAAGCTTTAGAAGTTTTATCAAATCCTCCTTTTGAGACACATGCTTCGCCAAGCAGTACAGGCAGCAACACCAACTGAGCCGAACAGCTCAGATTTGAATGTGATGAAGCAAATAACCAAGGCAAACAGTTCACTGCCTCACAGAGTTAAACTGAAAAAAAAAAAAAAAAAAAGAAAAAAAAAGGAATAGCAAACACCATGAAGGAAAACAACAAAACTTGCTTTCAAACAAACTTTGAATTGAAAGGGAAGTTACATTCACTATGAAAATTACAATTATTTGCAAAGCTCAATTTCAATAACAAAGTATTTGATTGTGCTGTTTTTACCTCAGATTGTGCCTTTGAACTACTCTCTGCCTCACCTCAATCAGATCTGATTCACCTAATCACTTGGTCAAGACTAGAACTCAACTTTTCAAAAACGTGTTCATTTCATGAACAAGGTGCAAAGCAGTTTTTCCATTGACTTCGTTTGCACTGTTCATAAGTACCCACCATAAGAAAGGCTCCTACACTCTTGTTTTAGATTGCTACTAGGAACAGGAAGCCATCCACTCTTCTGAACAAAAGCATGATTTAGAAAGAGCACAGTTCTAACACTACCTTGAAATGAACAATTTGGATCGAAGTGGTACTTTATGTATATATAAGGTAATTATATTGTTCTACCAGATGAATTATCCCATGTATGATTAGCCTGCTTCAAATATTTAATCGACGTCCAAAACTCATTTGCTTTTAATAATGCTTTCAATAATCTTGCCCCTGGAATGGCCTTAAGTGAGTTTTTAATGCATGGGCAAGGCTGCTTTATACCCTGGTACTTATAAGAGCTAAGTGATATCCTATGAATACTCAAAACTCGGAACCACTTATAAAATCACATACTATTTGTGCCTTAGAAGGTTTAATTTGCAAACATTTAAATGCTCTATTTGTTTTTAGAAAATTACTTATAATGTTTATTTTTTAAAAATTGCAGAGATTTACTATAAACATTAATGATTGATAAACATAAACATTAAGCATTGATAATTCCAACAGATTTTCATGCTTTTGACAAGCCATTTTTGCTTGAAAGAGTTTAAATAGACCTCTGGAAAATGTACACAACTCCCTGAAATCCCATTTATACCAGCTTCTTTGTGATGTGAAATTATTATTCCAGTTGCCTTAGTTACATCATTTCAGTATCTTAAATATGGATACCCGTGGCTTATCTCTACATATAGATTTTAGAAAATTCATTATTTTTCTGTGCATGGAGTCTTTATTTTCTGAATGTTGCTTGCACATTGGTGGCTTCATTTACTTCTGTACTTAGACCAGATAAGAGAGAGCCAGTGAACTTGAAGAATTTCTCTGGAAGACTTACACAAAAAATGGTCTTCCCAGCTGGAGGTCTGAAATACACAGCATAAGATATATTTCCCTATTTTCAAGTAGCCTGGCATATTTGCTGTTAATGCTATGACAAAGTTCCTCTGTGGCTATACAAAATCAGGTACAGCACTATTTTCTAATTTACCATTTTATCACACATCTGCTCAAACTTCATGAATAAGCTGAGGAACAATGAGGAAATTGCAACCAGACATTTTTCCATGCAAAAAAATGAATAAACATATTACAAATCCTTAATTTCAATACTTTTTTTTTTTCCATTGGAGAGGTTGGGGTGTGGGGATATGTATGACCCAGCAAATGGAATGCCAAATCACCACAGAGAGATCAAACTGTAACAAACCATCTGGCTTTGAATATACTCCCGAAGTCAGGTTAAGTTTATTAAAAGCTTTAAACATTTATAAATCTCCAGGGAAACATGACTTTAATGCATAACATTTAAAGTCAAATCATTGGTGTAATAGACAGGCTCCTTCCTGTAACCTCCTGGGATCAGACGCTGGCTCAGATGCTGAACTCCTTTATCATCCTCACTCTAATTGTAGCCCATCTTGAAGTGATTAGATCTATTGTTAGAGCAGGCCTTGTCAGCAGATAGGACAGTGATTAATAGAAATTTCTCTTTAATTCCTTAGGATGTAAAAGTCTAAAGTAACAGTTTCGCCCTAGATCCCAATTATTAGGTGATTAATGAAATTATAATTGCTACCCTTTGGTTCACATTCATCACTAGGTTTACTATTAATCATTAGTGGTAAAGCACAGGAGAAATGAAAATATTTTATAAGTGCTATACTATGGATACATGGGAGAAACAGAAATGGGTCAGGAAAATGTTCTCCAATGCACCAGGCTGGAGCAAATGTGTATTACTAACAACTTAACAGTACTGATAGTTCAAGTGAAGGTCAAACTTGCTGGTAGGAATCATTTTCTGCCTGATGACAACAACAGCTACCACCTTACCCAGCACTTGAGAGACACATACAGACCACTTGGTCAACAAGGTAGAAAAAACAGTTTGTAGCTACCCTGACAGTTAATGTAATGATCAAACCCAGCAATAGGATTCCCTTCTGAGTGTTAAGAATTTTTCTTTTAAAACCACTCAACCCAGAAACCACGTCCATCGCGTGTGCGTGTCTGCGTGCAGCCGGTCTTGCACCGCTGGACCTGCCCTCCGGACACCGTGCAGCCACCCCGCAGAGCAGCCGCCCCCTTCCCACCCCATGCCCCAGCGCTTCTACTCGCTGCTGCCTCTTGGATATTTCTTGGGCCAAGTTTTCCAAGCCTGGTCATTCCCAAATGACATGTCACAGTGGCCAACATGGTTCCAACACTTCGGAATTGAGCAAGTAATACTTAGGTATATAAAATACACAGTTGTTGAAGAATAAATAAATCCAACTGCTTTAGCCCTGTAGCATTAATGTAAGGAAAGGTCAGATCCAAGCTGTTTTTCCTCTTCTTGACTGATCAGATTTTACAGAAAGAATCATTAGTTTGGCACGGCATGGCACGGCCCGGCAAGGCAAGGCAAAGAGACTGATAAGAATGACTGAGGCTCCTTTATCTCCTTTGACATGAGCTGCTATTTAGGATCCTAGGGCTCAGCTGCCCTCACCCTCCCACATAGGCTGCAAGAGCAGGAAGGGAGGTTCCCTTGGATGCACACAGACCCCTGATCCCGTGCTCCCAGACAGAAACCAGGCGGAGGAAGGAACAGGGCTGTATCCTTTTCTCCTGTGCAGCCTCTGCTCGTCAGCATTGCAATACATATTCATACACTGCAGCTACAAGGTGTAATGTAAATGACTATTTGCTTTGCGCTGATCTATATCAGGTGAAAAATCACTGTAATTTAAATCTCATTTGTTTATATAATAAAGGATTTGTTTATAGTGAACTTGATGCTTTACCTCAGCCACTTGAAATTTCATTAAATAAAAAATCACTTGTAAGACTGTCTAGCTAAGTCTGAAACAGCAAGTCTGCCACATATGCCCTCTCCGTATCAACATCCAAAGCATATAAACTATTCTCTGTGTCTACTTGCAGAAAGTAATGATTTCTGTGACCAGACTTTTTTCATGTGTCTAAAACTCTTATTGCTTGTACCGTTTTTTCAGTGCAAAATTAAGCAAACAATGCTCAACTTTTATCTTGTGAGTTTTACAACACAGATTGGGTGGGGACAATAATGCCCGCTAATTTTCATAGGATTAAGTTTCATTCTCACAGGGAAAATAAAAGACCTTACTGATCTTTGATGTAATTCATATGAGCGTATGACAAAGTGTGCTAAACTGTGTAAGAGAGAATAATAAATAACTACAGTGTGTGACAGAGTGGGAATAAAGCACTGCAGAGCTGTATTACACAGCCCAATCAGACAGTTGGGTCACTTAATGTATGAGCTGAAGGCTGGAACATCAATCTTGTCAGCTGTCGTGACATCCAGCAATGCGCACCCCCAGGAACTCATGGTTCCTCAGCTTGGTGAGGATGAAAACAAAAACATCTCAGAAATTCACAGATTTCAAATCAGTTCAATTTCAAATCAATTCAAATCAGTCAATTATTTCCACATTTATTCCCTATAAACCAGGGATAAATTCTATTCATAATATTAATACTATTCATATTATAATAGTATTTATGAAATAGCATCAATGATATCTAATCATGAAATTGGACACTAACATCTCTAGTTTCTATCTGTAAGCTAACCAACATACATATCTATAAATTGGGTATAGCTATCACAGATTTCTCCTACTGCAAATTATAAAAAAGTTGCTTCTGCACCATTTCATAATCTGAGAAACAAATACCAAATAGATACTAGAAAGATGCTGACTTTTTAATCCTGAAGTTTTTCTAAAAAATGACAAACATTTTTATTCCTCATTCTGATTTCCATAGGAGAACAAAGCATTTTGTTCCTTTTTTCCCAGTTGTAGATTAATAATTACTTCACAGTCAGATAATAAATACAGCATCACCTAAACGTTAGGAGAGATTTTCAAATCATGTCATGGTTGTGCTCATTCATTCCTATTGGTGAGATGACATTTCTTTGCACTAATATTTAGACTAATGATGTATCATTTAAAGAATTCCTTTTCTAGTAAAGTTCACAAATTTTCTTACTCTGAAAAATATGCTGTCTGTTTAATATGGTAAGCAACATATTACACAGGAATCTCTTGAAAATAAGTCCATATACATCAGTCATACAAACAATTCACATACTCTTCATTTCTGTTACATACACGTGAACATAGCAATTTTACTTATTTGGTATTGTGAAGGAAATCACATAGACTTATTTCACAAGAATAGCAGAGCTATTTTACAGATATCACAACACATAATTTACTCTTCGCAAGTAGAAATTACTTTGTATAGGTTAATCACATATATAAAAATAAGAATTGAGGATCACCTCAATATACTCCTTTCTGGATTCCTTAGCAAACTGGTAATTGTCTGTTTCATTAACTATGTAAAGGCTCTATATATGAAATGTGAAGTTACTAGTTGGAGAAATTATTTGTGGCCGCTGGTTCATAGTCCAAATGCAACATGGTATTGCAGGTGCACTGGTTACATAAAATAAGCTAACTAGTTATATAAGCAGATGTACCATAGAAAGATGCACTTAAAAAGAAGCCCAAATTCAATAACTTTTTGAACAGATTAACTCTAGGG
Organism: Anser anser; assembly: GCF_964211835.1. Lineage (NCBI taxonomy): Eukaryota > Metazoa > Chordata > Aves > Anseriformes > Anatidae > Anser > Anser anser. The sequence goes on from NC_139734.1 coordinate 18,777,808, forward strand.
AAACAGTGGCTTTCTAAATAATACAGAACATGTTATAAAGGGTCACATTTATACTGGCTTTAACAGACCCAGGAGGGAAACTACATTAGTTGTCTTTGATCTATTGGCCTATATTAAACAGTGATGTCCTGGAGCACTGGGAAATGTTCTAATTTATTCCTGGAAAATATGTATGCATATTGTCAGATGGAACATTCTTTATACTGTGGCAGTCTATTATATGGGAAGGATTTAAAAAAAGTAAAATGAAACAGAGAAGTACATCATTCGTCCAAAATTGAACAGAATAGCTGGCTAAATTGCTGAGAAGCAATTTTGATTGAACTTCTTTGCATCAGGGTATTCACTTCATTTTGTCCAAAAAATGCTCCTTTTTAAGCTCAGAAGCAAAGTAAAAAAGGGTGCATAATAAGTATCTAACTTCAGATCACAGATATTACAAGAGAAAATAAGATTTCACAATAGATATTGAAGTATATGAAGGTTCAAGCAAAGAACAGAACATGAGTTACCACTCCTGAATCAACACACAGAAGCTTGCTGGGCTCTTACAGGTACTTGGGGTCTGAAGGTTCAAAAGAAGGAACATCATGACATGAACTGTATGAATTTCACTACAACCCGAGGAAGATATACTAAAGCAGAGCTGTAGAACCTTTGCAGTCTTGTATCCAGTGGTGATGTTCACAAACTTCCTGAATTTTCAAGAGTTACAACCATACCAGAAGTATTCGACCTACACCAGAAATTCCACACACATACCAGCATTGTTAAGAGTTCTGATAGCAAGAACAAAGAAAAATAATTAAATAACACAAAACACAAGACTCTCTCCCAACACTGTCAAAGAGATAGAGCTCTGCTCTCAAACACTAAGTATGTAATTTTGAGCACAAATATAACAGAAGAAAAAGAAATCCCTTTGCACATTCTGAAATTTCATTTTCCCTCTTTTCCTTTATGCTAACACTGCCCTGGATCTTTACAGCTTTTATTTACATGATACTTTCTGTAACAGGAAATATTGCACACATCTGTTTCTAATCAGAACTTAAGACTATTCCATCAATGGGAGCAGTTTGCATTTATACCATCACTTTTTTTCTCTCTCTTTTTTTCTTTTTTTTTTTCCTAAGACAGGAATGTGAGCATTTGATGCTGGCCAGGGTAGCCGTGGACATGAATAGCAGTCTAACAGCCACCCTCTGCATACAAAAAGTGTATCCCTTGGTACTAGATGAAATTCTAATCAGAGTTCCCTCACAACACAGATATTGTAGGTGTGCTGTGCTAGTCATTTCTGTTATTATAAACGACCTTTCAGGAATTGAAAAAATTGTAGCTTGTCAGCTGAGACTTGTAATCGTTACCCATTCAGCTAAAGGATTTAACAGGTCTGCTTGTAAAGGGAGAAAAAATAGATTCCCTTCTCGCTAATCTCAGAAAGACACAAGTGGTCTAAATTAACAATTACCTTAGACATTGAGGGAGATTTCTAATAACACTGCATTAGAATGAAATTTAGTATATTCTGATGGGAATTTAATAACCACAATCAACTGTAGCCTGACCAGAATATGTGCAACACTTCAATCACGAAAGAACCAGCAATGATTTTTGTCTCCTCCCTGAAGTGCTGTCCCAAAAAACGCTGGTGATTCTCTGTCTGGGTTACGTGTGCTTTGGTTGTGCATTTAGTGGAGCCAGCTCGACCATACCAAGGGTTGAAGGGTCACATGAAATAATACAAAAAGGTGCACACCCTAAAGCAAGTAGAGGGGACTTGATAAATTTACTATAGAAAAAAAAAGAAGTTGAATATCCTAGGAAACCCAACAGGGTTTCCAGTGCCTGGTACTGTTATTATGGTCTTAAATGGGAAGTTACTTTGACATATTCCCTTAAGATAACTCCAAATTGCTCCTTAAAATGTAGTGAGAAAGACAGTTTAAACTTTCAGATCTTTAACTACATATATGCTCATGTAATCTGTATAACACTTGTTACTGTTTTCACATGTAAAGGGAACTTTTATTGGGAATCTAAAGTGTAAGTTACATTATTAACATTTCAAAATATTTAATAGGCTTTCTAGATGATAACCTATATTAAAAACAAACATTCAGGAAGAATTCACAGTACAAGAAGACAACTATGCAACCAGCAATGAAAAAAAGTATAATAAGGAACTTGTTTAATAGTAAAACCATTGAGTTTGCCTATCGGGGAAGAAAAGAAAAAAAGAAGGTAACTCTGTTAAGCATAGCCTTGGAACAGTAAATCATCTTCAAAATGAAACAAGGGAAACCTAAAATCTGTGCAATTACCTCAGTTCATTAGATTATTTCTGAATTCTCAAAACAGCATTCTCTGCAGAGGGCCTTAGCCATGACGGCTGCACAGAGCAGCCTTTTCTTCCCTGCTCTCTCCTGTGTTACTCCTGCTGCTACAACCACAGCACTGCTGTCAAAGCAAGTTGAAATCACACTGTCCACTTAGTCATAAAATCGGAGCTACCTTTCCTTTACATGGAGCGCTTCATACTCTAGTAAGCAATACAAAAAGCATGAAGTGCTCCACGAAGAATGGCTGTGTAATAAAAGTATAATTGAAATGGCTCTGCCGCTGCCTCATTTCATCACTCACACTGGCCTCTGCTTGTTAAATTTTAAGATCTCTTGGGAAACCAGTGCATAATATAACTACACTCCAGAGTGTCAAAACAACCACAGCTATGATTTATCTCACGCATGACATCGAGGGACTATTTTAAAGTAAAGATTTTACCAGTAAAAACAAGCTCTTAAACTTTCACACTTCCCTTAATTTAAAGAAGGCAGCCAAAAAATTCCTGAGGAACTTAAGGAACTTTTAGACTTTCTGTTGTCTTTGCCTTCTGGTAACTTTTAAGCAGCAAGTGTTCTTACTCTTTTTTTTGCATATCCAAACTCATTATAAGAAGAAAAAATAATATGGGTCTCTTGATATACGATTAGTTTAAGAAAAAGAGCATCAACAACAAAACTATCAAATGAAAACAATTCAAATAAATTAAAAATCTAATGAAAATTTCTAAAACAAAGAATTTCTAAGAAGTCTTGTGAATTAGCCTTGTTTCCATTCAACACACAGGGATTGCAAATATGATATAAAATAGGCAGTTACCACTCTCTTAGCTGACAGAGGAAAAAAAAAAAATCCATATTTGCTGTATCTCCTTGTATCTCTTCACTGGCTTCTACAATTAAACTAGAAAATCTTTAAAACCACAAATAGCATTTGAAAAATTCCTTCTAACCTCACACCCCACTGTGGCAAATAAGATAACCAGAGAATATTTCTTGATATTTTTTTCTAAGGAAAACTAATACATGCACGGCAGCAGAGCAGTTTCTTCATTTGGCATTCATTTCCCTGTAAAGTCTGCCACAGTCATACGATGTTACCTATAGGAAACACCACATAAAATTTATTTTGTCTAGGCTTAATTAGCAGTTATACATTTAGTTCCATCCACTCTGCACAGAAGCCTTGATTGCTATGCAATAATGCCTAGAAGTCAGTAATAGGCCATATAACACACCATATTACTTTTTCCTTTCTATTCCAATATTTTACTGCAACTATGGAAGATTTATAATTTCCGGTATGCTTTTATTCTGAGGCAATTTCTTCTTTGTGTTAGGAAACTGTAGCTAACTCTAGGGCAAGCATCCCTAAGAAGAACATTCAGAAGAATACAAATACGATGATTGTAAGCAATTTTTCCCCACCTGCTCTCGCCCCATAAAAGCTGACCAAAATATCAGAACAGGTTAAAAAGTGACCAAAGTCTGCTTCCCTTCAGGATACTATATCTGACATTTTGTTCAGTGCAATCCAGCTACAAGTATGTGTCAGAAATAATGTATGCATCATGATACTCCAACACTGTATTGCTGAGAAAAATAGTAAGAGTAACACAAATTACAAGGGAGATTAAATCATATTTTTGAAAAATTCACCAAAACTAGTAGTAGGCACTATTATTATTATTATTATTATTAGTGGTTTTACTATATGTTCCTTGCAGGTCTATAAAGTGAAAACTTCAAGTCATGACTACTATTGATCACTTTGTATTCCTCAATGTATTCGTGTATTAACTGACATAAAAAGAAATGCATTTCCTAGCCATTGATAAGAGAAGAGGACAGCAAGCTGTCACTGTTAAATCTGGTTACTAGGTCCTCTTCATTCTTCCACAGTGTTGGCAATTAGTGCTCAGTCCTCAGAAGGTGGCAGAACCACAAAACAACAAAGTCAGATCAATGCATAAAGAAACATGCAATTGAAGTCCTGTGAGAGTCTCCATAGTGTAAGCACACCCTATCTATTCCCCCTATTTTCTACATAAATTTAAACAATCAAAACCTTGTAGTCTAAAACATATTAGGGAAGTAGAAATCAATGAAAGCTTTGTTATTTTAAGAAAGCAATTCTAAATAGTCTGAAATATTGCCTCCTTAAAACTTCAGTTTGCATTTTCATGCAATTGTGCGGTGAACTCTTTAGCTATAGAAGAAAAACAAATGAGTTGTGTGGGTTTTCTGTGCTATGTTCTCTGTAGAACAAAATGAATATGGCTTCTTTCACTTTGCATGAAGAGCATTGCTCATTATTTAACTATAACAAAATGAGATTTTTATTGTTAGAGAATCTAAACTTTTTCTGAACTCTGCAGTTGTCAGATAGATAGACTGTAATGATCAAGATCTCAAGGTCAGAAATATAAAGAACTGAGTAAAACTGTAATTTCACGCTGTGAAACAGTCTCTGAGAATACTGGCCCCTGACATATAATGCCATGAAAGAAACAACAAACTTTCATTTCTGATTTAAAGAGTATAAGTTTACTCACAGATGCTTGGCTATCTCCTTAAGTTTTAGAGCAGTATATCCAGCCTTTACCACTTGACAACATTTAATAGCCTACACCCCAATGATTGATTTTATTCAGTTGTGTTTTTTTCTCCTCTTCAACTCAGGTATTTAGCTTATAGCTGGATCAGCTTGACATTGCATCTGTCATACCTAAACAATCTTATTCAGAAGCATGTATTGTCTGAAACCATGTTCGTTTGGTCTTCTGCCCTATTGTTTTGTGTGCTCCCTCCTAAGGAACCAGTTTACCTTGTTTCTGATTACAGTATCACCTAACCTGTTTCATACCTTCTCCTCATTCTGTCTCTCCCCATCACCATTCCTGCTCCATGTGCTAGGTGAGGGAGCTTAGTTTATATGGAATAGATGAGGAGCAACTATTTCATATGTAGGAAAAGACTTCTTCAGTAACTGCTCATCTCCCAGCTCTCATAGGTAGTTCCCAGCTTTTTCTCTCGGTTCTTTCTAGGTAGTTCTAGCATGAGGATTTATTCCATATAAACATCAGTTTATATTGCAACAGAGGAGCAAAAATCTTTTTCTAATTCAGGAAAGGTGCTATAAAAAATTGATAGAAAAGTTGCCTGAGTAGAGTGCAGTTGTCAAGCGTGATTGGATTACTTTACCATGGTTAGCAAGAACGATTCATTCCTTCTAAGAGGAAAACTATTTTTTCATTAAGTGAACTCTTGTATAATACAGCAGCATATCTCTGCTTCTTAGAGTATATGCAATGCTTGCTATCCATGTTTCCAACTGAGTTGTTTACTTTCTCTCAAACCCTCAGCCTGGCAGAGCTTGTGAACAGACTGCCTCCCTGACAAGCAGAGTTCCACATATATGAAAGAAAGAAGCAATTCTGAAGGAAGCACATCTGAAAGAAGCAAGATAAAATAGTGATGGCACAATTATTTTTATTTTATCAAGTTGCTGTAAAACTGCCAAGCCCAGAAGCCTTCCATTTTAGCAATGTTCTGAGAATAAATAAATAAATAAAGCAACCTACTCCCCCTTGTTTCTTCTCTTTAAAAGAAAGTTCAGATGCTTCTTGAGTCACAACACCTGTAAATCCTGAAACAGAGAGAATGGAATAGATCACAAAGCATCATTACTTTATTTAAACAGACAAAGATCTGTGTTTGACATACATATGAACACAGTTACAGAAAAAAGCAATCAGAATTCAAAAGGACTAAGAGCTTTGTTCTCACCGAGACCTGACTGCCTTGTCCCACTCACCTCATACGCAAACTGCTGAACACAAACGTAAAATTGGCGGATACAAATGATAAGAATAAACTGTGACTAAGAAAAGTTTTACGGGTCTTGACAAATGATCAATAACATTCAAAAACGAAGTCCAGAAGGAGAAAATCATAACTCACATATGCCAGGGGATCACTGCAAAGACCAGTTTTTACTATATGGAAAAATGGCAGAAGACAGCAAGGAAAAAACAATGAAATACAAGAGAATAGACAAGGAAGCAACATTCATCTTTGATTACAGAGAGTACATTAATTTTCAGAAAATAAAATAATCAGAAATTTTGTAAAGTAATAACATTCTCAAAACAAAATAAAGATACCACCAGTTTTAGAGTAGAGTTTCTTCCTTTTCTTCCACAAAACAACGAGATATAAAAAAAATCCTAAGTAATACTTCCATACTTTCACTCATTTGTATAAAGTTAGCAAGAAGAAGCACAACCAGAACAACATTAAATTTTAGAAGCACGCTTATGCCAGTTACAGGCCTGGTCTTCTACCGACACATCTGCTAGAACAACCCCTTCATCTGTAGAATGCCTGCCTAGACAATCAAATACTTGTGAAGTGAGATACAGCAAAATAGTGGTGTATATATATATATATATATATACATACACATGCACATATATATATACTGAATCCATATTAAAAGCATTCTTTAGATCCATCAGCACTGGCTGTTGTCCTGATTAAAAGCCAGCATTAGAACAACGTAAGTGTAAGATACACATCTCAGGTGCAAATTGAATTTATTTCCCATTAAAACCAGGGACTGGATTTTCATAGTCCATAGTTAGGTTGCACATAAATACCCAGGAAGCCATGCAAGATCCTCTAGCAAACACATGTTCTGTGTTAAACATACAGAATGAAGAAGATATGTTATCACGTTATCTGAACCACAGACCCAAGAACAACAGTGATCTGGAGGGTAAATTCTAAGAAATATTGAACTTTATAAATTTAAGTACAGAATATTACCAGATAAACAACCCAGTACTAAAATTGTCCACACGTTATAAATAGTTAAGGAATTGTTAGTATCTCAGGATTAAGAAGATACTGCCCTGAAAACCTTGAACTGCAAAATGAGCACCTAGAACTAATCTTGGCCATCATATTTACTAATTGTGGGCACCTCAGGAGGAAGTTTCCACAAGTCATGGCGACAGGAGCAAACACTCATGGCAACTTGACTATTTAATATGAATTCTTGCCTAAGAGTGAAGAGGAATTTAGATTAAAATCCTGAGGGAGAATGGCAACACATTGAGAGGGTATGACGAATTAAACATAAGGCACAATTTCTCTCTTGTTTCATAGTTTACGCCATGCATCCTGCAGTCATATAGCGAAATTCAAGTGTTCTGCTACTGGTGAAAATTTATGGATTTAAAAACAAAGCAGTAGAATAAGTATCTTTTCAGGAATGATGAATTCTACTACAAACACCAACGAGTGTCATCGTGTTTGCAACATTAATTCCTTCCTGTGTCTGAGCTACTTCTAATATCCATTGGTGTTAGAAAAGCAGCATAATGCACAACAAATCTATTTACTATCCTTGTGTGGTATTTGGGAAAGTATAGAAGCATGTCAAAAGAAATTCAAACTATAGAGTACTGTTTTGGTCATCATTTTCCAAATGATGGTGTTGGTCTGCAACACCAAAATCTACTATCTGGAACCTGGCATTCTTTTCTAATAGTATTTTCCTTAATCTAGCTTCATAAATAAACAGATCAATTAGACTTGGCTTGTAAAATTCTTATTCATAATAGTACAGAAGAAGGTTGTATGATCATTGCAAGACAGAGTTCATGCATGATATATCATAAATGATATAGACTGAAAAACTACCTTACATCATCAAAAAAAGACTTCATGTCTCCTAGACGGAACAGGACAGATGGCCTGGAGAATTTAGTTACCTTATTTTGATGTGAAAACCATGTTGTGCAGATGCAAGTCACATCTAATGAGAAATATCTCTTCTCAAAGCAACTTTTATTAATGTAGTCAAAGTAAAATTTGCATTTCTATTATCGAAGTTACCCATAGACACCCAAAGTATTTCCTCTGTCACCATTCATTTTCTTCTTGCAGTCTTCTTTACAAACCTTTCATTCATTATGCTAATTTTGTATCTTATAAATAAGTACAGATTTTGAGTCGGTATGAAAAATTTGAAGATTCTACTTAAACATATTCTACTGAAAAGCTATAAATTACATAAGAATGACATCCATTCAATTCTTCAGGAAAAAAAATGATGGTATTGGTAGATATTGGGATTCATTTTTTGCATTCACATATAAGCCACAACATCTCCTGGCTAGATGGTAGATTAAAATATTTTAGTTTCTAAGAGAAAACAAATACTGTTACAAAAACCTGTGCTGCTGGAAGATGACAGAGGCCGGGCCAGACAGACGGACAGAAATGGCTTGGAATCATCTTCCAGCTGCTGCCAGAACAATCTCCCCTTTCTGTTGAAAGTCCTTCTGGGTATGTATTACTGCTATTATTTTCATGATCTGGTTGAAAATCAGCAGCTGCTGCTGCTGTGCTGTAATACGCAATGGGAGGACAGGTGACACAGAAGAAAGAGCTATGCAAGAAGGTCTTATTTGTTGAACTATGACAGGACACACTTCCTTCCCTACACATTGCACAGACACTTGGCTGTAGATCAGGGGGCTTCTGCAAGGGAGCCGTGTGGCCAAGCTGGACTTGACACAGCACAGCATTGAAATCCGCAGTTAAAAGCAACCAGAACAGGCAAAATCTCCACAGTGCTTTTTTATCCCCTCCCTGTTTGCAGTCCCTTGCAGATCAAGCCAACCAATAAAATCTTAATAAGAAGTTTTCAAGAGGCTGGCCAGGCTCTGCAGTACAGGATGTTCTGAAGAGGCAGGCAAAATTTACCTGCAGCTTTTCTTTCTGTGTGCGTAAGGGGCACGGCCTGAGGAGACAACAGGGTAAAACCACTGCAGGCAGGGAGAGAAAAGCGAGCAGCCCGCAAGGCTGGTGCTGCGCTGGGTGAAGAGCTCAAAGCAGACATGGTGCCTACCTGCTCTGAGCGGACTCCTGTCTCCTTTCAATAATTAATACACAAATGATACCAGTTTATACAACTTATAATAAGCTACTGCAAATGCTGAATATAATGTGATAATCTTCCCTTATATGCCTCGTTATTTATTGGATTCTTTCTCAAAGGCAGATGGAGAGAACAGTGGTGTTAATCTCGTTTGGGCTTTGAATGGATATGTAATATCCATTACTGGATAGCCACTGGGGCACCAAGTTGGAACATATCTGCTTTATATGCAATACTTTTCAGCCAAAAAATTAATCAGCCCACAAAACATCCTTCAAGAAAAACAACTGATTTTGTAGCTGAGAAACTGACTGAGGGCAAGTGACCTGGCAACAGCAACTGGGAGAGGCATAGACCACAGTCTGAATACACAATAATAATATAACTTTACGGACTGATGAAATACCTTATTTCAATTAAAAAAAAAAAAGTCTAAAAATTATTTCCAACAGCAAATATACACAAACTACAGTCTGATCAGAGTACAATGATGGCCCTTGCTGAGACTGTGAGTAATTGCTGCTATTTGCCCCTCTTCCCTGAAAGCTGATACTGGGTTTTGTTCTTCTTCCATTAGGATCAGTAGTAAAATGTTCAGTGGTACAGGATCAGGACCAGTGTGGACGACCTCCATGTGAACAGCTCCCATGATGCATCTAGTGCCTGCTTCTGCTAGTTCTGTGATACGGAACCTTTTATGGCAGTCTTTGTTTGCTATCCAGGAAAATCAAATTTGTGTAGCTAATTCATCAGGAGGGAAGGCATTCTTATTAAACCTTGTATGAGTTGATAGAAAACAAAAAAGCAAGCAAAACAAATAATAGTAATAACAATAACACCACCACCACCAAGAAAAAGTGGATAAAAGATTTCTAAAGGCATTAGAGTGGGAGAGAAAATCCTCAGGAGATTAACAGACCGTTAAAAGCCCAACACCTCCAGAATCACACCCTCACACACCCACTCTTCATGCAAAGGTCCTCTCCGAAGCTGATACCATTTTTACGGTTTAAAACACAACACTGGAAAGCTTTTATTATGTTCATGCTTTCCTAAAGCTTTACAGACTGCTCCTTTTATTCGGCGATGCATCAATACACCCGTCAGCTGCGGCAGTTAGGAAGATGTTGCTGTTCCCAAGTACAACTTCAGCCTTCCAGCACCGTTAACTGCTCTGCGAGGGACATCGAACTGGACACCGGAAAAAATTGACACCTCTGCGAATCATGCCATGTTTATGTTTTCTGTTTGAAGATTTATGCATGTTGAGCACAGCTCAGAGCAAGTAAGTTACAGTCCGATGCAACTTAATGATTCTGTTACTCAGTGCTTTCGCCTAAATAATGGGGACATCTCTGCTTTCTTGCCCAGATTTCCGAAGAAATACTGTGGGGAGGAAAGCTGTTCTGACAATCCCAATAGATAACTAAGCACCCTGAAGATCTCATCTACATTTTCTGAAAGCTGGTCCATGGTGATTTACTCAAACACTGACAGGGCTTTCCAGCACCTCACAAGCTGAAGGAGTGGCTGTCTACCTGCCCTTTTTAAACGACATCACAGGATGTTTCACTACTGCGTACCCCATCTCATCCACCTCACCATATAACAATGGAGAATAAATCAACTGCCTAACCTAAGCAGTCTTCTCCCCTCCCATAGCTCCTGTAAGAGGCACGTTGGCAGCGTGAATTCCAGGGTCACCAGTTTGCATGCACACTGGACTGCATTTGCAGGTAATTGTTCTGCAGCTGAGCTCCCTTCTCCTGTTAACAATTCTTTCCCCATTTACACCACCGTTCACGTCTGTAACAACAGCTCTGACATGTCATAAGCAAAAGGAAGGGGAAGATTTAACGGCGTGAGCCAAAGCAATTAGACAGAGAGCATTGCTGTCGTGGTGGGCGAAAAAGGACAAGATGTTCTTCAAAGTCTGAGTGAATGAGTTAAAAAAGATTTAAATATTTAAAGGTAGTAAGGACCTGAAACCTTCACTATCCCTCAATTTCCCACTCAGCAGCTTTGACATTTGGGATCTGAAAATACATGGAACAATCTGACACAGACAAACATGCGAGTGTCTGCCCTCAGAGACACAAACCGCAAAGTGACAGGCTTTCTGCTTCTAAAGAGCCAAACGTCTGAAAATATACCAAGGGAAACTGTATGGAAACTGTCTATCGAGTTCTCATTTATTTTAATTAACTCAGAACAGTAGCTTAGTTCAAACCAAGAGTTTTTAATCACAGAATCATACGCTCTTCTGAAAAACCGACAGATAAACTTAAATGAAACGGGAATTTTGTCTGCCTTTGTAATCGTGTCCCCTGCTGAAATCGATAGCAAATTCAGTGCTCACAAGACTCTGCTATCATGAGTTTTTTTCTTATTTTCTCTGAGTGATTTTCCAGCTACATCAGCTACTGACTTCCAATGATCATATGCTATGGCAAAACTAGATCTTGAAAAAAAACTTATTTCTAAATATGCATATATATACACAAGGCATTTCAAATGACCAAAACCTTACTAGATTAATTAAAAATATAATTATTATTGTTGGGCAGGTTATCTAAGCAGCACTGCTCTATGACAGAAGTGTTTGTTTAGATTATGAATAGTTAAGACTATACGTGCATGCATCTCTAAATTAAGCTTCACACAGAGAAAAACAAAATGCAATTGTAGTTTTCCCATCTTCTTGGTTTCAATTTGTAACAACATATATAAAATACAAAGCTCCACAATATTTACATTGCCTATCCTGCTTTGAGGCACCATTTTTAGGAACACTATTAATTTTTAGTTATCAATCACAAAAAAAATATTTTCCATTTTCCAGAACTCCAAGAAAATTCAAAGCTAACTGTACCTACATTCTCTTTTCCAAGATATGCTACTCTCACTAGCTCTCAAAAATACATTAAAAAAAATCTTAACCAGTTTTCCCCAATAAACAACTCTTGTAGCACTTCAGCTAAAAGGCAGCCACTGTTATCAACAACCTCCTGACTATCTTGCAAAGACAAAGTTTACAAATCAGAAGCACTAAGGAAGTATTCTGATCATTTATAATCCTGAAAATAATTGCATTTTTAACTTTTGATAAACACCTTCAAATAATTCAACTTATATTTACTCATAAATTCACCCACAATTAACCTTTTTCAAATTTGCAACTGAATAGCCCCAGTGGACCAATTCAACCACAATATATATCTATATAATGCTTTACATATGTCATATTATTATTCTTCTATTCCATATTAAATGCAACAATCATGGAAACTGATCACTAAACAGGGAACGGTTAGTGTCCATTTCCAATTATTAAATTGCCTTTCAGAACCATAGCCTGATTTCTGAATGCATTATTTCTGTAGAATGTCAGGAAAACTGTACACATCATAACCTAGAAACACAGATAAAATGAAATGAAATCTGTGAGAGGTCAAGTTTGTGCTTTTTTGGCAGCCAGGAGCTGCACCAGCTCATGCCAGCAAGATTAAACTTTTATTAGTGTATATAATTATTTTCAAAGTGCAAAAGTTAGCATGTTTTTCTCTCAAGATTTGGAATAAAATACTACCTCATTCTTGTTGGTACTCAAATCAGACCAAAACAATCAAGTGCTTCCAGTTAGCTTCTAGCTTGTGAGGCCTCCATTTTAAGAGACAAAGGATCAGGTTTTAAGATTGGAGTGTTCAAAAAAAGTTTGAATATTTCTGTGGGCAATTCTAATTGCATTTAGAAGCCTAACGCTTTCTGCACTGATCTCTCTCTCTCTCTCTCTCTTGTTTTAATTACCAAGTCTTTGGTGTCAGAACTCAGGATTAAAATTGAAGTTCCATTCAAATAAAAAATATACTTGAGGCATGTATAAATTTATTAAGGCATCAAACAAAATGGGATTATTTTAAGCACAGAGATTCAAACCACTAAATATTACCAAGGTAAGGATAGAATGTATAGATATATTTAGGTGAATGATTTGTATCTAAGCAGAAGACACTGAGTCAGAAATAAGCTTTACTTTCATTCTGACTTCCACTGACTGCAAATCCTACAAGCTGAAGCTGTGAGCCAGGCAAAAAAAGAGCACACCGGGACTTTATGGAGAATAATTCAGTTCCTGTGAACTGTGGGAAGAAAATATGCACAGAATAGCTTAGTTGCTTCTCTTCAAATATTTAACCATGAGTGTTAATATTCCTTCCTAATGTAAAATGCTCTATTGGTTAAGAAAGCTAAGAAAAAAAAATCTTTTGATTTACTGTTGATGGTTTCTTAGAACTGTCGTACATGTCATATTGCAAAAAACTCTAGGGTCAGTAAAATTGGGGTTTAAGTAGCTGAAACATGTATGAGAGGTGTAGTAGCACCTGTGGTCAGACCGTAGCTATTGGAGGCTCTTTGCTGGTGTGAGGGAGGTGGACTCGTGACAACCACAGGGCTCCCTTCCACTCAGAGGGCAGGGCGACAACGTGAATTGCCTTCTCTATAAGGCAAGCTCTGTCTTACAGAGGGTGCTTGGAGACTTCTTTCTCCCAAAGTCTCTTTCCTGCATATTGGAGGGGAGAGCTCAACTGCAAATGAGGGTACAGAACTGATGAAAAGAACAAAAAATAATGCACATAGTTCTGCCCGCAGTTGCAGAGCATTTAGAGTGAACGAGAATTACATGACTTGATTTACTTTACAAAAACTGATTAGTAAAACCCCTGTGGATTTCTTAACTATACTGTGGAGGGATATAAGATTAGTGTAGCAATTCCCATCATCAAACGTATTTACTGTTAAAATATTGGATTAGTGATGTTGTTATCCACTGTTCCAAGATTATAAAGCGATTCTTTAAAATTGAGCAGAAAAATACTGTGCTCTATCATTTGTAATTAGATTTCAGTCTGTTTTTGCCTTTCCACAAAAGTAATCATTTTAAAAAAAAAAAAAACCCTGTACACTGCACACAAAGAAAGCAAAACCAGAGATGCCAAAGAAGAAAAAAATAATTTTCCTCTTTTGCTTTTGAGAGAGAAATGGTTTCACTCAGTCTGTATCTTACTGCTCCTGCTTGTCACACTCACTGCTGTAGTAAAACACCAGGTGGTAATAAAGCCATGTTGGATGTTGCTTATTTATAAGCTGCATGTGGATGTGCACAACATGAGACGGACAAATCTTAATCCCTGGATATTCATCCCCCACTAAGAACTCCTGGGAGAACTACAAACCTTCGTGGTCAGGGTTCCCTATGACAACTGGGACTAGGCAGCACTGTGAAGGAAGAAGAGTGTGAGGGAAGAGGATAAATTAATGTGTTCATTAAGGTAATTATGCTACATTTAGGCCAGGAAAATTAATGCAACAGTACCCTGGCTTTTTAGCCATTATCTTAAGTGAGTGAGAGCACCTGGAGCAGTTAGAATTAATAAACAAAGTTCCAGCACTAATAACACCGCCTTCTCACACTGTACCCTGTGAAACACCTCTAGGAATCACTCACAGACAGTACTTTAGATAGATATAGAATAGATAGTCATGTAAGAGTCTCAAAATAACAACAACAACAACAAAAAAGGATTAAATCAAAAGTACAACTGAACAGCGGAGATTTTGTTGTGTCTGCCATGCTGGCAAAACTCACTGTTTGCCACTGCTGCCGTTTTAAGCAATGTAACTGTCTCATTGTTCTTTTCCCTTATTTGGTAAATCTGTGTTCTCACTGGATTTATCTAAGTAAATTGTAAGAAATTGTAAATTGTATGGCATTACCATACAAAATTCGGATTTTAAAATAATATGAGCAATCTTCACGAATTTAAACAATCACAGATTAGTTTGATTATAAATTGCCTTATGTCTAACTGACCATAAACGTCGAGGCTATAAATAGGTATTCTTAACTGCAGCAGCTCTGAACAGCCTTGACAGGGTTTATCAGCTAACTGTTTAATCAGGCAAAGCAGAAAAATATAACCACAGGAATACATGCTACTTAGCATTTAAATAAAGCTTGTAAACCAATGACAAGTCTATTTGGGCAACTACTAGCACACATTCTTTATCTGCAAAGGCCTTGTCCCAGATTTATCAGAATGAGTCTCTCATACTTTATTTTCCAGGCAGCAACATCAGTTTCCATGCACTGAGTGCACTGAAAAAGATACAGAAAACTGCAAGTTAAAAGGCATGGCCATGAAAAAGAATTCATACTTTAGAAAAGTCATGTTGCTTTAGGAATTTATTAAATCATGGCCAAACAAAGAAAAAGCATCTTGAAGTAGAAAATAAATAAAATAAAATAAAATAAAATAAAATAAATAAAATAAAATAAAATAAAATAAAATAAAATAAAATAAAATAAAAATAAATTAGCCTGTCAAAGCACTATAGTTCTTTACTTTTTCTACCATTGATCAGTTCAGTTTCAAAATTCTCAGCTAACTGGCTACTTCTGAGATGAAACCTTGAGCCTGTAAGGAAAATAGAACTGTGATAGAGCATGAAACATACAGCCTTCCCTCCTTCCACACGGAAAGAGCTGCTTTTTGTTTCCGTCAGACTTTGTGTGAAATTGTCCAACCACTAATGTGTATCAGCTTCTCACCTCCTGGTATTAGGGGACAGATGTGGTGCTTTCTGCTTCACTGACTGTTTGGCCCTGAACACTGAAGCTGTGCTCTCAGCTATTTCTTTCACTCACTCTGTTGATAAAACGTATCCCACAGCAACTCTGAACACTGAAAATGCAGTAAATAGCCCAAGAAAATGTAATGATTTTTTATTGTTATTATTAAGTAGACAAAAGTAGAGAGTCTTTCCCTCGGGGGAAAAAAATAAAAATCAAAAAAACTTTCATGTAAATAACACCATCTTGTAAATAGGAGTTGGTTTTACTCATGGTTCATTCTAGCAGCTTTTAAATATATTCCTCCTCCTTTTAGAGCTGGGAACCATTTGCTTTATGAGCACCATTTGGATCATTTGCCTGTTGCTCATAAAATAGACAAAGCTTTTATCCATGCCATGAATTTTTACTCACTTTATACAAAATATCTAAGGAGGGATTTGCAGGGGCCAGAATTACATCCGTGAAAGAATTAACAACTAATTTAATTTTGTGCAACAATAATGGCTCCAGCAGTTTTTGATTTTGTTGATTACATTTCTTCTCTCCATGAAACAAAAAGGCATACGCGTGTTAGCTTCTTTGTGTGCATTAAAAAAAAAATAAATTCAAAATATGAATAGAAATTACAAAAGCGTTTTACGTGTTTTAATCTGGGTAGCTATTAAATAGAGCAAATGCAGCTTTCGGAAGTGATCAGGTGACACGGAAGAACAAGGACGAACAAGGATTCTTTTCAGCAGTAGGAGAGTCCAACAGAGTGTTTCTTCAACAACATGACTGGCAGCAGTCACATAAAGCATGAAGGAAAACTGGCTGCAAAAGATCACCTCTATCACCCCCATTCATGCCCCAGAGCCCCACTACACTACGAACACCACATCGAGGTGCTTCGACTCCTCCTCTTGCAAGTCAAAAGCCAAACTTCGCTCCCGTCTGCCAGTAAGCTGAAATCCGGCCCTAAGCCCAAACTCTCTGCTTCCCTGCAACACTTGCTGTAAGCAAGGAAACAGGAGGGGCCTGCTATCCCTCCGCAATGATTCATTAGCTGTTCAGCAGTAACAGACTTAACAAAACATTTGCCTCAATAGTTGTGTGCCTGCATACAAGGAGTGACTGTCTATTAGTAACTATGGACCATAGCAAGCTCCTGTGGTCCTGTACATAAACATTATTGATTGCAGACACAGATCAATGCACGCCTAATGATTGTGATTAGAAACTGTCTGGATAGAGGCGTTGGGAGTTTGGGCCATGCAGTACCTGGAAACAGGCCGGGCACAGGCTGCATGAAGAGGTGCATGGATATAAATACCGTGCAAGTATAACTGCAGTGAAGAACTTACCTCTTAAGAACTACCAGCAACGTTAGCAAATTGTAATTGGCTGTACAGATTGTACTACAAAAGCCTACACAGTTAGCATCACAACTAATTAAAAAAAAAATAATATTAAAACATGAACAAAGTTAGCAATAATAGAGATGTGTGTTTTTTTCATTTCTATTTCAAAATCCCTGTGCTGTGTTTGCCATGTGCTTTTGGAGTAAACATGCCTCTAAAACAAGCCTAAACTCTAGGATCACACATATTTAGTTTTTAAATCTAGAGACTAAACAGGAAAATTTTTGTTTGGTCAGATTTCTTACAGACTGACAATACATGGCAGAGCCTACTCTAGACTCAGTAACACCATCGTTACAGATCAGGGGTTGTAACCTTTGCCTGGTTCTCTCCGTCTTTGCCAGCAAACTCTCAACTTTGGCATTACAGATATGGATTCACTGCCACCCTTAGCAACAAGTGAACCTTGAAAACAGAGGTAGGTTCTTGTGTCAGGAAGAGGCACTGTGCCAAATGAATTACTGATTTGCTGCTGAAAGAAACATGCCCCCACATCCATAAAAAGCATCATCAATCTTCCCTTGAGAATTTGCAAAAGAAGACTGATTCTCCAGGTTTGTCCTCCCAGCTCTTTTTTTCACCTCCACCCTGCTCCAGCTCCTCTTCTTGTACAGTCCCAACCCTTATCCTTGGAACAGCAACGTCCAGTATCACCTACACTACGAACTGGCTCTTTCCTTCCTTCCAGCCGCTCAGAAGGCACACATCAATGCACGGTTCAGTACCCTGATACACAGGGAACAAACAGCAAGGGTGGATCGGAACTTCTGCATGTCATCAGATTATAACTGTTTTGCTCAATACACAAATGCAAGGCCAAAGAATACAAACCACTTTGTGTTAAGGAACATATATGTTGCATATTAATCTCCCAATTTCTTAATTTTTTTGTGTGTGTGTGTGATTAGGTATTGCTCTCTTTTTGGATAAATCGTTATGATTTAATAGGTTGATTTTTCAAACCTTCCTTTCAAAATAGCACTCCACAAACTTCAGAGGATGCTCACAGTTTTCTTGACACACCATTCAGAAAGTGGTTTGGTTTTGTGAAGTTTTGCAGTCTTTTAAGCTCTGAAGTTTCTTTCTTTTAAGAAAGGGAAGGAAATACAGCTGTGGCATTTGTACCCTAGAACAAAAGCTAAATCAGATCCTGAAAGTTTAATTAAAAGGACACTAACACAGTTAACAGCAAAATAAATCATTTTGGCATATGATGTTAAGAACTGCAAAGCTACCTGTTGCAATGTTTCTTTAGATTGATTCTGTTAAGACATACAGAAACCACCACTGAAGAAAAAAGCATTATGAGAAAAGTTGTTCCAGCCTACCTGTGGCTGAGTCCAAGGCTCCAGTGTTGCTTCTTTTAAAGGAGTTTGTGGTCTTCCCATTTCTTTTGTGTGCTGTTAGGAGAGAAAAGTATGTATTAGGTTATACGTTCAACTACTCTATCAGCAATCAGCATTAATTTCTCTAGAGGGAATAAAACAACGCTCATGCACAGAATTCATACAAAATAATCACAATATTTGACGACTGCATACATTGTGAGTAGGTCTGATATTTTTGCAGCCAATTAACCTAATTTTCATAGAGCAGCTTTAACTTTCCAGGTGTGGGGGGTGCACACCTCCATCTGTGAGTGCAGACGGAAAACCTCAAACAAAAGCCTGAAGTCATCTGCCAACACAGCAAGGTTCAGGAGCAACATTTCAGAGAGAACACAGCTCTGGTTTTTCTGCCATTTCCTCCCTAGGCTGTGCTGTGTTGAATGCACACCCTGAGAGAAGGACAGAGACTTAACTAAAATAAGTGAATTTAAATTGTTCCACTGAAATTTTAAAATCCACTTATTTAAGTGGAATTAAACTTAGGTAGGTGAATTAAAAGAAATCCCATAGAAGAATAATTTCAAGTCTGCATTATTTGGACAGACAAATCACATTTTCAGATGATAGCCCTTGCCTCTCCTTAATGCTCTTCCTAGCTGGAGCCCAGAAGACCGCGCAGTTAATAGCTTGTTTTCTCCAGCTTTTCACTACGTTGGAATTTTTTCAAGATTGACCACCATAAAGCAGAACTCCATATAATCAAATAGATTAAAGTGATCTTCAGAGAATTAGATTTGCTGACCCTTCATACTTCCATTTTTATTTTTATTTTTTAATATTACCAAAGCATTCTGCAAATACTTGTTAATATATGTAATTGCTCTGCTTCAGTAATAAATATGTGAGATTTGTAAGCACTGGGACTAAGCACTGAACAGTATGTCAGCTCCTTTTAATTTTCTCTGTATGAATTTCCCAGGGAAGGAACTTTGCACACTGCTGCATAAATACAAACAAGTCGCCTATATTTTCTTTCTGCCTAATTTCTTTCAGTCATAAAATGGAAACAATGAAGTTCACAGAACAGGTCTTGTGCTGAAATAAACTATTTAAGTGTCAGGATCTTCCTCCTCCAGAAATACATCTCTAACGTGCTAGCCGTTGGATAAGGCCTTTGACAATATTCAATATAAATAGCATTTTATCCAGGTCTCACATGAGAGCTATCTAAATGCCCATGGAGACTGCAAGGATTGACAAAGAGAGGAAGAGATATGCCAGTGGATTTTGTCATATATAGTAAAATGCGGTCTCTTAAAAAGGAATTTTTTTAATATACAGAACTTGTGGGCAACTTCAGTTAGCATGGAACATTCACAGGGCTCATTTCAAAAAAAAAAACACACCTTATTAAATGGCAATTTTGTTTTGGCAGGTTCGATTGCCTGTAATAATAGATTACAGACAATCATTTTTACCATTTTTGTTGTGTTGTATTTTGGGGTAGCAACTGAACATGATTCATTCGTGAAATAGAACAATAAGTGCATTTCAAAAGAAAAAAGAAATAACCACAGATTTAGTGAATGCTATACAGAGTTAAAATGAATGCATCTGGAAAGGGCAGGTTGTGTTTTTCATATGTTCAAAAGCAAATGTATTCTACCTTATAATCTTTCTTTAAATGTAATAATCAAGCATAAAAGGGACCCAAACGCATACTGAAAATTATTAAACATACCAATTGTGGTGCCAAGATACCATAATAATTCCATATGGAATAACCTGCCAGGAACTGACATTAAAAATCTGAGTATTTCTTTACAAATAGTTTCTCTTGGAATTGCACATCATTTTTTTTTTTTTTTTATAGAACATTTGTCCAGTTAGTTTTACTTTAGAGCAGAGAGGAAAAGCAAGAAGCAAGTGTATGAATCACAGAATCATTAACTTTGGAAAAGACCTTCAAGATCATCTGGTCCGACCATCCCCCTACCACCAATAGCACCCACTAAACCACATCCCTAAAATGAGATCATAAAGGATGCTGAAGTACACTTAGGTGAGACAATACCCAAAACTCTTGAGTAATATTTTAAAACAATGCTCTAAGAGTTAGATACAACTTAATGAAGACTTGATCACCTCTTAATGCTGAGCTTCTTACAGACCAGCACCTTGTGCTCTTCATTTGCTTCCTACTGTTCCCACTGCCCAGCACCCAAGTATGCCCTTTCATCCCTCCAAAGACAAGCATCAGAAAGTATGCAACACAGCAAGAGTGACAGATAAAGCAGATTCTGGACTAACTACCCATCTGTCTGTAGCCTGCATCCTGTAACACTGGAAGAAAGTTCACAAACAAACAAAAACGAACAAACCAAACCAACCAAGCAGTCACTGCTCTCAGCCCATTGAGGTTTTTCACACAAGGTACTGAATCACAAAAGGGGATTCAGTAAAACATCTTCCTTCTAGCTCTCATTCCATTTTTACAATGCTGTTTCAGAACTAAAGGAATGAAAGCTCAGGAAATTAAAGGCTCTAACACGATACCAGTCTGGTTTCCACAAAGAACCAGGCACTCTCTGTGCACTGCTACTTTTCATTGAAAAAAAAAAAAAAAAGACAAAAAAAAGACATCCATGTGAGCTGTGGCTATACACAAAGTAGCTTACAATTCCCAACCAGCACTTGGGCTGCTAACAAGCAGCACATCTGCTGCAGCTTCAAACTCAGCATGTTGCAAAACTCAAATTGTGCAAATACCTGTTCTGAACTACACGCTCCTCTGGCAACTGTGCTTTCAGTCTACGCACTGCCTACTTACAGCTCGCTGAGACACACACGTCCTTCATGGATCACGTAAGTAGTGCTTATCCACAAGTTCTCTTTTCCCTTTTATAAGAGGAAGAACGTGGTAATGACAGACAATCCTCCTGTGAGCGTCTTCCTTCCAGCACAGATAAAAAAGCTCTTACTAAATGCGGGAAGCTTTTGGAAGCCTTTATCCCCCCATTTTGCTTGGAGCATCTTCCTACAACCTTCTGCAGTTTCTACTATTTCTCTAAAGAAACAATAGGAATATGCCCACAGTCTTTTGTTTATGTTCCCTCTACTTCCTCAATTTGACATTTAAGTTTCACACATAGAAGAAAATTGTACTCATAACGAGATAAAGATGGAATGATTTCAACCTGGATATTACATTATGGTTTCAGCAGTGCCATTAAAGCTCCCTTAGCTCTTGTACATGCACAGATTAGATTTTTTTTCTAGCAGGCAAGCATGACTTCTAGAATAAATTAGGTTCTTTTCATTTTTGATGAAACACCTGTCATTTCTGTTACAGCCAGCTACCATTCCACAAGCACAGGGCGTATCTGGACAACTGATTCAGTACCCACCATTCATTCAACACCTTCCCCATCCTCTTGAGTAGACAAAGACTCATTTTGTTCTACATCATTACTTGACATCTTGCATAGCTGCCTTGGTATAGGCACTAGTAGAAGAAAAAAAAAAAAAAAACAACCAACCAAAAAAAAAAAACACCAAGGGTCTCACTGGCTTTAAAAGTTTCCTCTATCTTAGGGATCCCTTTTGCCCAGTGAGAAATGCACTTTTCCTATCAACTGTTCCCCAAGGCCAGCCAATCCTGTCTATTTGCAGAAAGTCCAGTTTTCAGGTATTTTCACCGAGACAGTAAGAAAGAAATTTTAGTTTATTGAGTTATCACACGGCCAATCACATCAGTCATCTTCTACACGACCACCTACAAGTTATCCGGATCAACTATGTCAGCAATCAATAAAGTCCAGTGTAATAGCCAGGTAGTAAAAACACTGTGCACAACATATTTTGCTGATATTTGGAATTGTCTATCTATTTGTAACAGCAAAACAAAGCTTTAACATTCGATCAACTTAATTATTAATCTTTTCTTGAGGCAAAAATGAAATTCATCATGAAAATTTTCTGTTGTTTATTAGGAACAATAAGTTAAGGAATATATAATTACTTATGACAGCCTGGCAGATACTATCCACACATACAAAATCTACAAGAGAAAATAAATTTTAAAATTGATTCTAAAGGTCATGTAAGTCATCATTTTAAGCCAGGCTTCATTTTTATCTTGAAGTTGCCACACTAGCAGTCTCCATTCTGAAATACGAGGGGGAAATCTCTTGTGCAACTGAGATTTCTCAAACTAATTTTACAACTGTATGTGCAGAGATCTCCCTTCTGATGGCACCTTCCCCCTACCCTATTCAGCTCCCAGTGTCCGTACAGGTTAGGCTGAGCCAAAACAAGGCACTGCTGATTTGCTCAACCTATTTTCTCCAGCAGGCTCAGCCCTGTGCTCCCTCTGCCCTACGGCTCAGTTCCAGCACTCTCTGCCTTGGACCCTGCCCCGCCAGTCCCCTGCCTAGGTCAGGGAGGTGGGATACAGCTGCCCGAGGAAGAAGGAGGCCCATTCCCCATGATCCTGTCTGACAGCCACCCACCGAGCTCTCCCTTCTGCCTGCCCCTCTCCACAGCGCGTCGCAGCAGAAGCAGCAAAGGGAGCAGGCTGCCAGGTCCATCTGCGCGTGGGAACCGCGCCCTGCTACGCGGGAGCCACCGGAGGCCGGCTGCATCCCTTCACCTTCTCCAACCGGGAATCCCGAGCCACCAGGCTCACCTCTGGTGCAAAATACACACTCTGAAACCATGGGAAAATTCTTCCCTTTTAGCTAGGAAGAAGATAAATTATGTTCAATTGGTTGGCCTCAGCTTCACAAGAAGCTTTTAAAATAATCGCAAAAAAAAAAAAAGAAAAAAAAGTAACTTGACCCATGGATATGACTAATTTTTCAATGACTATCACTTTTCCAGTCCACGAAAGGAATTTGCTCTGGCCCTCAAACTTTTTATTCCAGTACTAGCTACTGGATTTGTTCAGCTAGGAGTCAGCTCCTTTTCATCCCACTTCCCTATTGACGGGTTTTTGCTTTTCTTAAAAGAAAAGCTGGATTTATTAGAGTTAAAAAGTAAAGAAAAAGTTATGACATGACAATTTTGTTTTATGTATTTTGATTTCTGGAAAAGCCCTAAAATTATCTAGACAGATACTACCACCAATAATACTAATGGTTATTGATTGCTGTGAGAAGCAAAGGCAGACTGAAATTCAAAGATAATACGATGCATTTTTCTCTGGTGCCTTACAAAATTGCTATGGCAGCATTAAGATTGTCTGAGTCAAAGTGTTCCACTCCGGCACTTTACAAGAAAGAAAAAAAAAAAAAGAGCTTTATGAAATTGTCTTTCAAGCTGAAATACTCTATTGCTTAAAGTGAGATTTAGGAAACAAACAGCAAAAGACATTTTGTAAGTAGTGTGTTAGCACTGTTACATTATCAAAGTCTGGTCGGGATTGCATATGTTTGTTTGGGGCTGCTTTTGTCTTTTGCAGTTACGTTTAAAGTAAACAGACAAAAGCAACAATTCTTAGAGAGGAACTGCAGAATTTAGTGTTTTTCTGTCCCACATTATAATCAAGAAATCATGTATACTAATTTCATTGTCCAGAGAGAACATCTTTATCATCACATTGAGAGAGAGAAATGCTATAAGCCTGAGAAGGAGATAATCTCCATTAACAATGCCATGTTCCTGCCTGTGAGTTGATTTCAGGTAATTGGATTCCTGCAATCGCCTCCTTCAGCCTCCTGTGATCCTTCACGTGAAAGGTGATCAGACGGGTTAATTTGAGTGAAAAATTTAATTTGATGGAACATACTGCTAGAAAAAAAAAAAAAAAGAAAAAAAAAACCTTTGTTCCATACTTCCAAGCTTTAGATAAATACGAAAATAAATCTGTACGAGATAGAAGTATGTGGGAAAGCCATAGGATAGCTGAAATCAATATGATAGTAGTGATTCATATGGGAATGTTTTTGCTGTCTGTTTGAGAAACACATTAGGTCTGCCTTTTGCCAAAGAACAAAAAGACAATTTAGAACTACAGATTAAACCCTCTGCGGAGCTATCAGCAGGGAACCCACAGTCTAGATCTCTGAAATGTGATTTAGGCACAACGAGAACAATCGGCTTTCCACGCCAAACAGCCACCTGGAATCACCATTTATGCAACTTCTACATTGCTTTGGCTGTAACAACTGTGATTCCCTTTCTGAAAATATCAAAATGCCCTGTGATGTTGCTGTATGTCTTCCCAGTGATTCCTTGGCCTCAAATGCCACAATTTAACCCAGCAAGTCTCTAATGGTTCTGCCAACAGGCAGCTTTTATCTTGCAATTACCTCTTCAAAGATGTAATAAATCACCTAGTGCATATACAGCCAGACAGCAATTATAAGGGCATGATTTCCAGAGGTGCTGCACACCCACAGCCTCCATTATTTAGAGCTGTTATACTATTACTTTAGAAAAAGCAGCCCCTCACTTACTCATTACCTTCTTTTGTTGCAATGTATCTTTGAGTAAAGCCGGTGTCTGGTAGGAGACAGGGAAATGGATGATAAGGGCCAGCTGTGGGGTGGGGATGAGTGACTACAGCATCCTAGGAAAGCTCAGGGGTTTAACAAAGCCTGACATGAGATTTGCCAGATGGTTCTGTACCGGATTGTAAAACTTTAAACTAATCTTCATTTAAGAGTTTTAAGGGCTGTATCCCTCTTATAAAGCCTCTTGCTCTTTTGCCTGGTTGATTCTGGTAAATTATAGATCAGACTTTAGAAAACTGCTTCCATGAACAGCAGCTCCTTAAATCTCAGCTAAACTGAGCAAGAAGATTACATGTTATTATGATGTAGCACAGCAGGATTTTTGTACAGCAAACATAATGATGTAGAGAAGGATAAAACTATCATTCTGCGCAAGGAGGTCATCCATACAAGAACAATGCTTTTTATACTGCCAGCAAATTCCTACATGAGGAATCTTCACATGGCAAAATCCTTTTCTTAGTGGTTCTGTAAAGAAAACCATCCTTAAGCAAAAGCCAAATCTGTATTTCAAGATTTAATGATTAAACATCATACAGGAAAGGAGAGGTCATTTGGGAGAAATTATTCCGAACATTACTAGAAAAAGTATCTATTTCAAGGGCAATTTTAGGGTAAATGCATCCTATTGTCTTAGTGCAAGGAGAAAGTATTCCCTCTGAATCCCCAGGGAAATGTCAGATACTGTATGTGGTATTAAAAATTAAAATACTCACTAATCTTACAAGTGCACGTATATACTTTTAATTGTAAATCAAATACACTTCACATGGAAAAGCACAAAGCAATGTCAGTCTAGTAATGGGTAGAAATTCTTTCTACCTGCTGTCAGTATTTGTAATCTTAGTATCTTCACAATTGCACTGTTACAAATTATAGCAGAGGGAATTTACAGACTGTAGGCACTAAATGATGACAGAGTTGAAGTGGGAAAAATGGAGAAGAAAAACAAGTGTTTGGTAACTAGTGATAGCAAAATTTCAATAATCAAGAGACTGAAACCATCAGGTTTACAGACCTGATATTGTAATGTCATTACACTTTTGACCTAAAAACCTTTTGAATAGCTGATACAAATATTTAAGTCCGTTTGATTTGAGTCAGCAGCTCTCCTTTTCATTTTCTGTACTTGATTTTGAATGCAATATAGTAATGTCAAATGACTTCCCCTTTCCCTCTCTTTTTAATTGAAACATTATTTCCTGCACATGAAAGCTTTAGACTTAAAAGCAATCAGGTGTGATATTCACAGCTCTGGGCTTTTCAAAATGTCACACAGGGGAATTATATGGATTTATCCTACAGCTCTCTGTAAGAACATCAGCATTCTGGAATGCCTAAGAAAATTTCTTATCTACGATAATGTGCTATTCATGACTTTGTTGTTCAGCTGATTTTATTATATTTAAGCAGCAATCAGATATTGTTTCACATCTGTTTTATCTTGCACATCGTTGCTAACATATTTAAACAAGTTTCCCCGATTTCAGAAATGATAAAAATTTCTTAGTCAATGCATAGCTAAATTCCTTCTGACTGTAAGAACAAATGTATTCCCACAAATTCAGAAAATCCTAAAGAAGCAAAATTACTGTAATTTTTTTTATAAACGTGGAACTTTTTTTTTAGATTGTATATGTAAATATGTCAATGATAATAGCTGATAAAATATGCTCACACGACATGTTTTGACTTGAAAGTATTTACATATATAAAACTAATGTGACATTATATGCTAAGGTATTCTTACATCAAGTGAAATGGATAAAAAAGAGCATAAT
Organism: Anser anser; assembly: GCF_964211835.1. NCBI lineage: Eukaryota > Metazoa > Chordata > Aves > Anseriformes > Anatidae > Anser > Anser anser. The sequence goes on from NC_139734.1 coordinate 18,804,763, forward strand.
ATCAAACAGCTTGCTTTAGTTACTTGAGCTCTACTCAGCTTTTAAAGAATGAATATAAATGTATACAAATCCATTTTGTGACTCAGTTATAAAGCATCATGTTAAAAATGTAATACATGCTAGCATAACTATGATTTTTTATGTTGTTGCATATTTTCTCCAAAATTGTTAAAATTCACATTTCTTGCTATATCTCTTCAGAAAAATAGTTTCTCTTTCTGTAAATTATCCAGGAAATACAACATAACCTCTGCCAGTATCCACCTTGTCCAAATGTTTTTGTTTCCTTAGGGTTTGTCATCTTTTTTCTTGATGGTGTGACTAAGTTATACTTTACAGAAATCCAGCTTCTTATAGAGAACATTTGCAGTTTAAATTGTTCTCTCTATTTCAACATAAAGTCTGAATTGGGTAAAGGTGTTAAATGCTAAGACTTCCTAGTTTTTTTTTGTTTTAGTTTTTTTTTTTTTTTTTTAAACTTTACTAATCAAGCAAACTAAAATTACATTATCAGAGGCAGCCAGGACTAGCCAGGACCTGGCTGATGAAGAAAGGCCTGAATGGGAATCTCACACGCTGATTACAGCCAGGAGAGAATGGCTGACAAACTTGTGTACTTTAAGCTTTGAAGTGTGGCAGAACTAAGGAAAATGTGTCACCTTAAATTAGATTTTTCCTGAAAGTTGATAAATAGGCTTACTTATAAAGAATAGCAAGACTAATCTGCAATTCTCCTGACATTAAAAACAACATGATCTATAGAAGCCTTGTTGGATCATCAGCTTTTTTCATTTGATGTCATCCTATTTATATTCCTTATCCCCAGTTGTGACTATTTGTCTTATAAAGTGTGTTTGATTTTTCTAGTGCATATTGTAGTTCTTAGTATACAAAGTAAAATTAAAAGTCAGATTGTTCTTCAGGTGGCAAAAGAATGTCCAGAACAAGTACTTGTACAATAAATAATCTCTCAAGAGATAAAAAAAAATGTGTTTGGAAATAAATTTTTCTCTTATCAATTCTCTGAGTAAATTATTCAGCATGTATCCTAACCTGTGGCACAAAATTCAGATTGAATATACACAGTGTAACTTTTAAAATAGGGAGGAAGAGGGAAATGCATGTAGGAGTCAGCAAAGATAATTATAGGTAGGCATACATCCATCTACTCTACAGCAGATAGATGCAAAGTAGATTCATCACCCTGCTTAAGTCAAGAATGTCTGCATGCTATACCAACAGAACTTGTGAAAAATACATACCGGTGTTTTTACAAGCATAAACAGATGTAATTGTATTCTTCTGTCCTTTGTTACTTTAGTTGTGGTCAGGATAGAGCTTGAAATGTCAATATTATTACAGTAAAATCTATTTCAACTTGTATTACATTCTTGTTAACCAAAAGAAATCAGTGCCTCTGCAATTCCTTCCCTTTCCTTGTACAGCTATGCACATTGGCTTTCCATCAACATAAGCAACATGAAAATACATATTTACTTGTTCCAATGGTGAGACTAGTATCCACAGGTATGAACCTTATCTTCACCCTACATCTGGAATCCCTTCTAAAGTTACAAGAAAAATCCTACTTTTATATTATTCGTTTAGCTGTGCTAATAGAGAATGCTGTCAAGGGAATAATAATTCTACTACAGAAAGTATTCTGAAATTGTAACCTTTTTTTCAGCCAAACATAATAAATAATAACAGTAATAACTTCTCTTGCTGACCTACATAAATCTGTCTGCTATGCCACTCTGGAAGATGGGAACTTACAATTTATCAGAAACTTTGCCTGGCTGTGGATGTCACCTTTGAGGCTGTGGTACCATGCTGACAGAAGTACAGATATTTAACCCCAGTTAAACTGTCCTCCTTTATTGTTTATTTTGTAGTAAAAAAAAAAAAAGTACATCACAGTGGACTAAGGAAAATATCAAAAGAGCTACTACGCGGAGTTTTTATACATGCTAAACTAAGTGGCAGACTGGTTATTAAGGGGTTTTGCTTTAATTCTTTCAGGTGATGCATTCCACACATAATTTGAGCTTTTAGGAATAGTTATTAAGATAAAAATAATTGGAGAATCATTCTGATGGAGGTTGAGGGGTTTGCATATCTTACTTAATAGAAGAGATTTGCAAATAAGCATTTGGAATGTGAAAAGCAATGTCGAAAACATAGCAAATTGTCATCACTGGATTTCTGAACTATTCACATTGAATTGCTATTTGTCTTACACGAAGCACACTTTTAGCGAAATAATATATGGCAGTGAAATCATACACAGTGGCCACTTATTAATTTATTAGAAAGTGCATTTTTCTGTCAATATGCAGCAGACCGGGAATAATGTCACTTATAAAGATTGAGATAATTTTCTAAAAGGTTGTGCAAGTCTTCTATGATCTTCTGTAATACACATGATTTATGTATTAGAGCAAACGTTCAGTTATCTCAGGATTATTACACTAAACTTGCCAGTGTAAATTCAACATCCTAAGTAATAAGAAACACTCTCACAATTTACGTGATAGCAGCCCTTAGACCTTTCCAGGTTATGTTGTTTGTTATTCAGATTCCTGCAACCCATGTAATACTATTGAAATGAAAGATCTGAACTCACTCCAAATGACTTTTATATGAGCAATATTAGTCCAAGGCTTACTACAAAAGCAAAACAATACAAAGCAAAACATCAACTAACAAAAAAGAGCCTGGGTCAATATTCTTTATTTTTACAGACAATTTTATTTTGTAAATGCAAGTATAGCTTAATATTTTGTGTAAATTGAAACATTACCAACAGGAAAGATCAAATAGAAGATATTTAAGTTACCTCTTTCTGAAATAGGGAAGTGGAAATCACCTGCTCCCACAAACCTTTAAATATTCTTGTCAGTCCCATTGTAACATAAGATAAAGCACCATTAGAATAAGCATGTAAAGCTGTTATGATCTATACATATAGAGATATGCAGCCTCGGCAGTCCAAGGTAAAAGTAGTATTTTTCTCTTCTTTACTACTCCAAACTTATCTGAAAGACAGCAGCAGGAAAGAAAGAAGAGGCCATGTAAAAATCGTCAGCTGAACCAAATGGAATTTTCCAGGCAAGAACATACAGGCTGACTATACAAATGCGCCAACTTTTCTTCCTTTTCCTTCCGTAAATAGTTGAGCACAAACACTGCATTTCAATATTGGTAAAGTGGAAGTCAGAAAGCAAACATCATAAACTTTTTATGTTCTTCAAAATGTCTATGTTCCCTTCTGGTGCAGAAGGCTGCCTGGCACAAGCACACTCAGCAAGACCTACATTGGCCAGCCCAAGGAATTTATTCTGAGAACAGCCTGAAACAGTCATCCAATTCTGTTTCTTTAGCAAACAATACGTTTGAATAAAAATGAAAATGAGAGGAACAAAAATGTTACTGCTGCTCAGTCACTGGATGCTAAGAGACATTGCAGATTAAGATACTAAAGAACTGAAAAACCTAGAGATAAATCTTTTGAAACAGGGAATTAAAAGACATTTCTTCTCCTTTATAGACATACTCTGATTATACTAAGAAAATTTATCCACTGAAAATTTATAAACCACAGATAAAACAATTAACAAAAGCAATAAAAGACAAAAAAAATACATAAAAGTTCCCTCAAGCACAGATGCTTCGATACATAGCAAAATGAGTGTGTATCACACAACTGATGGTAGGACACATCAACAGGGATGGACAAAGACTTCTGGACTACTTAAGATCAAAAAAAAAAAGCGAAACTTTTCTATGTTAAATATGTATGACAAATATAAACCTTAAGACAAACAGACCTAATCCTGCATTGTCCTGAATCCTCTGCGTGGGGAATTTTACATAACCTCCCTTCACTGTGAATGAGTACTAGAACTGTACAATATTTTATCTTTAGCTTTATGAACTAGCAATATTGGATTTTGTCTTTTATTGCAATGATATATACATGCTAAGTGCACAATCCTGCGGTCAGATACGGGCAAGGTTTCCAACTGATTGAAAGTTATGTAAAAATAACAGAAGGTAGAAACAAACCAAAATGAGAATACAGTACTAAAATTAATACATAGTTCAGCAGATTAAATTTTAGAGAACTTACTGGTTTCAGCCTTGGAAATTTGTAAAAAGAAAAAAAAAGTTCCTTTCACCAATCAGATTATGCTTTTCTACTTTATAATCAGTGATCTTATGAATGATTGTTCAGCATTTACCTTTTTTGTCAACAGTAACTGCTGCTTCGTATACTTCCTACAGTGATATGAAAATGCCAAAGGGTTTGTGCCACATGAATGGTGATTACTCAGTTTGTGTAAGTAACAGAATGCTATGTGCTGACAGATCATCAAAAGATATATTAAATCCTCAGCAGACCCATTTATGCATTATTACCTGCAAAAGGACTACTGCTTGTGTCAGTGTTGTTCAGCATCCCAAAACAGTCCATTTAAAAACTGGAAAAAAAAAGCTTCATATTTCTAATCTACTCAAAAAGATGAAAGAAAGTCACGTTAAATCGTAATATAATATCCATTTACTTCCAGCTGAAGTGCCAGTCCCATTCCTGCAGTTAAAAAACTTAAGTTAGTAACATTTTCTCCTAGGAGAATAGGAGAACACACATAGAGATAAAGTAAGGGGAAAATCTCAGCCAAATACTATATTGTAATGCTACACAATTAGTTAATTATTACTAGCTAAGCTGTAATAAAATTATTAAAATATCAAAGCTCTCTCTTCCATAGAGTTATTTTGAAGTTTGTCATATAATTCCTATTACAATTTATTCACCTTCTTTCATATTCTAGCTGCCACATATTCTTTCATACTCTAACTTGCCACGTGTATTTGTTGCATTCCCTCTTACAGAAAACATCTGTAAGGCAACAAACAAGTACATCTTCATAAATCTCTGATTATCAGAACTGAGGACTAAGAAAGAAATAGAGAGAAATTAGAAACAGAAAGAAAAAAAATCAGAAAAAAATAGAAACAGATTTGGGATTTCAGAGTTTCCCTCAGTACAAGAAGGACATCGAGCCCCTGGAAGGTATCCAGAGAAGGGCTACAAAGATGGTGAGGGGCCTGGAACACGAGTCCTGTGAGAAGCGGCTGAGGGCACTGGGGTTGTTTAGTCTGGAGAAGAGGAGGCCCAGGGGAGACCTTATTGCTCTCTGCATCTGCCTGAAGGGAAGGTGTGGGGAGCTGGGGGTCGGCCTCTTCTCACAGGTAGCTAGTGATAGGACTAGAGGGAAAGGCCTCAAGTTGCACTAGGGGAGGTTTAGATTGGAAGTTAGGAGACATTTCTTCTCAGAAAGAGTAGTCAGGGGTTGGAATGGGTTGCCCTGGGAGGTGGTGGCATTACCGTCCCTGGGGGTGTTCAACGAAAGGTCGGACCTCGTGCTTAGGGACCTGGTTTAGTGGGTGACATTGGTAGTATGCATGAACTACTACAAAATACAAGATTTAGAGAAAAAAGCCAGTGTGGAAATCATTTTTCCACTTTGCTACTTAAAAGACTTTCTTACATTTGTCTCTGACTGTAGAGAAGTATTCCACTGTAGCATAAAACATGAATGATTCATTTTAGGAAAAACAGTTTGTTTCAGCAAAATTTAGTGTGGAAGAATCTTATCATAAAAAGCTAAAATGACTACAATGGAAATTACACAGCTTAAGTAAAGTGTTAAATACTCATCTCATTACAAAATTTAATAATGTATCACAATCAGAAATCAGGTTTACTCTAAAAAAATTGTAGCATTTCTTTCCCAGAAGCATATTGGGATTTGATTTTTATTTTCTCTTTCTTTCTCAGTCCTTAAGAAACCTTATGAATGTATCTCTTAAAATTTCTTCAAGCAATTTTCTGCCAACAATTTCCTCTTTAATTTACCTCTATCCTAAATTCTCAAGCACAATAGGAGGTTCTTTGCTGCTTTGAGATCTGCATTTCATTCTGAATTCATTCCTTTCATTTCAGAAATGTCCGCCTTTATCTACATCGCTTTACCTTGGGGCATCGTTTAACTTAGTCCTCCCCAGCCGCAGGTCCTAGCAGACCCTCCCACAAACTTCTCGCTTCAGTAAATTGATTTGCTGTCTCCTCTAACTATCCTTCACAACAAATCAATCCTCTGACTCCTCCAACTCTTCTGAAGGCTTATCTCTGGACTGCAAGAGGAAAATTGGAATCATCCTTCTTCTCCATTTTTGTATTTCTTCGTGGCAGTGGAGAAAGATTCATTGTACATTAAGCATTTGCCATCATACATGGGTTTAGAGAGAGCCAGTGGACCAGTCAGTGCTCCCAGTCTCACTGTCCATCCGAGCTGGAAGATGGCAGGAGCACTGTGAATATGCTGCTGCAAACAGAAATGTTGCTTAAACCAGTAAGGGTTCTCCACCCTCTCACACACACAAATGTGCACAAAAGTCAAAGCTTCTCTTAGGATGTGCCTTTCCAGCTGACAGTTTGGGAACACTTCCTTCACTACTTTTAATTTCCAGACAACACGGAGCAAATCAATAACTCAACTTCACATGAGACATTTCTTTATCTTGGAAAGAACAATACATTATTTGATAGTTCAAAGATGGAAGAAAATGGATATAGATAAGGTAAACAAATCACTCCTACAGAAATATTCAAAGGAATGGTATTGTTCATCTTCCAAGTTAAAAAAAAAAAGCATGGTGTAAGAGGATGTGTACTGATATACACAGGTATATTTGCAGATCAAGTAACTTAAGAGGGACTGCTTGCAAAATCATAGTTTAAGAAAGGACTGTGTGTGTCAAATTAGTTTTTTTAAGGGAATAAAAAAAAAATACCTCATTCAATATATGGTTAGAGCACCGAGCACATCACCAGTAAGACCATGGATTTGACAACATGGCATTAAAGAGTAACAATATTCAGAGCTGTAATAATGAAGTCAAAATAGACATGATCTCCAGCGAGCAGTGCAGAATCTCATTTTCCAGCACCTTTACACCTTTCTGAGTTGTGGGAGTGAGATCTTTCTAAGTGATAATTCCACCCTGTGGCAATTCTAACACATTTTTTGTAAGCAACTCACATTTGCCCATGTTAATTCTGGTGTGCTTTACAGTTTTAGCAACACGATGTTTCTTGTTTCTGCAGATTTGCATTTGTCCACACACGTTTGATACAAGCTGGCAACCCATAGCTTGTCTCCAGAGTGAAACAACCCCTGCACAACGGGAGCTCTCTTGCTGACAAGCAGTCTGTGCCAAGATGTCTCTATGTGTGTGCTCTGGTGACTTCGCTTCTGCACCTGGAAGTCAGAGCGCTGATGACAACTTTCCTGCTGTAGGCCGGGCATTTCATGGTTCTTACCACAACCCACTTCCAAATCACTACAGATCGTGTGACCACAGCACCAGCAAAACCTCTACTTTATCATTATATTAACCTATTTTTGCAGATCACAGTTTACACCATAGCACACTATTACCTGGGAATAAGAGGGTTAAGAAAGCAAGCAATATGAACACAAAAATTGTCTTAGAGCAGAATCTTTCAAGCCAGACACTTGCAAGCATAATGCACCAGCAGCCTCTAAACTTATCTACAGAGGAGATTTCATTACCACATACCACACACACAGTTCCTGTGTAATGGTCTGTAAAACATGCAAAATATTTTATTTTGCTGTTAAAGACATAATAATGCGTACTGGCTAAATTCATAAGCCGGAACATTCCTGAAAGCTTGATTCAATTAACTGTATTTGAGAGTTCAAAGGAACCTTATATCTTTACCGATACAGGACACCCAGTAATTCACCTAGAAGGTAAAGGTTTAAAACATTATCAAAATATTAGTGTTAATTTACTAGAAAAACACAAGTTCTCAGTACAGAAGCACAGTTAGAAAATTGTGACTTATCGTACAGGACAAAAGACAGCAGGGAGAAATGGGGAATTTGTGAATTTAATAAACCACTTTAAAATCTTAGTGAACTTTTTCTAGGAGGCAAGTTCAATGATCTTTTCAGTAAGTTACACAGTGTGGTAAACGGAGTTTCAGCAATAATAGAAATTATATTTTATAATAATTTTCTCTTTATGGAGAAAATCATAACATTAATGGAAGACATGTCCTGTATTTGCTTGAGTGTGTTGTGATAGTCGTTTTCCAATCCCGTGTGTTAATATAGTAATCTGTTTCTGACTTGTACGGAAAAGAATGAAATATAAGCTTTATGAGATAAAGCCATGGGTTGTAATAGTTTTAACACAGGGAAGTTTTTCTGGTTTTTGTTTTAAAAGAGTATTTCAGGGAATTTAGAAGAAATGAAAAAATTAAATGTTGTGGGGCATTAAGGTCAGCTCCCTAATGCACAGTAAGCATTCACTCGAAGAAAAAGCTTTTACAGTTTCCAGAGGCTCAGCGTGCACTTTTGTGCTTTTAGATGTCAACAAGTCCATCCTAACCATGCCCTTAGCATGCGTAAATCACCCAGTTCGTTATCAGCCAGCACCAACTGGCCGTGCGAGTAAATCTGGGGAAGCCTGCTATCACACACAACATCCACGGCGCTGTGCGCTGTGCTGAATGTGAAACTGCTGAGGCTGCCCTCTGTGCTAACCGTGCGCATTTAGAGGTGCAACAAATGCACGGCGTTAGGAGCGCTGCACAAACAAAAAAGCAGGCAAGCCCGTTGACCTTGTCAGCCAAATGTTAAAATTTCCAGCTAAGTTCTTCATCAGAATCATTAACTGTTAGAGCATAGAGGAAGTAAAGGAAACACACCTAAAAGGGTCGCGAGGGAGATGCCCTGCACAACTGCCAACACACAGGGGTGTCCGTGGCTCCTTTGGTCCTGGTGTCCCAGTCTGGAGATTTGTTGGAGTTAAGTTGTAGCTTACATGCATATATATGTACATGCATGCTTAGACGGATCTGCTTTGACTTCTTTCATTTAAAGGTGACTATTTATTTAAAGTTATCAGTCCATGGTAAAAAGCCATGTATTCGGTGAGAGAAAGTCTTCTGGACTTTTCTAGCAAGCCCTTTCTAGTCAGGCTGTATAATTTTGTTTTGTTTTTTAAGATCCCTACCAATATAAAACAATCCTATGCAAGTCCATACCCATGAATATCCTATTTTCACAGAAAAACAGGAAAACATGTCAATTTTTATGGAACTGATGCTGTGTGATCTAGCAGCACAACAACCACATTTTATAAAAGTTGTCACCAAGAGACTTGCCCCGTCGAGAATAAATTTGATTAACACAAACTGATATGTGCAGGGATGTCCCACCAGTAGAAAGAGCACACTTTGCCTGTACTGAATATCAATTGTGGTCAGAAAGTAAGAATACTTTCAACCTAGCTTTGTTTATGTTGGAATAAAAGCAAAACTCATTGAGCCCAGATCTACTTTTCCAAGGAACTCTCAAAGTTGTCTTTTGTGCCCTGTATCTTTATGAAAAACAAAATGACCATAAATGTCTGTGCAATTGTTAATATATATTATCTTAGCTGTCACTGGTTTTCAGCATACCATAAAATATTAACAGTGATTAATAGAGTATGCTTATTTTCCTAGGGGGCAGAATACAGGCTGCATATCAATTTACAAGTATTTTATCAAATGTTATATAGTTTTAGTTTATATAGTTTTATTACATGAATAAAAATGCTACTTACAATTAACATTTATCCTGCTTTTGTACTGTTTAGATACATACATATGTACCTATTGAGATAGGTAGCAAACAATGCTACCTATCTCAATGCTACAATCTCTTAAAGGTAAATAAGCAAATTAAAAGAATTTACTAAAATATTTAGGTGTACAATAACCATATCATCTGTTTCAATTATGCAACTACTGTGAATTTTAACACCTCTCAAAGTATCTAGTTTTGATAGTGTGGTGTTTTTTTTTTTTTGGGGGGGGGGGGGCTTTTTCAATCAAATAACCTTCTTCAGTCTCTCAAAAATATTGTTAAACATCATAGATACAGTATAATTGCAGAAGCCACTAACTACAAAAATCCCTTAGGGCTTATGTGGAACTTTTAGTGCTTGTGGGTATACCTTTATTTTAAGAAAGGATAAAAAGCTTTCTGCACCTTTGTGATTTCTATTCTGTTTTTTTGTTTTGTTTTGTTTTTTGGCAGAAGTTAGAATTGTTCTTTGTTGTTGTTTGTTTGTTTCAAAAACATGTTCAAGTACTTTCCTTTCAGGTTTTCTTCTTCTTTTCTAAGCTGAAAAACTTCTTCACCATTTCAAATACAACAGAACAAGCAGGCTCTCTACTGAACTGCCAGTGTTTAAAATTACTTAACTAAACCTTCTTGCAGTAAGAGTTGAATTTCAAACGTTTAATTTCACTTGCTCTTCTATACTTTTAATTATCTGTAACTAGCCATCTGGATCACCACCATGAAGAAAAAATGCTTCGTGCTGTTAGACAGGGATCAGCATCCTGAAAGGACTCTCCACCTAATTACATAAGATTAACAATTACAACGTGAAACACGTAACATCCACACGCTAATACTGTAACTTGTCGCCTAACAACACTGAATTTCATTATGTGCTTTGTTTCCTTGAGATAAGAGGAACACCTCCATGACACCTAAGGAGATGCCCATCCCAAGCCTCAAAGTAACCCATAACACAGCACCCTCTGACAGCGCACTACTGCGCGGGAGACCAGCTGAGATGCAGGCAGAGCTCCTGCCCCTTCACACCAGGGCTCCCACCTGGAATGGCCTTCGGACCCCTCTGAGCACCTCAGAGCTGCTCTCACCATCCCTGCTTCTCTCCAGGCACTTCATTCCAGGTGGCAGAATATTTACTGCCAGATTTTACCTCCCTGGGAGGCAGAACTGTATTTCAGCCAACCAATGAATCAGACTCAGAAGAGGGAATTCACAACGCAATTAAATTTATAAAGCAACAATCTCCCGGATTTTCAGACAAACTAACCAGCGAGATACAGCCTTCTGAAACTCTACCAGTGAGAACACACCACGATTACTAGGAACACATGATTGTTAAACTAACACAACAGTTCTACCCTGAAAGCTTTCAAGGCAACTGGAAACCTACAGAAAACACTTTTAGTGAGTGCCAGAATGAATGGCTCCAGTAAATGCATTCTAGAAGTTGGAAGATAAAAATGTGAATTCCTCTTTTGTCTCGAAAGCTTTGTTTTATACCCTCTTTCCCCTCCCCCTGCTCAGGTCCCCAGAATACAAAGACTTCATAGATTTGAAAGCACAATGCTGTGGAAGTGACAGACTTAGCTTGGTTTCCTTACAGGTCTGCTTTTATGTGAAATCTCTTTTTTCATCTTCCCTTTCTCTTTACACACTTTAGCCACAGAGCTATTTCATCCTTGCAGACGAATAATGAATGCTTTTCTTTTAAACATAGGATGCTTTGTTTGGAAAACACGCGAGGAGATCAAATTAGGACAATATGTGAGTGTGCATATAACTATTTTAATTTAAATAGAATATTAAGTAGAATTAGGCAGAAATTTTTTCACTTCACTTCTCCCAGTTAATTAACCTGTAAATTAACAGGTGTTAATTAAACAAAGATATGAGTATTTTAAATTAGAGATGTCAACAAGATTTCTAAAGCTGAAGTAGAGAGATTTCTGTTAATGCTCTTATATATCACCATGCAAGTAATCTGAAAGTATCACCATGGGAAAAGGTAAGCACTACCTTACATGTGATATATAATCATGTTACATTCATTGCCACAGAAGCTAGCCTCATTTTGAGTGTTGTTATTTCTTGAAATAAAATAGTCATCCCAAATCTTAGGAAGTGGTGTGAACATTATTTAAATTTGAGTATGTACTCACACTGCCCTCAATTTTATGCACAGTTAGAGTGAAAAGATGGCATCTGCAATATTAACTGAGCAGTCCTAAAGCTGATAACTTTTTTCTATATACTGATGTATTTTTGTTGTTGTTGTTCTTTCTGGGTAGGTGGATTTTGTACAGAACAAATATGCTTGGCAACATTTTATAGCCCTTTCAAATGTAATTAAGTAATTAATTCTTCGAAGCACAAAGACTACAGCGATATCAATGAATTAAATAATTTTCACCCTACGTAAGCACTCTGTTTTTCAATGACAGAAAAATAATTTGAGAGATAAAGTGAATTGTCCAAGGTGGTATGTTGGGTAATTCATAGGAAAGGACTAAATGGAAGTAGCAGCTCCTAGCACCAATACCTACAGTTAGTCTAGCAGACTAGAAATACAAAATGAAAGATACAATGGCCCTCCTGCTATAAGTATGCTAATGACCCCTCTTAAGTGGACAGGGTCAGATATTGCACAGTGGAACAGCAGGATGAAACCATTCTGTTCATTCCCATGAATCATTTTACGTAGACTGGGATACGTATTTCCAGAGCAGATATTTTAGCATTTAGGTCTCAGATTAAATTCTTGAAGAGATATATCTGAAAATACATAACAGCCTAAAGCAAATTCAGACGATAATTTTTGTTACTGAGAACTGTTACATGATTTTTTATGCCAGTTCGATACACAACAGACACAAAAGTTAAATATGTACACCCTATCTATATATTATCTCATTCAATGGAAAACAACTTTAAAAATTGCAGTTCTTTTCATTTGACACAAAGGATTATTCAACCTCTTAAATATCACTTGATTTCACCAAGGTAGCAAAAAGTCAGACAAAAACTCTCCTCCATTAAAAGTACAAAATACAGATTAAACTAGAAAAACAGAGAAAGCAAATAGGATCAAGCCTATTTCATCGACACTTATTTCTTCAACTTCATCTTGGAAGTGTCGATCCAATCAGAAAAAAAAAAAAGAGAAAGTCTCTTAAGTACAAAGTTAACTTTAAATTATAAGGTTAGAAAGTCTCTGAAGTATCTGTGAAGAGATACTTAATTCTAGAATAATATTTTTTACTCTGTTCAAGATCTCTTGCATAGCATACACATTTTCAGAGTGGTCATCTATTTTGAAGACTGTTTTTAACAGTGTTACCTAGTTTCCAAGACTTCTAATCTTTTTTGTTTGGTTGGTTGGTTTTGTTTGTTTGTTTGTTTTTCCTCATCTTTTTGCTTTTGATTCTTCTGTGGGAGATCTGCCAAAGTGCCAATCTCATATAAAAATTTGTCATAACAGCGTAAAAAACATTTTGCAAGTGTCTGTAACAGCAAGTCTGGCTTTTGCTTAGATCAAGAAAAATGTTGGGAGAGTAATAGTTCATTAATGTCTCCTTTAATAATGCTAAAGTTATTTTTAAAAGCGTACTTCCTCTAATGGAATAGATGACTTCTTTGTCTCTGTGACTTTCTTTCCAAACTGCACATACTTTATATGAAACATAGCTCCGAGGCTGTCAATTGAGCTTGAAAGTTAATGTCCCTGTAAATCACCAACTGCCAAAACGAGTTACACCATTTACCTTGTGACTGTTTTTTGAAAGTTATCATCAAAGTATTTAGCTAATCGCACTTCAGACTGTTTGTATGGCCAGCAGCCATCCACGTATACAAGACTGAACAACAGAACTGCATGCTTGCTGGATAAGCGATGTTATGGTAAGTCATTAATGTGCTATACCAGTGATGGATTTCAAAATTGAAACTGCCATGAATCATGTCATTAAGTTAAGATTCTCTCTCCATACTAACACGCCTTGCAGCAGGAGAGCCAGAGCAACAGCACAGTTTTTCAGACAAGTGTTTTCCACATAACTCAAGAGGTGAAATGAAGGGTTTTCTTTCTTTAAATGCACAGTTTAGACAAACAAGTTTGCAACCAGCAATCTCTATTTCTTTTTCTTGAGAGGGTTTTCCTAGACTATATATTGGCTTATTTTTACATCCATCCCTGAACCTACTTAAAAATGATAATAAAAATATAACACAGCTGTAACCTTATACAGTGGGAGTAATTGCTGGGAGTTCAGTGAGCATTAGTGGAGGCAACCATTGCTCTGCTCTGACTCAACGGCTGAGGGCAAACAATATGCAACAACCATAGCAAAAGATCAAGAAAAGACCAGCCAGCTCATTCTGAACACTTAGGTTTGCTAAGACTGAACTGAGCATATTTCAAATTAACGATTGGACGAGACAAAGTTTAAACCACGATACCAACACAGAGGAGAAAGATCACATCCCGTAAGAGACTGGAGTCTGCTGTAGAGTGAAATCTGTACAGTGAAATGGTTTGTGACCCATATAGGATGTTTGCCCTGTGAGTGTTTCAGGAGCTTCAGTCTTGCTCCAGTCCAACCTGATTGTTAGCAACAACTCTGAATTGAAGCACAGAAAGGCCCTCTTGAAACCATATCCTTCACTTCACTTTAACTAAATCCAGTTTGCATTCTCCAAAACCACGTCACAAAATGAAGTGAAGCACACTAGGTGATCGCTCTATCCGAGCTAAAATAATTACACAGATACATCTTCTGCATCCAGCCAACTGGGAAATTCAGGATTGTTCTTCCATAGGGCTACACAAAACATCAAGAGGCAGCTTTATTTATCCTATCTAATATCTCCTAAATTATGGTAAACAGGGCTTTGATTTTTTATTTTATTTTATTTTTAGATCAGTTAAAACCAGCTGATTGCTATTTTGTAATTACTACTTTTAGTTTAGCAATCCCAGAGAGAGAAAACCAGAATAAGGAGCAAAACCATTGTCAGGTTGGTCATTTCATAAATAACATGTTCACAGGAATCTGTTTATGAAAAGACCATGCCAGGATACCAAGAAGGAATTGAGCTGCTGCAGATAGCTGAGGAAAAAAAAAAGAAAAAGGAAAAAAAAAGAAAAAGGAAAAAAAATAAAGAAGAAAAACTCTACTTCATTTACATTTCATTACAAAATAATTTTTTCCTAATAATATATTTTAAAATTACATCCTCTTTGCTTTTGTCTTGAAATCAGTGGAGGTCCCCTGTGTCATTACAAAGCTATAAACAGCACTTCAACAATGATTATATGCCAGCATTGTCATTTTTCCTCATGCTTATTACAGGCCATATTTCTACCAAGATTGCAAGATTATTGTAATGTTTCAGGCCAGCAAGGATTAGTAAAAGCAGTACATAAATGATACAATACAGCCTGCAACTGGATTTGAAGAGAGAAAGAGGCAGGTACAGATTTTAAGTGACAGGGAACTGATTACTTTAATGTTCATAATAATAAGACCTGCCAACAGAATAAGGAATAGAGTCATCAGTTTACTACCAGTGGTGACATTTCTTGTTGTCATTCAGCAAACTAATTGCCTCTTTTGTCAGGTATGAATTCCTTTTAACAGAGATGCTAAAGACAATGGTGCCTGGCCAGGAAGATATTCTGATTCTTAAAGGCTTCTCCTGTTTACTAAAGTTCCTTTTCAAGTTTGTTTATCATTTATGCTGATGTCTAAGGAGCTATTGGGTTCTTGCTTTTCAGAGCTGTGTACAGAAATAAGACAGAAAGCATTATGAAGCAATTTGCCAGCCTGTATATAATAACCTAAAGCATGTATCTATTTCTTTAGAGAACAGGAAGCATTTAATCATTCTTTGGAAAACCTACTTATCAAACTGAATTACTTGAAACATCTTCCTATAAATCACAATGAAAAAGTATTTTATGTTTCCAGAAATGAAACTGCTATTCCAAAGAGCAGAAATGCCAGCAAATATACACATCCTATTACTATGCTAAATTCTGCAAACTCCTCTAACTTTGCAATGCCTACTTTACAAATAATTTTTTTCCTGAGCAATATTACTCACTCCATAAACATATAATAAACATATAAATATATGTTTATGTACATATGTTATAACATGTTATGTATATGTATAAATATATAAATAAACATATAAACGATAAACATATAATTAACATATCCCCTTCTTTAACTCTAACAGTCCACTTTTAGAAGATATATACAGTTCTAGGAAAGTAAGTCTCTATCTTCCTGAATTTTTGTAGGTACACACTGAAGCACTTTCTGCTGTGAACCCTGAACGATCAAGCTGGATAAAATTATTTAGATTTATCAGGATTTACTTATTTTGCATTATCAGGCTATGCATCAAATTACCAGGTTGCAAATAGGAATTGTATCAAAGAGTTCTTACTTACAATAGCTGATGCACTTGTAAGAAACCTAACATTAATTTTTTCTTTTTAATTTTTCTCTTTTTTTCAAGAATTTAACACTTAATTCAGTAAAGCACAGTGGTTCTGTATTGCTGTCTGTATATCAAACAGACAGACGTTTTTCTTTTCTCACTTTAAAACCAATAATATCTGTTAGTATTACAAAGTAGCATCACAGATACTGGGCTTTAAATAGTAATAGCATATGCATTTATTTGAAAAAAATGAAAAAAAACTCTCTCATGCACAAAATGTCTATTAGATTGAATATCTCTAACATCACATATATAGTAGTTCCAGCCTCAAGAAAAAGTTTGAAACAAAATCTTAATGTTATGTGTCTTTTCAGAAGAAGAGGCCAGAAGACAAAGTTGCTGAGCACATTAGCGGTTGTCCCTTCTATTTGCAAGGTTTATGTGCTGTTACCAGTAATGACAGTTAATTGGAAGATCACAACTGTGATCTGAGCCACTGTGC
Organism: Anser anser; assembly: GCF_964211835.1. Classification (NCBI taxonomy): domain Eukaryota; kingdom Metazoa; phylum Chordata; class Aves; order Anseriformes; family Anatidae; genus Anser; species Anser anser. The sequence goes on from NC_139734.1 coordinate 18,821,452, forward strand.
AAGTCTCTTAACAGCAGTGAAGCTACCTATAGTGATATGCCCTATCTATCAAACAGTATTCTGTGATGTTGTAACACTGCAGCAGCAGATAAAAACGTGTGGTGGAACAGACTGCACACTGCCAGCCAATGTACTACACAAGCACGAATGTTTTAAAACACCTCTTGTGTAGTTCGGGTGAAAAACTGGACAATGAAAACGAGCAAACTACATGAAGTGGCGATAAGAATAACACTGACATCTGTCTTCAGTAACCACCAATTTAAGCACTCGCTTCAGCCTGGAAGATGGATAAAATTCCTCCAGTGATATTGAAAATCAAATCCCAACCCTGAAAACGTCATGGTCATCAATGCAAACTAAATAAAGGGTGAACAGTCACTGAACTCTACACATCAGATTACAAAATTTTCAGATTCAAGCAGTTATTAATTAAACTGACATGAATTTAGGCTTACTAACTCACTGCAATTGCCCACACCTTCTCTTCTGTTACAATCGGTAACCTAACAATTTATTTTGCATTTTTGAAGCTACAAAAATCACTCAGAGGAAAATAAAAAAGTGTCATTTGTGCTTTTGTTTCCCTGTGAAGGAGGATTTATTTTAAATATTTAAGTTTCAGCATTTCCTGTATGTTAGTACATACCTACTGGTAACTGGCGAATCAAATTTAGGTTGAATTATTTGAGAAACATATTTCATTTATTTTCAATGAAATACTTTCTATGGAATTTTATTGTGAAAACTTCATCCGCCTGCCAGTTGTGTGTATTTTCAAAATAAACTTGTTATGGCTTGATGATGATAAGGCACATCCTAAAACAGGGTTAACATGATAGCTCTCATAAGCTCCCTTAGGAATATTATCGCCTTAAAAAAAAACAAAAAAACAAAAAAAAAACACTCACTTTTTAATAAATCACCCACAAACTTCAGCAGAATATTACACAGGTTACCAGGACTTTCCTAACAGATACTGTACTAAAACACCAGTGGCAATTACGAGCACAACGCAGTTTAGCTCAGCCATGTTTATACAGCTTTTAACAAAACACAGTATGAAATAGTTAACAGTTCAAAAAAAAAAAAATATATATATATATTATTAACAACTTCTGTTTTCACTGTTTTCCAAATATACATGCAGGATTTTTTTAATCTCTCTACCGTTATTTTACACTTCACTGCACTGCTTCACTGAGCTCACTTTGGAGCCTAAGCCATTTCCAAACACGATTTGATCAGAAGGCTTCAAAATGAGAAGAAAACAGAATTTGTCAGTGTACACAATGTGCCCTAATTTAGATACACAGTTAATTTGAGGTGTGGAGGAGAGTTGTTTTGCTTCCTCTCTTGTTCCTAAGTGTGGACAGCATGATGGCTGTGATGAATCTATGAAACGTTTTCAATAGGAGGAGTATTTAGGAATCATTTTCCCTGGAGAGGGATGTTTTTCATGCATTTAGAAGAGACAATTCTTTTCCATTTTCACACACTCATATTATGATTACAATGAGCATGATGAGATACTGATAGTATGAAAACAAGTAAATGTTTTTCTGATTTTAGTACCGTTGATCAAGATTTTCTCCAGTGCTCAAAGCAGTATCCAGCCCTTATTGGAGTAACCATTTGCATGCTGTGCTGCTAACTCTGTACTATGAGATGTGCAATTCCAAACAAAGCCAGCATTTTCTTTGCCAGTCATTCATCAAAAATATATGTAAAGACTCTAATTAAGAACATAAAGATAGTAATTTTGGTTATATCAAATCCTACTAAAGCACAAAGAGTTACAGTTCCAATACAGAAACAGACTTTGGCTTTCCTGCTTGTGTTCCTTCAAGTCCCGAACAACCATCCCTGTGATTTCAGATGAATTACTTGTTTACATAGAGTTAGAAACATAGCTTAACCAGATACCGATGCGAAACCACTGAGCTCAGTGTAAGTATGAAATTTTACTGAGGTCCAGTTATGCCACATGAGCATAAGGCCTTGCACATAACTTTTTGCAGCCATGGAATCAAGGAGTAGACTGCATGAGGGAGACACATACCTGAAACTTCATTATAGCCTTCACTGTATGCTACATTAGATTTCATAAGGGGAATACTTTAACATTCTGATAATATATATAAAATATGTACAAATGTCTTTATGTCATTCCAGTCACCAATGTGCAAAAAAATATTTTCCTTCCTTAACTATAATTAATCATCATTAACAGTATCCCATCAGGACACAGGCGCATTTTTATCATTAAAAATTTGGTATTTTAAGACAAAATAAATAAATAAATAAATAGGTTGTGATAAAAATACAGGAACTGGTAGGAATGAAGCAGGTTTATAACAGGAACACTGATTAAGTTCCTGAATAGGTACTGATTATGATCAAACAAAATGCTAAAAACAGTTTCTTCTCAGTAGATATGCTAGGTGTTAGGAAAAAAAAAATGTTCAAAATTATTTATAGGAGTCAAATGATATGGCCTCCAACAAGGTATTTGTTACTGATATTAAAGCTCCCAGAAGCAATAGTATGAGGATGCACAAATAGAAGCCAGAAGGGGGTTTGAAAGCCCTGTGAGAAAGTGTTTTGTTTAGTATAAGAAAGAATATTGGTATAGTATAAGTATTATATATATGTACAACTGAACATAAGCACACTGATGAATATACTAGCAAAATAATAAAAGCAGTTTACTCTATCTTACATTAACATGCAACTGTATAAACTAAATAACATACTGTGTCTATATTAGCATTACCATTTTAGCCCTTAGCCCGTTTTTCAATATTTGTTCATTCTCTAATACAAGGGCAATTTAATTGTGATATAGAATAAATATTAAAAACATTCTGAAATGCCTTAGAAATTGATAAAAGTTTACATGTAGCTGTGAATAAGATCACTAAGAAGACATAAAGGGTGCTTTCCTTTGTTTCACCGAATAAAGTGTCTGTCAATTGTTTTGTTCATGTACTCAGTATTTTGCAAGTACCAACACATTCTCAGGGGTTGGCATTGTGAAATAACTTACCGGACTTATTAACATGAAGGAATGTTGAAGACAAAGTGCTATTTCTATATAGCAAGCATACAATACTTAGTATAATTATGTACGTTTTGCATGACTTTAAAGGGAAGACCTAATTAAACAGCATGCATTTAATAGACCTATTTTTATCTGCCTCTGTATCAACATTAATTAATAACATTGTTCAGCCAGCACTTAATTTTTGCTACTGCTCTTCAAGGTGTAAGGAACTCTGCACTTTAACAGACTCCATATTCTGCACCTCCTCAAATATAATTACATTTGCATTGTACAGCCATTACGAGAAAAAAATCTGTACTTATTTACATAATATGGATACTGTAATAAATATCACATTGATCAAAGTCTCCAAAGAAACAGATAAAATCTGCCTCAAAGAAAACCACCAAAGGCATACTTCATCAGCTCTTAAAACTAGTCACTTCTACTTGGGAAGTCTTTAGTTCTTGTGGCAAGAGCTGTGGGATTTAAGGCATAAGGGAGTTGTAAGGATCAAAGCCCAGGTTGCCCCCGAGTTACAAATGTGCTGTAGCTGGCTATCAGGGCTGCGTCTGTGAGCACAGCCAGGACACTCAGCCCATGAATTTCCTGGGAGGCCCGACAACTCAGGCCAGTTATCCACAGAGAAGATTCCCAGTAGCAATCCGAACCATCTCTGAGAGTGCTATTAAATGTATAGCGCAACATACATATTCCATGTACCAAATAAAATGGCTACTGAAAAAAAAACAGCAAGGACAATTGCTACTGAAAAGACAGTCAGGACTTAAGAAACATAGCAATTAATTAGAAAATAATAGTAATAATAATAATAATTTTATCAAAACTTGTCTAAAGCATTTTGGTCCTCTATTTGGCCCATATATATATATCTAGATCGATAAATAACAAATGTAAGATTGAGGAGAACTGCGACAGTTTTATTTTAGATAAGTGAACAATCCAAATGTAATGAGATCCAAAACAAAACATTACAGGGAATAAATAAAACCACCAGCTTTCCCTAAGTTGTCTGAGACATTTTCAGTATTCAAAGCGTTCATGAAGTGTTCATGAAGTGTAACAAAAGCTACATAAGCAAATATAAATCTGCTATATTGTTTAACAACCTTGGGGAAAAAACACTTCTGCTTGAAACTCTGAAGGTACAATGTTTGAAAGAGCCAGTGAGCAGTTCATAAGAACTAGATAGTATTAATTCCTACCGCTGTACTGCTGAAGTGTTAAAAACAAACAAACAAACAAAAAACAAGACTGTCTGTTAAAACATGGTTTTGGAGGACATTTCCTTGCTGTGCCAGGAAGGTCTGTTTATCACATTTCTCTTACCAAAGTGCTCATGGTCAATGAGCCTTCCCCAGTACCCTCCACAGCAGCCTCACCCTTATTGAAGTTCTTGAAATCACAGAAAAAGCTCATCACAGAAATAATGTTTTGACATCCTCTCGCAAAAGCTGTCCAGTGAAACATCTCAGGATACCTGCGCCCTCTGAAATACTCAACATGCTACCTAAGCCTTGCAAAGAGGACACCACTTCTTACACCTACTGTCAGACGCCAACTGCATAATTTCCCACAACTCCTTTCCAAGTTTCATTCCCACGTCCGGATGTGAAGGCATGAGAGACAGTACCATCACAGTAAACAGGTGTAACATTCAGATGTAGACAGCTGGCATCTGCTTTTATCCGAGTTAATGTCACACTTACATTGGTATCCTTATGATGAACTGGCTATGGATACCATGCCTAGGAACAGAGCACAATGCAGAAGGACACTAAACCCAAACACATTGCAGCATTATGTCTATGGAAAGAGTATGTGTCATTTCATATTAAACGTGAATGACTGTAGCAAGGGCAAAATGAAAATGCATTTGCTCAAGAAAGTAGGATTTGTCATAACAAAGAGATTTTCAATTCATTAAAACCAGAAACCCTCTGACCTTCCAGTCAACTACAGACAGGGGACATTCTGTTTCTGAACTATGCAAATGGTAATACAAAAATCAAGAATTTTTATTATCCTCTTCCATATGCATAAACCCCACATTCCCATTTTAAAATTACATTATACTGTGGCCTTCTACCTTTGAGCGACTGTTGCTAGCTGAGTTTTATCATTTAATATGTAGCACCTGCATTTGGCATAATAAAATTAAGCATTCCCTTGGAAATCAGATAGCTAGAATGTTTCTGTTTCTCTTTTAGACAAGGAGAAGACCTGCCTCCAAATTAGCATCTTTGATGTTGACTTTTCATCAGTAACAGAGAACTTGGTTTAAAAATTAAAATCCCAAACATCAAAATGCATGAAAAAGCTGTTAGAACTATGCAACAAGGTAACAGTACAAAGTCACTGGATTGGAAGTTTGTGTCTGTTCTTTAGGATCTGATGAAAAAAACACAAACTTGTTTGAGAATCAAAGCATAATAATCTTTGTGAACTTTTTGCTGATATGGCTAAGACTGGCTACTATCAAAGAAAACAAATGTCTGCATTCAGATGCAGGCTTAGCTCTTCTACCTCTAATTAAGCCTTCCTTTAGAAGGCTATCCTATTCTAGTTGGAAATGAAATGGAAAAACTGACTGGTTCTCATAGTCTCCCAGCTGTTTTCAAGTGACTGCTACCTGATGAGTGGGCTGCTGAGCACTGCTCTACTATAGAGTGAGGGAATATGCGTGGCTTGTCTGGTGAAACAGTGAGCACATTGCCTGCTGCTGCCAATCTGAGCATTAAGCCAGCCCTGAAATGGAATAGTATCAGAAACTAATTTTAAACTTTTGTGCCTAAGGAAAACAAACTAACAAACAAACAAAACCTCCCAAACAAATAAACAAAAAAACCCACACATTAGAAGGTTAGACACTGCTCATTTTTCCAACTCCACTTAGGCCTAAAGGTAACGCCTCTATTCAATTGTTCTGAATGCTGTTAAGTACAGTGTAAATGCATGGGAAGCTTTTTTTTTTTTTTGACAAAATACACGAACGCAAACTGTGATCATGACATGACTGCTATATTTAAAACTATATTTACAAGAGAGACATGGAATCCTCATGAAAGAAAAAGGAATGAGCAAATAGAGATATCTGAGACATCTTAGAGACCAGGCTTAGCACCAAGGTAAGTCTTTAGGTACAGACGTAGATTGGCTATTGTGTTAAAATCATTTTTTGTACAAGCTTCTTTTCTACTGCATATTGACAGAAACTGATGGCTGAAAGAAAAAGGGGAAAGAAGAGAGGGGAAAGAGGGAAAGACCAAAAAACCCAAGCCCACAGTGGTTAAGAAAGTGAAATGTACAACGAAGTAGCCACAAATCCAGTAGGGAGAATGCAGGGTGACACTCGAGATAGGCAAGATGCACAGAAAGTGCTCAGAAAGAACAGGGGCAAAAAAAACCCAAAGGCTTTTCTAGCCCTGCGAGCATATCAAAAGCGCTTGCAGAATGCCCTGCTTAAGGTACTGAGAGCATTTAACAAGCTAATTCTAAGCTCCCCATAGTGAAGAAATGAACACGAGCAGAGACACAGCAATTATGGTAGGACAAAGCAACAGAAGAGTGGCACAATGCATTATACTTGTCTTTCTGCAAGACACCAGCAGAATCTTCAGAGTTTTAGGATACCACAGCATAAAAAAGAAATTTCATTTTCCCACTGATAACCACTAGCTCTACAGAACATTATTAGCCTCCTCACATGTCTTTTGAAATCTGCACATAATTTTCTGCAATTACCAGGGAAGCTCCTCTCACTTCCACTGTGGGTGGGGGACAGAGGCAAGGCGAGAGGAGGAGTTGCAGTAGATGAACCCTCTGCTCTGCTAAGTGTGGCTCCATGTCTCCCTCCCTCCCCTGAAAGTACCCACCTCCTTGACTATCTATGCCGGCTCATGGTGTTTCTGGATTGCTTTTCGCCATCTGCAATTTTATACCAACAAAGTGATTTTATGATCCTATCATATTTATGAATCACTTCGCACACTTCTAGGGTGAAACACAAACTGTTTAACATTGCATAGCAAGCTACATAACTGTTCACAAAATGAAATCAAGGAGGCCATATCCAATTAAAAGTACATGGGGAACCTACTGTAAGCAGAAGGTATTGTAATTATCTTGTTTCAATGCAAATGTACCCAGTAATGAGAAAAGTGTAAGAAAGTATCTAGCTTTTACCTTCGGGGGCACACAGGTGAATCTCAAAACACTTTTGATGAAACTAGGCACATAAACACACAATAAACACCTTTCAAATAAAATTCATGCTATTAAACACTCAGACGTCCATATTTTAAACAGTAAAATTCAGCCTAAACTCTGGACCAAAGTAAATTCATGTCTTTGAAAAAGTGGGCTTGTGATTATATAGGTAGAAACTCAACATTAAAAATTATATTCTGGGTTTCATTAATCTGTAGTACAGAGCTGTAATGTATGTTTTATTTCTTACATTACTTAGACAAAATTGCGTGCATTTTAATAAAGTTTAGAGGAAGGAATGTTCTTGCAAATCAGCTTGTTATCTCCACAAAAGAAGCAGGATGTTTAACAAGACCTACATTTTCCTATCTCAGCCAGTGTGTGGTTAGTATTCGGCCTGTTTTCTTCTTGCACACAGGAATCTTTTTTGTTTGACATGGGAGACTTGGCCCGGCTTTTGCTAGGTCTCCTGAGAACAATTCTGTTCCTGCAGCCTCAGTCTCGCTCTCTGAATACCGCCTTCTGACTTTTAGCTCCTTGCTCAAACAACATGGAAACTCAGACAAATATAATAAGATCTAAAACCCCAAAACAACAACAAAACAAATATAGTTCTAGATCAAACAGGCTCAAGAGCATTTGTTAAGTGATTCTAGCAGCTTAATATCAGCAAACAAAGCTCCCCACTAAGTTTAAACACATTTTCCCAGATACACCTTTCCTTGAGTCAAGTTGTGTGCTCCTTTATTCACCATTTACCTGAAATATCAGGACTTGCATTTATTAAACTGTGGCATAATCTTATCAAAGTTTAGTTTCTATTTGATTTGAATGGGATTTATATACACATCAACTCCTCCAATATGACTGGAGTGCACATAGAAAAAAAAGAGAAGAAACTGAAGGAAGATTTATTCAAGTGCTCAAGTCACACGGACTTGCAATGCCAGAAGGGTTGGGAGGCAGAAGGAAACAGAACTACATGCAGAAACTATTGCATAAGAAACATGAAAGGATAAAGTTTTTTTTTAAAAAAAGGTTTTTTTTTTTCTTTTAAAAAGTATCTCACTGGAACATTAGAGTTTTCCAAATTGCAATATTTAAACAAAGCAGACTTATAATCTCAAAATTCTGTTATCAAGCCTACTGACAGCTGGACACAGCAGCTGTATAAATTGTTCTAGAACATTTGATTGTAAATGTTAACTTCACTTCTGAAGTTATAGCCCCCAAATAATAATAAATCCAGACAATGTGATTAGTTTAGAGTAAAGATTTGTCTTTGAATATGGCTGACAGACACATTTTTACTCAATTAACACACCATCCTCCAGGTCAAATGAGGCCTCGATACCATCTGACTAAACTAAACTAAGTTGTGTACACATGATAATCCAGCCTTTTGTTAAGTCACAGCTTGACAGAAGAAAAACATATTCTCTGGTTTGTAAGTGCTATGATTTGTTCAGTGTTATTACCTTTACATACAGTACTTTTATTAAAGAAAATTGTTTTGGAAACATTTCTATTGCATCCAACAGTGGCAAGAAAAACATGCTAGGCTCCCACCCACGTGTTCCCAAACAACTCCATGACCAGACACGCAAGAACCCCCAAATTCTCTACCAGTCGATAAGGACTGACAGTGATTTCAACCTGCCAGTTTGTTTCACGCTTGGATAACCACCCATTTGGCCTTAAGCCCGTGGCCCCGATTCAGTGAACCACTCCATTCAAATTAATAGCGGTGCTTTGTCCATTTGAATTTAATGGTGGCTTTTAATTTTGTGCAGGGTTTCTTTGCTTATTAGGGAGAAAACTAACCCTAGGCTTAAAGTACTTGTCGACAAAGCAGAACAATGGCAAAGCGCATCATAGCAATAGGCTTTTTCATGTCAGCTAATTCCAGAGATACAGTAATAAGATCACCAATATAAAACAAAATACAGATGTAAAAATGAACAAACACAAGTATATCTTTGAAATGTACAGGTTAATGAAGAAAAATAATTAACATTACTAAAATCATCCTTAGTATTTTGATCACCGACCTTCCAGTTAGTTCACAGGTAGGACAGAAATTAAATATAAATTAAGATCAGGGCTACAGTGACATACCAAAATGGTCATAAGTTTGCTTCCTGGTTCAGTCATGCAATCACACAAAGCAGATTTCCTTGCATTAAACAAAACCAAAAAATACTCTTGGTGCTGTATCCAGACTGACCAACCCATATTATCTGTTGCAAAAAATAAAAAACAACAAGAGAAATAATGCTTCACAGCTACTGTGCTCTGGTAGCTTTCTTGAATAATTAAGAGAATCTTTGAGTAAAATACATATTTTTTTTTGATTACATGTGTTGACTACATAATATTATCAGATTGCTTTACTAATGATGTACACATGTATGCTGTAGATAATCTGGAAAACAGAAAACAGAAGTAGTATCAAACTTTCTCAGTTTATGCTGGTGACCTGTCAGTGTAGCAAGAATGGACAATGAGCTGTTTATCATAAGAAATATCATATTTTCATCTCTGAAGAGAAGCTCTTACAAGTAGATAACCTTTGCATTTTAAAATTGTACTCTTGATAGGTAGAAAAAGAGAAAACTGATAGCAAAGGCAAATCTAGGGCTATTGACTAAAAAGAACAAGAACAGCTTTGGAAGTTCTGTGGGATTGAAGCTGGGAGCTTGGGTCATTTTAAAATACGTGCAAAGAACATAAAGAGGACAGATATTGCTGACACACTTCATTTACTTCGCTTTTGAAATGAATACCTATGTGACATATTTATTTGATAGTCCTCCTCGGGATTTGAATCCTAGCACTGTTTTTTTCAGTATGATGAAAAGACTGAATTTTATCACTGGCCCAGGATTTCTAGAGGATGAGTCCAGTCCTTGGACTCTTACTTACTTTAAAGCTTCAAAGGTTTTACCTGATATAAGTCTGCATGCAGAGATGTAACCAACACATATGATACAAATATATAATGGACTATACAATAGCACTATAAAAATCTGAAAGCAGCTCTAACTTATTTTCTGGTAGTCTACTTGGCAAAACAACATGCAAAATTAAAAGAACAGAGATATATCCTTCTATTGTGATTATATCAAACACTGTAAATGAGAAGATATCATGCTGAGGTTAATTGGAGAAAAGAAAATTATTCTAAAAATTTCAAATCAATGAAAAATAAGTTACATTTATTTAAATTAATTTAAATGTTCCAGACCAGATGAAAGCAACTGATTAAAAGAACATTGTTTGATGAGGTCAATTATTTGTGAAGCAGGTGATTAGCATTCATTAAAAAGAAAAGGGAAAACAAAAGAAAGGAAAAAGTAAAAGTTGTGTTATCTACTAGCACAGAGTCACGATGACAGTTTTAAGCAGCTTTTATTGAAATCTTTCCTTTGCATTTCCCTCTGCAACAAGACAAACAACCTTCTAACAAACTGTAATAAACCTTCTAACAAACAAACTGAACCTTTGACAACTTCTTTGCCAGACCCTCTCCAGGTCAAGAAAATTACTGTAATTTTTCTCTCTGGATGATTTATTTCTAAACGAACAGACTTCTTTTCAAAGTCCACCATCTGCCAAGAATTACCATACCCTAGGTTCTGAAATACCTCAGCACAATCTTAAAATCTTAAAACATTTTTATATAAACCATCAGTACCACTAGTATTTCTATGTCCTTTTATCACCTAATACGGGCTGTGTGTGCATTCATCCTCTCGCTACAGCTTTGGCCCATTTCTTACCAATTAACCTTTAATTGGCTGGAGACTTTAGGACAAGTAACTCAGTGCACTTATATCACCTCCTTAGACAAACCTTGGCCAAGTTCACCTTGCCCACAAGAAAGGTCAGTGCAGGAAAGACCCAGGAAAAGGACTGGCCACTAACAACCAGGGGAAAACAAATAAAGGACTGTTGAGGAAAAAATAAAATGCAGAACTCACTCCGATAAAAGCAGTGTAAGCTCTCTCCCCAGCTGGGGGTTCCATCAGTCCTTACGGGAACAAGAAATCATTTAAAGCATCGGATCACAATGGAGCTAAAGCCGATAGTCTTCCTTCAATCTAACACAGTTACAGGCTTGCAAAGTACAAGAAAGATTTGTTCTGACATTTTCTCCGTATCTCCCACAACTTCCAGTTTACATTCGGACTGCACCCAGGATTGTAGTTTTCTTTTTGGATAGTGTAAATCCCACCCTGCCACTCCAAATAGAAGGGATGCATTACATGCCTATACATGTGCGTACATAGATGCCTGATTAGGAATTGGAAGAAACAAGCTGAAGAAACAGCTCAAGCTTGACAAGGTTTGCCCAATATTTGATACTTATATTTAATAAATGTTTAATATGTGCCTATTACCTGTTTTTATATTTTGGTATTGAGAAACTTAGCTTGTAAGCAGACCTGGCCAGGAACTCTCCATCAAAATTAGATATTGAGAAAAAAGGTTTGTGAAACCAAGAAACATTAATAAAAACATCTTCCCCATTTCCAGCAGCAAAAACCCAGCAGAGATCAGGAAAAAAAAAAAATCCATCTATCGTATTCCTAAAGCACAAATTTGGCTCTAACATAACAGAAGCCTTGTCAATAGATTAAAACAAAACAAAACACACTTTACTGGGAATTCCTACAGGCACTTGTTAGTCACCAACCTTTGACTTTCTGCTTCAAAATCCCCAATGTATAATTTTAGTAGTAGTGCTTTGTCACACTGTAACTCAAACAGTTGAACACATCTAATGCACCTATAACAACAGCTCAATTTTTCTGTAGAATCCATCAACAATACACAAAACAAAGTACTTTAAGCCTCAATCTTACAACAGCTCTTAAGCACTGTAGAGGTGGCAATTCTAACAAACTAATGCCACATACAATGCTTGTTTGTACGTTAGGTTTATATAAGGAGCTCTTGAAAAATAACTGTGCAGGTGTTGCATCACAGCAGTGCTTATAAACTATCAGAAAAGCTCTTCTGAAGTGTCTCTCACTGCTGCAGGGAAGTGGCTTACTATTACATTTCTATGGGCTCCCAAGAACGATTTTAAAAAAAGCAAAATAAACCAAAACGCCCACTACCTACCATAATGAATGACTAAAATTTATACTAGAACCAAGCACAACTGAGCTAACCAGTAAGCTTCTGGGTCACCAAAAATTTAATTTGTGGCAGTTCCTCCTGGAAGAAAGACATCTCTAGTAAGGACTTCAGCCATGCTTGAGAAACTCCCAGTTAGTAGCAATAAACGTTCATGTCATAAAGCAATACCACCTAAAAAATCCCGTCACTTGAATTGTATGCTAAAGGTAAGACCAGTAGCACTTAAAAGCCATGGAAGTTAATGCAAAACACTCAACAGAATATTTTTCATTAGAATTGTTGTGCTATTCACGATACAAATCACTCAAAATTGCAGAGAAAATATGCCCAGTTTCGCTACTCCTGCCACGTGGCAGTAAAAGTATTATGTGACCTTTGGCAGAAAGGGTCGGAAGTAAGTTAAAAGGCCAAAAAACAAAGAACTTGTCATTAATGAGCTGTAGGATATGGTTGGGGAATTCTTTTGTGAAGTACTCACAATTTTAAAAGAAGTAATTTATATATTTATTTAAATAGTAACCCCAAAAGTCATCATAATATTGCAAAGTGAAACATTCTTATTGGATTAATCTACACGACATTGTGTTAAATCACAAAACTAAATCATTATTCAGATGGGAAAGATTCAGGATATACCTCTGAGTTCTAACTCAGGCAGAAGACTGGGCTTTGCTGTTATTCCATGTCTATCAAATTCTATCCATGTATTAAAATAATTCCTTCTTTGCGCGTAGGAGCATACATACAGTTCTCATCTATTTTTTACTAAGTAGGGGATGATACTTCTCTCTTGGTATAAAAACCCACGAATACCATTTCCTATGCAAAGACGATTTCCTGTAGTATTTAGTTGTAAATGTGCAAAAATCAGACCTATCTGAAATAACTGACTGAAATTTACTCTGTGCCCCACGAACAGCCTGTAAGACTGGGCTTCCAAAACGGTAGAACCACAGAGAAAAAGCTTAACAGCTGACACTTTAACATAGAAATCCATGCTATAATTTGCTTGCTGTTGTGACAGAAACTGGTAACACCCTGTGTGTTAATTTCCAGTGTCATGCTTAAGAGAGTCCCCAGACAAAAAGACAAAGATTAGTTTCATGTGCAATTTCAATTATTCAGTTAAAACTGAAAAAATAGACAAGACATCATGAAACTGCTTAAAATATTTAGGATCACCTTTCTGCACATCTTTCTGTACTGTCTTCTCTTAAGGCAAGTAGTGAAGTTTACTGAAACAGACGTCATTACCAAGAGTCTCACACTGTGTCACAAAAAGGAGCCGTGCAGAAACACAACAGAAAGCAGTCCTCTGCTGCACTGCTTTAGGATGGCTGTCCCAATTCATACATATTTGCAGCAGTACATTACACTCGGAGATTTAGCGATATTTACAGGGTCTACCTGCAAATTTACATAACTCCCAGGCAATCATTACAATTTATTTCACACGTATTGGAAACTAGCATGTCATCTGCTGTACTTTTGCGGTAGGATGGGTAACTATTCACTCACCTGCAAGGTGTCAAGTAGACTATACCGTGACCCAAGACAAAAATCAGAATAAGCAAACAAAATAGGGATGTTGCACGTGACAAGAAATGGCAGTGACGCTGTATCAGGGAACACAGAGAATACATGAATCAATCAGGGCAGCTATCAGCAAGTACAACAGACAAATGTCATGTCTGCAGTATGTGAACGAAAAGGAGAAGAGCTCTTGCTTGCAGCTGCCAACCCTTATTTTTGTTCACTTCTTGGAGCAAGTCCCAGAAGGGCTTTTTCTTTGGGTTTTGGGTTTGTAGGGTTGTTCTTTTGTTGCTGTTTTTGTTTTTAAAGTTTTTGCAAAACTCCTCCATGCTTCCCCCCTTGCTACACACATTACATTATTGCTTCCATGTTTCTTTCACTCTTCCATGGTAATGTTTGTCTTCCTTCTGCAAGGAAAATCTGTTGATAGGTGTCCCCCCCACACATATTCCTTTCAAATAAAATACATCTCAAGTTACAGATCAGTCTTTAAGTAACCATTTGTTTTCCTAATTCTTCCTCTGAGACATGCTTCACAGCTTTCTGTTAATGTTTGTATTTGGTTCTCCTGCTTCAACACAGCAGAAAGGCCAGAGATCTGGGAAAGGGGAAGGACAGAAGAAAAATAACTAGCTTTTATTAGATAATGATTCTATCTTCTAGAAGAATTGAAGTGCATCTTCAATCAGAACTGGATTAATATCAAGATACACCACATCATAAAAAGTGTTACCCCAGTTCAGGCAATGAAATTATATAGCAGCAAATGGGTATCTTCAAGCAGATGTTTACATATTGCAGAATATCAACCAAACTCTGACTCCAGCAAATGAACAACCATTTCTGAGAGTACTAAACACGTGCTGGAAGAAACAATACAGCAGAATTCCTTTAAACATATTAGATATAACCACATCATGATTGTTGAACTATCATTGGGAAATTGAATTCTCTTAGTTTGTTTTCTAATAAGCACATTCACTTCATTTGTTGCTAGAACTAATGACAATGTTGTGCTAGGCAGCCAGCAGAGCTATTCAAGCTCCTGAATCTGATCTTTGAGAAAAAAAAAATAAAAAATCCTTCAGTTGAAGTAACAAGGTGTTTCAAGCTGATTACTTTCACATATCCACACATATACTCATTCTCTTACTTCTTATTATACCAGATACTATATTTAACAAACATGGGTTGAAACAAGATGACACCATCTCCCTGTTAAAAATGACACAGATGAGGTTAAGCAGCGATCTGGCAAGCATATGACAACTTCTCTTGTTTCTCTCTTCCAGCAGCTCCCTGTTAGTCAAGCAGTGTAGAATGCTTGCACTGGAGCCTCCATATTTGCAGCTTAATAAATGGACAAATTAAGTGACATTTAAGTGGACATATAAAGATCAGCTCACATAAGCATTATCTTCACCATGTCCTGGGTTCTATTTCAATTACAGTAAAAAGAAATAAGTAGATTCCTTCTGTGATATCAACTGTCTAGATTAACAATGTTTTCCCCATAAGTCTATTGCATTAGGCTTTTATTCAAGAACAGTACTTATCTTATTAATTCTTCATCAATATAAGCTTCAGTTTTATAAGACTCATTTTAACTGGCTGGTGTAAGAGAGTTAAAGGAATATATAGTCACCTTGTAAACAGGTGAAAGTCCTTGCAGATTATTTGTTATGTTATTGCGGGTAAACCTGCAGGAAGAGAGGAAACAGCTCTTTCTAAAACCATATCTCACTGCTTCAATAGATACAGCTGATACTTCAGTATGTAACAGTGGGAAATAATTACCACACATCTAACAGCCTCCCATGACCTTTAATGCTATAACACCGCGGCTGTCAATTTAATAGAGTTTAGCTACTTAAAAGAGCTAGTTAGCATTCCAACAAAGTATACTCGTCTTCATGCATCCCAGCTGTACCATACAGGTGTTTGCATCTTGTAATAAATAAATGAAAGGCAGGCAATAGCTGGATGCTGCCTAGAATACCTTGGGTAGTAAGTCCAGTCATTGCAAAGTGAAGTGTCTGTGCTTTCTAAGGTGTTAGCAACAAGCTATTTCCCCATCCCCAATCTCCTCCTATTCTATTTGTTCCTTTTGGATCAACAGCCAAGCTGTTGGGCTCACAATTGTTAGTCAATGCCAACTTTGATATGCTTCTACTGTTTCAATTTTCTAGTTGATTTTTTGCAGCTGCCTGCTCAGAGAAGCTTGGTCCGGGCAGGCAGGCCACAAGACACTAAGAAATTGTCTTTTTTTTTTTTTTGAGAACTACATCTAAGAAAAAACTCACATTTTGTCACTCAACAAGTTAGAGATTATTATAGGTGTCAAAAACTTAAGATGTGATTATTTGGAACAGAAAGGTTCATAAGTACAATCTTTTTTTGGAAATAATTTATATGAACGATAGCAAGCTATTACTTTAATCAACTCCAATGAGGCTTCAGGCACAGTAATATTTGTTCACCGTGCTTTGAAGCCAGAGAATAACAAAATGGTCAAAAGTTTATGAAACAAGAAGTTTAAGGAGGAAAAAGAAAAAAAAAAAAAAAGCGGAGATCCTTTACAAAAGGCTAAGGTGCAACATCAGAAATGGCAAAACATTTGTCCTTAGCTAATGGTGATGGGTCAGGAGTGTTTAAGTGTTTCACCAAAGACTGATGACCTATTTGATCTTATGCCTTTTGTGATGAACTGTATCAATTCAACATTATCTGCAATTGTCTTTACAGTAGTGTTTATTTTTACTGAATTTCACAAGATTCTAAAAGACCACTCCTATCAAGTTAAAGCAAGCATTCAAAATTTACATCAAGCACTGCAGAACAATACTTTATTGCTCTTTATGCAAAGCCCTGTAATAGAAAATATTTGTAAAGATTAGTGAGGTTTTTTTGTCATTAAATTTTTGGAGGTGATGCGGTGCAGGCCACATTCTGAAATGAAAGCAAGCATGCTTAATACTGAGAAATAAATTTGTCGTTACCTTTTTTAAGAAAGAATTCTTGGTTTTGCAGAGCAAAAATAGCAACATGTACACACAGTGTCTTCTAAAGTGTCTCAGTTGCAAAGCATGGGCCATACAGTTCCATTCACAATGGTCCTTTAGCCAGTAAGTAGCTTTCTGGACCAGCCTCCTCAGGTACATAATTCTCTCCTTTCTGTACAGTGAGGTTAAACTGTAGGTTTAGGCTTTCACTACAGGGGCAGAGGTTTTATGCACTCATCAACAGTTCTGCATTGCTTAAGTCATTAATGGAACTTAGTGCTGTAAATACCTTTATGTCCTCAAAACCATTTTTCATTTAAACAAATACATATACAAGACAATCGAAGAATTGAATTATTTTAATAGTAAGAATTTCTTCTTTTCGCACAGCCCCCCCAAAAGACTACTTATCTATCTTATGCCAACACTGGAGAGCCTTTAAACTACAGGAAAGATTAGCATCATTCTCCTGAGATAGACGGCCTCATCACAACCAATTTGTCACAATGATAGTCTAATTAAATGCATTATTCTTCTTCAGGAAAGAAGTGAACGCTTGACATGTTTGAGTTAGACACACAAGTCTTCCCCTCCTCTTCAATCTATACCTTTCTTTGTAATGGCAGACCCTCAGGGAAGGCTGTGGGCCTTCATTTACAATGAAATCAGTGAATGTAAGAGTAATTTTTTTAAACCATTTTCTGTAATGGTTGGATGAATAAACCCCATGTGTTCACAGGGATCATGCTTCAGGGTAAACACTGAAGTTAGCTTTGGCTGGTCCTTTTAATCAAAACATTTTTGTTATTTTAAATCAAGCACAATGAAAGAGCCAATGCCTCAAGGCAAATCTATAATAAAGCCCCGAGATGTCAACTTGGCCTGAAAGGTAGAAGCAGCTACTTGGCTATTGTCTTCAGTAAACATAAGGTCAAATGTACAGTTTTTCCTCAAAGTTAGGAAAAGGACAGTATTTCTTCTAATATCATTTGAATCATAATTCAGGCAGTAATTCTGAGAATTTTTATTTATTTATTTATTTATTGCAATAGTCTACAAGAATTCAGTTGCAGGATTGTAAAAGTTTAATTTGATGCTCTGCAGACTAGCAGAAAGTCAAGACATTATTATAATGAGAAAGTCCAGGCTTACGCGCTAAGTCTTCCTGTAACAAAGTCTGAACTCCTGCCTTTCCCAGCATTTCACTGTTTGAGTTACAGAGTAGGATAAAAGGGATCTTTACATGCTTAAACAAAAACTAAAAAATGTTAATGAGAAATGGTTTAAACTGGCACAAAAGTATTTCAAGTACTCATAGATGAGATATGATCTCTCAACATTAAACGGTAAACATTTTTTGCATGTAGAACTCCAGAACTCATAACAGCCCAGATTATAAGAAAACTTGACAAAGTCTGGATTTCATTCAAAACTTGTTCCAGTCAAGCTACAATATTTTTCATATACATAACATTAATAATGAAGTAATGCAGTTAGCGTGGATATGTATTAGGGTAGTAACATCAACAGAAACCACTAAATAAACATATTCTTAATTGGAGTTTATCCCTAGAAGTTGATACATTGCTTTTTCCTCAAAGTCAAAAAGAAATCTACAATGCAGTTAAACTGAAAACCTCATTGTTAAACAAATCATCTTAATTGTAAGTATGCACTTATTTGCTTTATTGCACAGTGTTCAGTGCTCAGCATTTTACTGGATTGAGCTCTGTCGTCCTGTTACTGCAGAGCAGCTGAGGACCTTCAACATTAGAGGCTTACTCAATTTGAAAGAAAATAGAAAATGCAAAGATAAAAAATGAGAGGGGGAAACAAAACAGAACAAACAAAAAAAGGAATGCAATTTTCTAATTGCTTCTAATCTGTATTGCAGGCCCAAATCTGCTCAAACTATTTACTCATTTCCGAACACTCACAAAAATCACATTTTGGCCTCTGGGCTAAAACAAAAAGGAGAATCCATCCCACCAATCAACATGTCTTTTCTCAACAGAATACTCTATAGTTAATGTCCAAGACAGTAAGTGAGTTATTCTTTAGTATACTATATTTGTACCATCTGCCTGCCAAGTCACTGCACTATCAGCATTTAACTCATTATTTTGTCAGTTCCAGGGAGAAATAAAGAGCCTTTCTTACTCAGTCTAAAACCAGATCCCATTCTCTGGCAATTTAAAGACTCAGACTTTTCACTCCAAATGTGCGTATGGCCTTTTAGTACAGATAAAACATAAAAAAAGGAACAGGCAACTCTGTGTCTCTTGCTGGCACATCTTCCCTGTATGTACCATAAAAAGTACATCGTAGATTCTGCAGATAAAGTCTTCACACAGAGGTTCGTGACTATTAAAAAAAAAAAAAAAAGTTTGTGATAAAACCAGATGAACTGCAACGTTCATTAGAAGGGCAAAAACATCAAAAAGTCTCATGTGTGAGGAGTTAACCTATGTTAATGGCTAAAGTAAAATAATCAGCATGAATTCCTGGTTAAAACTCTGAGCTAGATTGTATAATCATGGCAAAAATCAGAAGGGGGTGGGGGAACAGTAGGCATCATCATAAATCAATCATCATAATTTATAAAACATCTCAATTCTACTTGATGGGATTACATACTTTTCATTACATGACATTGTTCTCTGATTTATAAATGTAGGATTTTGAGTGGCTTTACAAGGTAAAAAAAATAAATTGAAAATGAAGTCAGACAAATGTTTATCCTGAGCTTCACTTCAGCAAAAGCAGACGTCATGAGCATTTTTCTGTTAGTTCATCACAGATATTTGCACATTTGTACAAATTCAGATGAAAGCAGTGAGCTATACATGACGATCGAAAAGAGACAGGAGTCACAGCACTATTTCTGGGCCTCTGAAAACATTTTTGTAATCAACACATATTAGCATGCTGCACATTATTGCAATGCTTAAAGAATGATTATTACTGATATTCATTGCTAACTAAAAATAAAAGCATTGTCACACCTTTACATTTTTTATTCTTCATTACTTCTTTCTTTGGATTACAGTGAAAAAGGCAACTTTAAGTTACATTCTTCTCTGTCACTCTAGACTTCATTTATTACTGTAGCACTTTATGAACAGAAATACTGAAGAATTTGAGTATTGGGGTTCAATTAATTTCATTTATTTTAATTTGGCTCATTGCCTTGTATATTTATTTAAAACATTTTTTGAGCTTTTCTTGAGCCAGGGTTAGCCTGCAGGGAAGCCTAGTGAAAAACAGAGCAGAAACAATCAAACAAAAACACAAAAAAAAAATCTTTAACCTATATCATGGCAGAAACATGAAAAATTAACTTAGATTTATAAATTCCATGCTGACTTCTTTCAGTCATTAATTCTCTCTGCTGTCAAGTAATTATTGGATTCTATTAAAAAACTTGCTTAGATAAAAAAGGGAAATGGCAAAATATTTTCCTATCCCTTTATTACAGATTTACAATGGTGACACAGGCATATGCATATTACTTCTTAGATTGTGATGGATTCCATAACTTTGAGAAATGGGGCCACTTCATTTAAGATTAATTCAGATACCACACAAATTAATGGACTTGCGCAGTAACTTTTTAACAATTCCCAAATCCATCATACACACGGAACAATATGGATGAAATAATACCATACAGCAAGCTTCAGTATCCAGTGTAAATTGCCATGTCTTCCCTGCCATCAGTGGTGCAAGGACAGATTATACAAAGTGAAACTCTGTGGATTAAGGCATAAAAAAAAAATTTCAGCTTGGCAGAACATAACTGAAAACTGGACTGGAGCACTCACCATTCTTGCAGGTTTACTGTGAGTCTTGAAAGGCCCCAAAAGCTGCAGGACTTGAGTATTACAACTCTTGCAATAATACCGGCTGTTCATGACAAATAAAAAATATTGGCTAATGGTGCTATCTAAATGCACTCCAGAGGGATATCTAGGTGTTTAGCTATGGCCTCTCTCTACTAGAAAAATTAGCATTCTTTGGCGTGAACAGCATTATTTCATCAATTACAAACATTCCTGTCTGCAACAGACATGCCACATTAAGAAAGGTTAAAGTCAAAAGGACCCCATTTTGTTAGATTACAGCAGAATTAATTGATGTGTTTAATCAAAGAGATGCTACTTGGCAATGGCATAAAGCCTCTCTTCTCCGGGGATGGTACCAACCTCACTGTCAGACTGGCAGCTTTAAATAAATACCAAACAATAGCAATAAGTGTATGCTTCTGTCAGAGCTCACAGTTTATAAGACTTCTTTTAAGAGTCAAACTTTGTACAATACATCTCTTCTTTTCTTACATACACTATTAATCTTCTCTTAGCATGAGAGAGAAAGCAATAAGAACCGTATTGACAGTAACTGTAAAATCAAAAGCATGCAAAAGGCACAGGGTAAAAGAAGAAATATACACAATATTTATTTAATTGGTTATAATAAAATCAGGGTCTACAATATTTTACCCAATTTCATGCCTGCACAACAGGAAAATAAATAAATAAATAAATAAATAAAATAAATAAAAGCAAAAAAAAGACGACAAATTTTCGCCAAATCTCTCACAGAAAGTTTGTCTTGAGTTATTTTTGCTGAGCATTTTTGTGAAATCGTAGTTTGTATACTTGTAATGTCTATTTCAAAACTAACCCCTCTTTCAGCAGCAAATAAATAAAAAGTAACGATAACTAAAAAGATTCTTTATGCTATAATACATGTACATGCATCATAGTATTTTTATGAGTATGGTCCTTTAAAAATGAAGATCATGCACTGACCATTTAAAAAAAAAAAAAAAAAAAAGTTCCTGGTGTTCTTTGTCAGTATCTTACCACGCAAAATTACATGCTTAAAAATGAACTTTACACTTCTCAATTTTTTTCCCCTTTAAATAAATGTTTAAATGTACTATAGCGCTTGGAGAACTTGGTATAAAACGGAATCTATTTCTAAAGAGAACAGTAGAATGTCTTTCACATTGCACAAAGCACTTCAGTACAAATGGACTATCTGCCAAATAAGCAGTCAAGTTCATTGAGTAACAATTCCCATAATTATCTTGCTAATTTCCCATGATGTTTATTGCAGATACACTGAAAATGCAGCTACTGATATTCTAATTAGACTGATTTTCAGAGACTACATTTTCTCTGATCTTTATGTTTCTTTTAGAACTGACTGAAATTTTCAGAGCATACATTTCTTAAAATCACAGTTTCTGAGCCATAAATAAAAGCTCATACGGACAAAATGGTTAATAATGATACCGCATTGCAGATTAGCCTAAACTGGCAAGTTTTAGTTAGAAAACCACCTCTGGATTTCAATCCAGTGTTTTTAGCCATTTAACCCCAAACAATTACTAAGTGATTACAAACTCATCATAGATTTCTTTGTTTGAAAAATTGTCTGCTCTTTCCGATTTCTCTTAAGTTGAAGGAAACAAATATCCCTCCTCTTTCTGCACACTTTCACCAGTGTGCCTACTTGAAAATTCTACATTCACTGATGCCAGGGCCCATCTAGGAAATACTCCCATATGTTCTCCTTCATCTTTTCCAGAACTATTTTTGTAAAGACGGAATAGCAGGTATCCTATCCTCGAGTGGCCTCTATAGCAGGGGTTAGAAATGAGGTTTCTTTTTAGAAAAATCCACATGATCATTCTAGATCCAACTCCAAAAGCTGTCTTTAGGAAATATGTACAGATAAATTTAGATTCCTCTTTTCCCTGAGGACGTCTATACAGAACAGTACAGATGCAGCCATTAAGAACTAATACTCTTTAAATGCCTCTTCTGTTAGGCTACTTTCTGCAAAAGAGATGAATTGGAAATTAGGAAAAATTACATCTGATCTTTTGTCCATTACAGCAACATTTCTTCAATTAGGTAGCATTATTCTTTTAGAAAAGAGATATAATATTGTTTTCAACAAGGTAAAATACAAGCAACAGAAACAAAAAGTAATATATTTGTTCATTAAAAGAAGTCTTGCAGTATTGCCTGAGACAGCTTACAACCCCTTTATCTGACATATATTGCACAATTATATTCCATTTGAGATGAGACAAATGCCTTCAGATTTCATAAAAACTCATAGTGTTATCATGTAACTTGAGACTTCAGAGCAGCAATTTTATGCCTTATCAACATGTAATTTCGATCTTAAAATAATGTAGAAGAATCTCTTTTCTCACATTTCCTTCCCAGCATACACAGCGGTTTAATAACCTAGGTGTTGTAGACCAGTATCTTCCAATTTTTTGGATAAAATTTCTCCTGCCACACATTACATAATTTACATGGTAACTGCATCTTATATGACATACTCTAGATACACTGGTAGGAACAGAACGATGCATCATTTTTAAGAGGTAGAGAAATGCAGGGCTGCACTGTTTTGGCAGTTACCCTATTCTGGAACTTATCTAGCCAAAAATATAACTCCAGCCACTTCAAAAGCACTGATCTCCAGAGAACCACTGCAATGACTTGTGGAAGAACTCATAAGAAACAGCAATGCCCCAGGTAATATTTTCTCTCCTAGGAACAACTTTGCTTAATACCAAAATTAGCTTGCCAAATCTGCTGGTGCTTGGCTTCTTCCTATTCCATAAGGATTGAGAAGGAAGAGGAGAGTGGGATAGGGCTGCCACTGCTGACAGTTCCATATGGTCCAGCTGGACCAAGCTGGCTCTGAGGTTGGCTGTTTTACGGAAATCACTTGCCAGAGTTTCCTTTTTCAGAAGCATAATTTGTATCAGAACTGGCATACAGCTGCCAGAGTGATTTCCAAGCAAAACTACCAAATTCTTCAGCTGCTAATGGGGACGTATTCTTTGTAGCTAATTATCTTCTGTTTTCCAGTCTTGCTCCTCTCTGAAACTAATTATAAAACTTCCATGACTTTTATGAACTCAAAAATTCCTTCCAGAACTTCAGTGAATCATAACAGAGCCATAGTACTTAAAGGAGGACATAGAAAAATATCAGGTAAACGCAATACTTTAAAATACTGAAGAACTTCATGGTATCATGGAAGAAAGTCCTTGGGTTTCAGCGTAAATTCCTCCTAAATTGTTCAGGTAAGTCTGATGTTGGCATATCCTGTGCTACTGCATATGTAATCTTTTTTCTTATATTTATTTTTTTTTTCAAGGTTTGCAAAAGTGTGAAGAAAAATCTGTCTTTGGTAATGCTGTTATAAAGTCACCAGTAACTTAATAAAATGAACTGACAGTCAAGGTATTAGCCTTTTGAGTCATTTTAAGTTCAAATAAATTTAAGTTTCAGGAGGCATTACAACAAATCCCATCAAATATCAATGCTTAGACCAACTAATTCTGTGTACTGTTAGACAGACTGAATAATTTGCTAACAAGAGTTATAGTAGCTATTTAATCAATTTTCTCCTAATGGCTGTGCAACAGTGTGGAACCTTAAAATGCAGGCAACTGGCCTACCTGTAGTGTAACATCCCCAAAATATAGATCCATTTTGAGTATTTTGAAATGTCTAAGGGATATTAAAAACTCTTTGGGATAAATAACAAATAGCTAGGGTAAACCCTTCCTTCAATGTCAGGAAGCAAGACATTATTAGTCATTTAAATATAACCTCTACAGGGTCACTTCTATCTGGTGATTTGCAAAGGACAAATAACTTCCTTCGCTTCTTGAGATAGGTGGTATTTCAGAGAATTATCACTGTCCTTCAGCTAATAATAATAGAGGTAAATTGAGTTAAGTTGTATGTCATGAAAGTTGCCATAAAATAAAAATATTTCAGAATCAGATTTTAATAGATCTAAATGAAAACACTTCAAAGATGTAGCTGACAAAATAAAATTTAAAAGACATGAAAGTTAGAACAAAAGTAACAACATTCATTGTTAAAATAATGAGACTTTTAATAACTTTACTCAGCCTGACACAAATCTACCATCAGATGTACATATGAATAAACTAACACAGGAAGGACTGAAAAAGCCTAGAAGAAGCCACTTGCTAACATGTTTTTCCAGCTTGACACACACATTTCTTTTTTTAAAACAGCTTAATCTTCAATTTAAAATGAGAACAAAACATTTTTTTGCCTACCTGAGCTTCTCTCTGTGCCCTTTGCACCACTCACTCAGCCTAAACTACCTTTTGTTGTGTCACAAACAAGTTACTACACAAATAATTTATGTATATAAAAGCAGATAATCTTAATAATGGGAGAAAATAAATAAATAAATAGGCATGCTCCTCTTCTATATGATAACTAAGTTATCTACTGTGCTGTAAAGTTATAATGGAGTTAAGTATCTCTACTTCATGACGAGACAGATGAGATAGGGTCAGTCCACAGGTCAGGAAGAACTGCCAATTTAGCTTCCCGACACAAGTCTTGGTCTTTGTTTCTCTTAGGGTTTTAAGTGCGATAAAAATCAAGGGTCAATTATCTCACTGTAAGAGTTCCAAGATTTATGAGAGACATTCACCCCATAGAAGCAGAGGAATCAGGAATTGACCTATAAAACGAGACAATTCAGTTGCATCAGTTACTTGAATTTTTTCAATATTAAGCAAACAAATCTTCTCGTATTTCTTTAAGCTTCTGAGCTGAGGAAAACAGAAGTATTACTGCTTAGAGTAACAGATACTGATGCTGATGTTTTATCTGTTCTTGCAGTATTTGTTAATATAAGTTAATTTTCTTCATCTTTTCTTTCTTTTCTTAATTAATCATCTCCCTTCTCACTGCTTCTTTCGTAAGGAGCAATCTTTCAGGCAGGGCAAGTTCTTAAAAAGCATCCCAATATTTTAGTATGCTTTTTGATAACAATTTCAGCACCTCAAGATTATGTTTCTGAGACAATTATTTTAAGTGGTGACACACACAAGAAACACAATTCCTTAACTTACTGATACTAAAAGTTTCGTCCTGTCAAACTACTGAACATTTTTTCAATAAAATTCCATATTGTATTTAATTTTCTTGGAAGTAAATGTATAAAATTTACAAAAATCACATAGTTCTGCTTAATTTATAATATAAAGTTTGCAAGTTATGTCTAGCAATCAAATTCTATGCGTGAATGGAGTGGCTTGGACATATAGGAAACAGGTATCAAGCTTCTCTTCTTGACTATCATTCTGATTTGTAGGCTTTACTATAGGTATCCCCTAAAAGCAATAAGCCTGGAAAAAAATACTCCTTCTGTAAAGTCACGGACTTTTGTGTTTAAAAAGGTATGTTTGATTTACTAAATGCAGTATCGACAATGATCAGGCATGTCATATTCTGTACATCTGTTTGCAGAAATAAAATTTAAAGTTGATTTTTCTTGAAATTTTGATAATGAAAATTATCAGCAAGCTTAGTGGGAGAAGTTCAAAGAAAAAATTGGCTGGAGGAAACAAAGTGCACAAGGAAAATTTATGCTCCTTTTTTATCAGAAATCAATGTTATTTTTCAGTGAGATACCTTCCACATTTGAAATGCAAGCCTGAAATAATCTTCATCAGTGAGTTACGGGGAGCCATATGAATCATAGTTAAACTTATTTATTAAGGAATACAAAACCAGCAGGAATTATTTCAGACCATTATACTGGCCTGAATACACACAATGTAGATTCATTTATACCCATGCATTTGCACAGAAATATTTACATACACACAAACAGAACATGGTTTAGTAAACTAAATAGATATTTGGTGGTTTACATTTGAACTTATGTTTCCCTGAAGACAAAGACTGATCTCTAGTAATTTCTTGGTAGCTGAAGTAACATATTACTTCAGCCAATAAAAAAAATTCTCCCCCCGCCCTGAGAAGGGGGACGTAGGCAGAGCCAGGAATTTAGGCCAGCTTTTTTAAGTCCTACTCCAGAACTAACTATTATTGCTATTATTGTTAAAAGTATAGCAAAATAAATGTTGTAAGTGTTTCTTCTTCCTTTTTTCTTCCTTTTTTTTTTCCTAAGACCATAGTAAATTCTCATTCTACTTATCATTTTTAATACTTACAACCGTGAGAAGGATTCTCTTTTTAGAAAGATATAACGATGTGATAAGCATGTTTAGGAAAGAAAGAAAGAAACAAACATATATCTCCTTAAGAAGGGCAGAAGGGAAACAAAGATAATAAACACACTGATGAAAACTCATCCATTGAAAATGCAGTACTAATCAAGTCTAAGAATACAAAGATACTGAAAATGTTCTTTTGCTAGGTGAGAACTTCAAATAAATATTGTCCAAGGAATGAAGAGTAAGAGTTTTGGAAGAAACACTTAAATTCAATGCATATGGCTTTGATGAGAAATTTATCAGCATAGCAGGTAATAATTCTACTCTAAAGGTATTTGTTTGCAAACTGCCAGAAAAAGTGGATAAATATGGATTTGTCGATCTATTTTTTATTGATATTTCTCCCTGAAAAAATATTCTTACCTGCTGGGCAAAGACTGCTGACTTTAGGAGTTTGAGAAAAAGATAATTAAAAGAAAATTAATCTATTAAATGATTCAAAACCAGCTCAGAATGTTTGTGTGTTTGTACTTAGAATTTAAGTGCCACATAGTCCAAATCTGTGGAGATTCACCTATAATATGATATTGCAGATATAAATTACAAAAAAATAAAAGCATGAAAATATTCCTTTCAGTTAAAGAAAGATGAAAGCCATAATATATGAGATGGATAGACGTTGCATAAAATGCAATATTAAAAACCATTAAGACTATATACAAGACTATTCTGTATATCTGAAAGACAGGTAGAGCAAAACTTTGTAGACAAATGGAGTGAACATCAGAGAAAAATATAGACCCATTTTGAGTACTTTGAAATGTCTACGGGATATTAAAAATTCTTTCTTTAGGATAAATAACAAATAGCTAAGGACAACCCTTCCTTCAATGTCAGGAAGCAAGACATTATTAGTCATTTAAACACAACCTCTACAGGGTCACTGTTATCTGACAATTTGCAAAGGACAAATATCTTCCTCCACTCCTTGAGATAGGTGGTATTTCAGAGAATTATCACTGTCCTTTAGCTAATAATAATAGAGGTAAACTGAGTTAAGTGAAAGTTGCCTTCAAATAAAAACATTTCAGAATTAGATTTTGATAACGTTTTTATGAATTTTCATATGTTGTACATCTGTTTTTCAATCTAGCAGAACAAATGAATTCTTCTCAAAAATCTGTAATTCTCATTTTAAAAGAATTATTTTTCTTTTGCTGGAAAGAAATTCCACTCTCAATCTCTGTAACAAAAGATTAAAAGCTTTTCTCTAGCATGTATTTTCTTCTTTAGTACAAGCAACTTTGTCTTAACATCTACCTTCCAATCAATTTTCTGTTCACGTTACTTCTAATTAGGCTTCAAACTTCTGTATTTCTCTCTGAAGGTTATTAGAGTCAGTGTTCATATCAGTTGTGATTGTCTATCTAGATGTACACAGCTGACATACAGAGATGCATACAGATGTATACCTGTATGGCCATAATGAGAATACTTTGATTGGATTCCTGTTTAAAATGCATGATTTTGATTTAGTTTGATTATTTAAAATCTTTGATCAAATTAGTTGAAGGCTTGAGCTTATTAGATTTTGTTAGATTGTACTGCAAGGATGAACTAGGTGGTCTATTAATTCTTGCCATCTCTTACTTTTAGAAATAGATATCAACCAAGCTAGTGACTGTTCTTCCACCCCAGCTCTCCTACAGTTTGGTTTCATAGTATACCTGCATATTCTTTTCTTTTATAAATATTAAAGTCATGCCAATATTCAAGCAATTTGCCTCAGACTCTATATATGCCGAAGGGCAAATGGCTGCCTCTGTGCAGCTATCTGACGTGGGTGCTTTGATTACATTACCCTGCAGCACAGACTAAAGAGCAATTTTTCGTCAAGCATAAATGGGAACTCACTGTTTCAGATTTTAATCCCTAATTACTGCAAGGCTGCAGCATTAATCTGAATGCGACAGAAGCTGTTCAAGAAACTATAGTGGAACTACCTACAGAGCTCTGTCCAAACACTAGATTTTTGCAAAAATGCCCCACTAATTCTTTTCAAAGGATAATAGCAATATGATGTCAGTTTTCAGAAAGTTATTATTTATTTCTTGAGAATTCAGTTTTGACAATTTGAAGGAAGCGTGCTTCAAGATGGTAAGATCGCAACACTAATCTCCCTATTAAGCTACTTCAACTTGCACACTCCAAAAAATAAAATAAAATAAAATAAAAATCCAAGTTAGTAATATATATATATTAAATCTTACCGACAGTAGCTAAAAAAGTTCTAATAGATTATGTCAGTTGAAGAAAAAGGACGAATTCCAAAATCAAGTACTTTTGCCAAATTCTTTTAAAGTAAAGGTAGAAAATATTAGTTATAGCTACTTTTAAAGATATGCAGGTATTCAAACCTTATAATCTACTAAAAGGCAGACAGAAACACAGTCAGCAGCAATTCCAATAGGAAGGAGATTATGCAGAAAGTGAAATAAACATATTTCTGTCTGTTAAAAGCGTATGCTCTTAATTTAGATTATGATTTTTAAAACTACACTCTAAATTGGTGGATAAAAATCTTCAGATGCCAAGAGTTTCAATCCAACTTGACTAAATGGAACTGGGCCTGAGATTTGTCTAATGATCAGTTGTTTAAAATCACATTTTAAAGCACATGCACTTTTCAAATGCAAGTACTGGGAATAATTTAGTTCTGATACACTTTGACAGAAAATTCATACCATTTATTCTTTCAAAGTACTTAAGTAAAATCTTTGATTATATATTAGCCTTCAAAATCTTTGATATTAGCCTTCCTAAAAAAAAATGTTTCACAGGATGGGTTACTAGAGATCCCAGGTAAACAAATGACAAAAATATGATTCTTCAGCAAGTTCTTTTCAGCCTCTTAATCAAACAATATTTATCAGCATTTCTCAGCGTTTCCTATAAAAGACATGTAGAGATTGCAAATTGTCAGTTGCTCTAATAAGTCTTACTATGTTAATGAGGCTGATTATTCCTTCTGTACAGATGAGAAAAACATTGTCAGATAGGCTGTAAACTGTTATTAGCACATTCCCAATAACTGTTTTTATTTTCTGACTCATCCATCAGAGCTCATCTATAAATCACATAGGATTTACACTGACATATTGAAATCAGTAACTTCCCCTTGCCACTTTGAAGTATATTCATACCTAAGTCTGTTGACAATAACCTTTTACAAAGAAGTTGCATATTTTACAGAGTAAAAATAACATAACCATTTGATTCTTCTTCATTCTGGCTGTTTATTTGCACTTCCAGATGGAATACAAGAGTCCTGCAATTAATCCATTTAAAAGGAAATGCAATGTATTTCTATTGCAGCCATGTAGCTATACACAAGTTATATCCTAAGACATATGCTTCAATGAAATTACTCTGACTTAGTTTCTTCACATATCAAGTAAGAAACGTATCTAAACAAATTGTATTTGCAGAATTGAAATGTTTCATCAGGTCTGAAAACAAATTGTAGATGCAGTAAATTAACCTTTCACCTCAAGTCAGAATGACTGAATTATATAAATTGGTGCTATTATCCTATGCCATAACACAACCTAGTATATTCAGAGCAATAAATGTTAGGCAGAAGTATGAACTACACGGCATGATGCTTGATACTAAAAAATAGAGGTACTAGGCTGAAACAAAACAAATGGAACTTGTGGATAGAATATTTTGATACTAGATAGATAAATCAGAGATGGTATCCTAGAGGAGAATGATATTATAGAGAATTATAACTGCTATTTCATAATTTGGAAAGGAAAATGTTCTATTTGTCTATTGTTAAACGTAACTCCTGGAACTCTGATCCAACAAGGATCATTATCTTTGCAAACACTAATTACAGAAGAATCTATATATGAATTCTTAAATTCCTTACTACAGTGAGCCAATTCTACAATTCTAGCAGTTTCCTGAGTAAGAATTCACATTCACAGGACTGCCTCATGCCACTAACTGACTTGAGGCTGAATTCACTGCATGCACACTGTGCAGACATGTGCCCTTGGTGTAAAAGGGTGTGAAAGCCTTTGGCATATCGAGCCGTTAAGGAGCTCTCAAAGTTCACAAACAACATAGTTATAGTGTACAGTAATTACTTCACAATGATCCATAAGTAAGAGCATCCTTATTTCACCATCTCTTCAAGTCTCCTAGTGCCTGCCACTACCCTCCAAAGCATCCAAGCCTTTTCTTACAGCTGTGCCTCCACTCATGCAACTCATTCCTGAGCCATCTTGCAACCTGTAAGGTTCTGGCCAGCTGAAGTCTAAGAGCAACCAGCTCGTGCTCAAGTTCTTGTGGTCAGAGACATGAAGTGTTAATAGTGCCTATGGGCAGTCAACCACCTACAGCGTTTTCTCAAATAGATGAGCCAGAAAGAACAGTAGGATCATATCTTTTTAAACGGAGAGCAGGAAAGATCCAAAAGAAGCCAAGGGACCTTAAGATCAATTTTTGTTTGTTTTGTTTTGTTTAAAAAATATATGTTATTATTTATAAACAGTCAAGTTGAAAGAAGCTGAACCTGCTGAAGCACTAGAGTAAGGCTGGTGAAGACTAATGGCTCTGTTTACTTAGCTTCTTTGACCAAATCCTAAGTTCAAAAGGGGCATTATTTGTTTCTCCATTTCCTCTGGAGTAGACTGAAAGAAGCAGTTTTCACATTTACATTTTTTCTCAGTCTTGTTCTTTTCTGTTTGCCTAGATGCCAACGTGAATTACACATACTGTAAATGAACATTAACTTCAGAGAGACACAGACCAAATGACAGATACTAGCCCATCTCACAGAACCATCAAGGAGGCTTTGTGCATCCAGAAATCAGTATCCCACTGCTGATTATCCCGTTTCTGGAGTGTCTGTACATGAACGGAAGAATGAACGATATTTAACAACTGGAAGATATTTAGGAACTGAATGAGAAAATGACTAAAAGGTAAGCAAAGATTAAGACACCAAACTTCCTGATCTGATACCACCTAACATCTTCTGTCAAATATATATGCACGGTTACTGACTTCTGGCAATACTTTTTTTAAGGCAAAAGATTAAATTTACATTCTGATCAAATAATAGCATATATCTATACAATGATTCCACTTATCTATGAGATACTCATTTGCTAATTTCCTCAAAAATAAGCTACAGCATCATCAGCTTGCAGACAAAGAAGCAGACACAAAAACTGTGGTTATGCTGCCTGGTGATTCCTACGTTCCTGTGATTCTACAGATCCAAACATCACGTGAAACAGCTCAAGCTGTTTGACAAGTAAGGATGGATTGAAAGCTATCAGAGATGCTAAACAATTAAGTAGCTAGGAGCTAGTCTTGGAAAGGGGTCTTTTTGATATTTTCTCCCTCTCTCATAGGGATACTACCTTTGATAATTTGGATGACTGGCTCAGAACATTATGAAATCAAAGTTAGTTCCCACAACATCAAACTTTAATTTAGACAGATATACCTCCCCTAGAGTTGAAATGCTCTTGGTTACATGGTTAGCCTTAATCTTGCATGTTCCCCTGATTCAACGTATTATTTTATCCTGACCTTTTGCTGAGAGTTAAAAATAAATGCTGACAATTATAATTATGTACAACCAATTACAAAAGTAGACTCAGTAAGTCTACTTTATATTAGAAATGTTCCATTCATTTTGACCAGTTGGCTTTCTACAACTTGAAGGGTGAAGGGGAGGGAGAAAAGATTTAAAATAATGCGGCAAAACCAAAGCATCTTCAGTGTCAAACTCCTAGCTTTTTAAAGAAATTACCTGTGTGCACACATTTAAAAAGAAAGGGACAACATGCTTCTAAAATATACTTTCATTGTTTCTGAGTAAGACACATGTATTTCATGTTCTGCTTTATCAGGTCATAAAGGGGAGAAATTTTGCTAACTTTGGCATGGAGACTAATAATGTTACTACAGAAATCTGATGCAGTATCTTCATAGTTTAATACAGTTTTGGAGAGACAGAAAAGCATGATGACAGATAGACCTGACAACAGAAGACAAGAAGTCTGAGAACTAATCTATACTGGAAGATGAATATTGAAGTTAAAATGGATGCATCTGCAATCAGAAGGATGGTGTTTCAAAATAGTTTTCTATTGTTAAAGAGCTTTCTAACTATGTGTTTGTGGTGTTTTTTTGTTTGTTTGTTTTTGTTTTGTTTTAAATTGACTTTCAGTTTAAAGAGGCAGAAATCCCTAAGCTACTTGATATACCAGGGGAGGGTGAAGAGGATCACTAAAGCCTTACTGTTTATGTTAATAAGATAGTAACTCAATTTACTTGAGTACTGATCAATGCTAAACAATCAGAGAAGTTCATGTATTATGTATTTCAAAAGAAACTGTGCTTTTTAGTGGAATGTCACAGGGTTAAACAACTGGTAGACACTGGTTCCCTTGAGCCCAATTTCTGCTACAGTGCTTCCTATCCACATAATGAAGAAACAATAGCAAAATAAAGCATTGTTTGGAACACATAATGAACTGCTCTCATAAACTTCAACCTTCAAAAGTCATTATAGTTTACAGTTTGATGCAGCAGACAATTATTGGACCTCCATTTGGCTGGCTACATCAAGCAATGTGCACTATTTTTTACCATGTCTCAGTAATTATTGATAGAACAATTGTCATGGATTGCTCTGTTAATACCAGTGCATTAGCAATTGAAACAGTTTGTTACATACTTCCTGTCAGGTATACTGCAGTGCTATAAAATCTGCCTCTACTTATCATAGTTAACAATTACTTCAGGAAATATCCAAAATATAAAACTTTCAAATTATTTCTTCTTCCTGCCACTGACTGTTTTCTGTGGTTTATTTAATCCTTTTACTGCAAATAATCCTGTACTACAAATACCAAACAATTCTTTACAGTTTACAGTAATTCACAAAAAAAGTTTTGTTTGATTCTTAAATCAAATGAGAGTTTTTAATACTCTGGGAAAAAAAAATGCTTTTTCTATGCAGCATTTTTCTGAAAGAAACCTTACGGGCTGTTCCTCTTAGATGACAACTCAAAGATGTTTACAAAGTAATAATAATTAA
Source organism: Anser anser (assembly GCF_964211835.1). Taxonomy (NCBI): domain Eukaryota; kingdom Metazoa; phylum Chordata; class Aves; order Anseriformes; family Anatidae; genus Anser; species Anser anser. The sequence continues at coordinate 18,855,594 of NC_139734.1, forward strand.
AAATAAAATTAAATTGGTAAAAAACAGATTTTTTTGTTAGTGTTTTCATTTCACATGGAGGAGCACATTGTGCTAACTAATGGCTCCTCCTGAAGTTAAAGGACAACTATTATGTTTTAATCATAATACTTCAAAGCCATTTTTGGTTTTGACCCTGTAACATTCAAAAACATAGTCGGAAAAGTTGCCCAGATTTTATGGAACCACCATTCTCAGAAATATTTCAAAAAATGGCTGGAAAGAGCCCTGACTAACCTAATGCAATATTGAAGTATACCCAGCTTTGAGTGGAGTTTGGACTAGAAGACATCCAAAGACCCTTCATGGCCACGATCTTTCCATGATTACTTGATGATAATTAGCAAGAGTAGTTCCTTAAACTCTTCGCACACAATCCTACAATCCTACTATTTTCCTGTGATGAAAATGAATGCAAAACAGTTGTAGACCAGCTCTGTAAGGAATCGGCCTCTAAAAATTCACAAAGAAAATTACAAATACTAACAATGGCTTTCAGAACTGGGAGAGATAAAGAATGTATGATACAATGGAGCACTTATCAAGATGTTGAGAGGCATTAATGCCACAATTTATATGTCTACGTATCTTGCAAAGGTTACTTAACATCCCCTTAGATTAGTATGCTCAGAATCAAATTAAAATTTATGATTGAAAATTTGAATAATTTATAGTTATCACATGTTAGGGTACTTCAGAGTTTCAATTCAGTGGAATGAATATGTACATCAAGATCAAACACATAATATATAGATATGGAATTAATTGCATCCAGAAAGAAAGACAAGGAAAAGAGCTAGATGAAAAGAGTGTGCATGTTTTGCTGAACACAGACACATTTTTTGTGAGGTAAGGAGAAAGTACTGCAAAAAATGGTTCACAAAGAATAACAAAATGGCCAAAAATATATCATCCTTCTATTCTGAGAACTGAGAACTTAACGAGAGGTCCAAAGGGCAGAATAATGGTCTTGTCCTGACAGAGAACATCCTGAATGCTGCAAGTCAGTTGAGCTGTGTCTCAAATCAGCATTTGAATACAGTTAGATCCTTCCTTCCACTCACAGCCTGACTTAGTCCCTTAAACTGTAAGGTGGTTTGAAGTTAAGTTTTAAACCAATCTGGTAGAATGTAAGGTGACATTATCTTTATTATAGATCATGAGTTAAAAGCAGTTTAAGAACGCATTATGATGGTCGTATCCCAGAGTAATTTTTCTAGGTAAGCTACTTCTGAAACAGTGAGAAGAGAGACCTTTAAAAAGTCAACTTTCAAGATAAGACCATGAGTCCTTAGGAAAACCAGTATCATGTGCTATGCACTTTAATATTACAAAGACTACAACTTTCAATAGCTTTTAAGTCATTTAATGTCTTTTAGGTGTGTATTTACACATTTTTACTAATAAGCACTAGCATACTTTTACTGCAACTATTTTCTTGATTTTGTTTATCAGCAGTGATCTGTGTCAACAACTAACACACTTAGCATAATTAAAAATGCCTGTAAAAGGATGGCATGCATTCTCACATAGATATGACAGGGAACATTTACTGATTTATAGGATGGCAGTCTCTAGAACCTTCATAACAATTTAAGTCTTCTTAGACAACTGGGTAAAATTAGATGAGTTGCATCTCCCTCTAATAATGGCTTGCATACCCCTTGAAATCAGAATCCTCAATCTTTAAATTTCAACAATTTACATGCTAAAAGCCCATCCTTAAAGCCTCCAAGATTCAGGATCACTATTTAAAACAAAACTGAAATATGCAGAAACTAGATTTTCTTTCAAGTGAGTCTTTTTGAAAAAAAAAAAAAAAAGGGTAAAATAAAAAAACCCTTTACTTCCATTAGATCAGGTTAATCAGGCTAAAATATTTCCAGGGAGATATTACTTTTGTAGATTGTTTGAATTAGAGAACGGTTGCAGTTATCAATATGGAGCCATTCAAATAGATTTTTTTTAAAACTTGGCAAAAAGAAAAATAATCTCTACTGTCCAAACTCAACGCAGGCAGACAGGAAAATGAGAAAATGTAAAAATTAAAATACTAAAAATTTCTAAAGCAGAAGTATCCTTGAAATTTGAAAATGGGAAGTATGTCTGACTATATTAATATGAAATTAATATATCTGAAAGTGAAAAGAAAAGCATAGTGGTATGATTATTTACACAGAAAAACAATCTGAAGTCTGAGTAACACACATGAAAGAAGTAATGTTATGTAAATGTTAAGATCTAGATGTGAGGAAAAAAAATCGCTTATTTTCCTTTGGTATTGTTGTCTGCATTTTCTTATACTGTGCGGAAAATGGATCCATAGGTGGAATGGATCCATAGGTTTACATATCAAACTATACTCAGTGTGAGCATTCAATTTCCAAGTGTTTATGAATGCAACCATCAATCATTACAAAAACTGTAAGAAAAAACTACCTCAACTCTAATCCTTCTCTGGGAGTTAACTACTAGAGAAAAGTTGTTTTAAAGCCTTCATCTAGCCCATTCAAATAATTGACAACATCAAAAAAGTAGTCTATAACCAGAACTGGGGAAAAAATAGGTGTCAATCAGGTCAGTACTGAGATTAAATTACAGATCTCAGACAGATTTACAGAGAGGTTTATGCAAGTCTTCTGAACATTTTTAATCTGTATATTTTGTCAGTGCCATTTAATACATTATGGTTTTCTTCAGACTGTACACAAACAGAGTAACAAAATAAAAAGAATAAAATGGCCAAGTCCAATGTGAGCAGAGTGTGGTCAAACCTCAGCTGTTTTGAAAATCATAGTAATGTGAAAATAACTTCAATAAAATAGTCATGATTTATTTTTAACATAACGATGTCCTATCTGCAGAATATAATAATACATCACAGACTTGAAACTAATCTTAGAATATTTCACTTACTGATTCTTCTGTAAAAGGTAACTGCAACAATTAGCAATTTAATAGATTTTCATTCACGTGCAACAAAGAAAGGTCTTGTTCATATTTGATAAGCGCATAAAGCAGATCTGAGGCAATGTAATTAATCAGTTATGCTTCCTATTACAGTTGTCTTTTCAGTCATAGCTAGTATTATAAATTGCCATCTGAAATAAAAGTGTATCTGTTTTTGCCCCATTTCTATATTTCAGAATGCTGAGTTTATTGTTTTTGTTAGAAAAATCTCAAAACAGATAAGTAATTATAAAAAGTCAACCTGTTATTAAGTTTCCTCCTACAGAATCCTATATATATCTATATAATAATATGTAGATATGTGTACATACATGCTGAAGTCTGGACACAAACATGATATATATATGGCTAATTATTTTTTATAATTCTCCGTGGAATCATTCTTTGTAAAGAATAGCTGAAAAAAATCAAAATATGAAGTTGCAGTAACCTTTTAATAAAGAATTTCTATTCTTCAGGAGAAAAAAAAAACATTACAAATAATTTAACTACTGTTTAGGCCCTATTTCATATATGTTTTATTATACAGGTATGACAGACAATCATTTAAAGTGAAGCCCTAAAGATGACAAAAGTAAAGACTGCCAAAGCATAGAGATTGATGACTCCTCCTTCTGGGAATATGCAGAATGGTATTCTTTTTACATTTATTTCATTTTTGAAAGCCAAAATAGAATATTCCTTCTAAGAGTTCTGAGAATTGGTGTCTCCACAGTTGTAAAGGTGCTAAGACAAAACATCAACATCATTCTCATTGACCTTTCTAAATGTTTTGAATTCTTTGTTTTCATTTTATTTTACTTTATCAAAGTTCCAAAGGCATTAGAAAATGAAACAGAATTGCCAGTTTTTGAAATACTAAGAACTGGTAATTTTCTCTCTTCGTCATTTTTTTTTATATCAGATACTTTTTAATAACCAAAAATTGATGCTGTTTTCATTCTGAAGCTGAGCTATAAAAGATTTGATAGTTTAGTTGCTTTGTTTGTTATATAGCATTGATTTCAGTCTTCCAACGCCAATACAAACAAATTTGCACCCCAATTAGCTGGCATTTATTGGTTTGTTTCCTGGGGCAGTACACTACCACATAGCAGAAACCAGCTAAACTACTAACTGAAAGCAGCAATATGCAATTGCAACTAATTAACTTCAAGGAAAGAAAAAATATGTATGTATATAGCAATGCTATAATCTGAGCCTTCCACTGATTTCTCTTGTGTGCCAAACACAATTTGGTCCTGATTTTTAAGTTGTCAATTTTCCTAACAAAGAGATCAATAGGGAGAAACGAAAAAGAAAAAGAAAAAGAAAAAGAAAAAGAAAAAGAAAAGAAAAGAAAAGAAAAGAAAAGAAAAGAAAAGAAAAGAAAAGAAAAGAAAAGAAAAGAAAAGAAAAGAAAAGAAAAGAAAAGAAAAGAAAAGAAAAGAAAAGAAAAGAAAAGAAAAGAAAAAAGAAAAGAAAAGAAAAAAGAAAATACATAAAATTATGCAGGAAAACTGACAGATTTCCAATTTAAGTAACCATTTTGACTAGAGTAGAATATAGCACAACTGATTTTTCAACATATGAAATTATTGATTATCAGTTACCCTGATTATTACTTAAAAGGAGAAAGGACAGATATGACTTCACTTCTAATTGTGAGAAGCCACAGCAAGGACCATGTGGAAACTGGGAGATCTTAGGCAGCTAGAAGACACTGCAGCCCTACTGTGGAAGTAGGACAAGGCAGGGCAGCTGCTCTTAAATCTCAGGTAATTATCTTAAGACCTTCTTCTTCTTCTTCCCCCTTCCCTTCTCTTCCCTTGAGCTACAACAATAAAAACTTTTAAATGCGTATGTAAATAAATAATTTAACTAAATCACTTTGATCACTAGAAACTGTTAGTTAACATTAGAATGTTTCAGCTGAGAGAGATTCAGAGAGATTAATTTGTCTTCCACTGTGCACAACAGCTATTCAAAATCCTCTAAAGACCAGGCTGTGTTGTAATGAAGCATATTTACAGCTTTCTTTATATTTTATTTAGCAAGTAAATACTCTGGCATTTTCAAACTAAAGGAATCTTATTTGTTTTCATGGAACACATCTTTCCAAACACCAACACGTACAGAGAACATTACTCTATTTACAATGTACCCTGTTCACAAGCCAAAACCCACTCGGGAAATACTTGTCTTGGATCCCAAGTCTTTTGTATTGTGTTTTCGTGTGCATGGATATTAAATTTCCTACCCGACCATAAACTTAGATTTTGAAGAACATCGTGATACCTTGCTGACTGCCACTATTAGTACCTTTTTTGCTTTCCAGAGACCCATCCTAGTTAAAACTGCTCACTGAAAGACTTTTATTCCACACCTCAAAGGCAAATCACTAAATGGCCTATGAAATTTCTAAGGGGATACACACCATTACTTTTTAAATACCTCAGAGTGATGTGTTAATGTTAGATGAGTATTATTCATGTTTCAGTAGCCTGATTGTATATGACACCCTTTGGCGGACAGTTTTATGATGACCAGGAAAACCTTAACATTTCCTTTAACACAATCTTGGTTAAAAGTAAATTGAAAATAAAAGTATATTATGCAACATCCAATGCAGGCATTACTGTTCCTCATAGTTCCAAAAGAAATAGAAGTGACAGAAAAAAGCACACAGTCTATCAAAGCAGGACTACATCTTTAAGGTCTCTCTCTTCATGTATCCAACAGACTTTTTCTAGACGCTTTCCTGACAAAACCTCCTCAGGGATTCTGTCTTCCTCAAGTTTCTTTAGTCAGAAAAGCCCATTTAAAAGTGGAGCATGTTAGCTTTTATAGTTAATCTCCATTTTGAGTTCTTCACTGTGATGAACAGATTTAACACATTGCTCTCATCCGACTTGTTCACCTGTTCTAAACATGTTTATTCTTCATTTAGGTAATAAACAGTTATGAAATGTATCCAAATAAGTGAATTACATTGATTATTCTAATACTTCATTGAGAAGCAAATGCTGTTTTCCCTGAGCATGCATGTCTCTTTATCTGACTGACCAGTGAGTTAGTTACCTGCTGGTCCTGTGAGAAGTTACATTCTAACATCTCCCTTACTCATCAGGTAATTGAAGGCCTGCAGGTAGACAGATTCTGCAACAAGCTGATAGCAAGAAGTGTGTGTACCCACAGATATTTTATTTTTTATCAACCTGTGCATAGTGTCCTTTAGACAAGCTCCAGAAAAGACTAAGTATGTTTTGTTGTGTGTCTTTTCATTGAAACTAGACATGGAGAGAAGAAGACACTTTCAGGTGGCAGTAGTTTTGGAATTTGACTCTTTTCAAGGAATACTGTAATATCCTTGTAATATCAAAAAGCCTTCTGTGGAGATGCACACTTCCATGTCTTTAAAAACATTGGATATCACCAACTCAGAGATGCAACTCCCTGCATCCCTTCCAAAACCTAAATCTCCTGTGACACAATGAAGAAGGTAAGACTGGGTTTAGGCTAACTATGTACATTTATTTTATCCCAGCCTTTCATAAAAACTTGCAGTACAGATTCTTTTTTATTAAAAAAGTAGGCTTAGTTATGTGATATTTGGATTTACAGAAGTGCAAAATTACACATTATAAATGTTGACCAGAAGCAGTTTTTTAAAACTTCATGTCAAGGTCACTGTATGCAGCAGAATACATTGACTAATGTATGAGTGAAGAATTACCTTAGCATAATTCTTCTGGAGCATTGCATAGGCTTAAGAATTATTCCTTGTTTTGTGACCATGACTAGCAGCCTCATGGACCAAACTGAAGGTGGAACGCCAGTGCTTTCATTCAAGTATTAGTCAAGAAAGAGCACAGTATTTTACAAACTCACGACTTTCTATTTCAGCCTTAAAGAAACTAGCAAGTTTTTATTCCCCCAGGATGTAATTACTACAAAGTGGAAGAAGCTCATGAATTGAAGATATAACAATTGTGATTTTTATAATTAAGGATAAAATTTTAAACACGGTTCAGATTTAAAAGAAAAAGAAAATGAAGATTAGACTAAAAAGAATTGAGAGCTAAGACTTTCATAATCCTTACACCAATGTTTTATTGAAGCTTTGCCATTCATTTTAGGAGATAAACAAAGACATTTTAAGAGCTATAATACTTAGAAATAAAGAGGTAAGAACAGACAGGTTGAAAAGATATTTTCTCACACATTCCTAGTCAGTAGACCCAGCAAGTATGCTTTGTGTACAGGATGCCATCAGAATAGATGCCCTGATTTGGACAGTTGTTTAATAACACCATCATCAAAACTGAAAGATATAAATCATATTTATTATAGGATCTGAAGGAAAGAAAATCTACAGGAGGCTAGTAAGTATGACAACTCCAAACTCAGAGGGCCAAATTCTTATTTAGTTCAAAAGGGAGATAATACTGACATCAGCACTTCATGCTACATAAAGGTTTGGCCAGAAGAATGTAGGCAGTTGCCTGACTTCATGGTCAGTTTCGTCAGTGTGTGAAACACAAAATCATTAGCAATGCAGTCTGATGGTTGGATTCAGGGACTTGTCCTTAGCTCCCCAGAGGAAAGCAGATACAGGCTGGCTGCTCAGCACAATTCCTGTCTGCACCAAACTACTGCCAACCAACTGGTTTCCTGTCTTTCCCGTGCATCAGAACATTGATGGTTAAATTGTGAAGGAGGTTGCTTCAGCAACCCGAGCTAAGGAAGCTGGGTTTCTTGTTTGGTTTGTTTCATATTCCCTTTTTGATCACAAAATGAATCACCCCGGTCACTAAAAGATCACTGCAACCAGCTTCAGCGTGCAGTCACATTCAGAGAAAAGGGATATTCACCAGCACTTCACAGTGTCATCAACCAGCTGAAATCTCACCATGAGAGTCTGAGCCTAAAAACAATCAACCAGGTATATAGGATTATTATAACCTTAAACAAGGTTAATCTATTCTTACTTTAAACTTTCTATTGTAATTTCATATTCACTTAAGTTTATAAATGGATGTAACCTACCTCATAGTTCTTAAATTGTACTGAATGTGGGGGTTGCATCACTACCTGCAAGAAAAACCTCACTATTCACCCACAGAGCTGTCTGGGATGATTTTTTTTTCCTAAATATTTTTGTTAAAATTGGAACATACATTTAATTATCTGAGTACATTTTTAAGAAAAGCAAAATTATGGCTAAATACCCTCTTGAAATACAATTTCCAAGGTAATTTTTATTCCCATGTAATACCTAATTAATCTTTTCCTTATTATTTCTCTACACAGTTGCTCATTTTATTACTTAGAATGGGACAATTTATAATATATTCAACTTAAAATGCCATTCAGCTATAAATTAGCATTATATAACAGTATACTCACAGCTGTCGAAGACTAACATCAAATAAAAAATGAAACATTTCTGGAGGCTTTTGAGGCTTGCAGAAAAGACACTGCAGTCACTGGACAACATTATCTGGTGGGATACCTTCACAGATGACAAAAGGTAAGTGAGAAAGGAGACTCTGAAAGGTTACCCTAAAGCAATATTGCCACTGTGTTAAAATGCTTTTTTGCTGAATACTGCAGTCCTGTATCTTTACAGATTTACCACTGAAGCTTAGTAATTGAATGGAGTATAGGCAGTAGTAATTAACTATAAAACAGCATAATAGTTTTGAAGGGCAGTAAATATATTATGAAGGTGAATTATGTATTAGGTTTCAAATAAGGAACTATATTTATCATTCACTCATTAAAATGTGCCTTTTTTAAATAGGTTATCCAACTAGTAGCAGACAGGTTGTTTAAGACCTGTTGTTACAGGTACTACAAAAATAGGTTTAAGATATAAAATCATTGGCCATGATAACTTTTTGAGGCATTAAAAGCTAAACAGAAAATAAACAAAACTTGACAATGTGTTGTTGTTGTACTAAATAGCACTTTAATAGAATTACCTGAGAACACAACATTTACATTTTTGGCCATGCTGCACACCCAAAAGATCAGATAGCTTTATGCTTCCATAATTGAGAAATACCCTGAGAAATATTTTTCACTACCTACTTTGAGCTGAGATACAGCTAGCTACTCGTTGCTACCCTAAACTAGAAACAGCACTGCAGCGGATAACTTTTATTTCTTTAGTCTGCAGTCTGAAAAACTACACATGGTGAAAACATGCCTTAAAATATAATTTATAGAATGTAATTTTAATTGTGAAAGAATTTCAATTTCATAAACTACAGAAAGGAAATTTTTTTGATGACTTCATGTACATACCAAAGGCACATAGGTACCAAAAGGTACCCACAAGCAAAATATAAACCTCGAGCACTCACATTTGATTGGATAAGAGACAGCCTTGCAGAAGAATCATTTATCCTCCTAAGCACAGAACTGGGTCTGGGCTGGTGTGTTCTCCTGTGGGGAAGGACTAGAGCCAGCCCATAGGTTTAGGACCCAAAGAAAGCAGCAACAAAACTCCTGTGTGTTTTGAATAAGCAACAGCTAAGTTTCAGCAGATGGTGGTCAAAGTGCTTCTGCGCTCATAAAAATGTAAGCAGCTCATAAAATATATCCAGATTAATTTGGGTTGGAAAAATATGAAGAGGAAATTGGATGAAATCCCTTCCTCAAAAGACCCAACTTTGATCCTTAAAACCTTACAGTGAGTTTAAATTAACTACAAGTAATCGCTATTCACCACTGCAGTCTTTTCTTTACCCTCCGAACCTCACTTAAGGCTTTGATCTCATTCTTACCAAGCTAATTTCATTCTGCTTAAATATTACAGATTGCTTTGATAAAGTCTTCCCCTGCTTCTCTATTTTACAGGTTTGACTTCAATAGTAACACTCAATGAAGCTGCTCACTTAAAGCCATATATGCAAAGTGAAATCTATATGTCACTTTATCTGTGAAGACATTATATTGCTAAAAATAAGAAGGTTTCCTGATCAATATCTGCAACTATCCAAAGCCAAAACGATTATGTCAGAAACAGGACAATTTGCCTACTCTGACATTAAATACCTCCAATCAGAAAGGCCTAATTTATACACTCACTGGACTGCAAAAATTAAACTTTACATTTTTGTGATCCTATATTTAACTAAGCATGAATAAACTTCTAGGAAAGAGGGCATTAACATGCAAATATATATGAGTCCTTCTCCTGTCCAACCGCTCTCCAAACCAATCACAAAAGTTTAACACAGAGACTGAGTGGTGTTTTTCGGTTACCTGACAGGTAACCAAAGATAACTTGTCAGAGTTGAAAGCATGCCGCTGCCTGCACAGACAATATAATGTCAGGTGAAAGGGACAAAGTGATTTTGTCAATGTTGGTTTTGTTATTGTTACCATGCCAGTGTGAAGTCAAATGCAATGACTATAAACTGAAGGCAGGACAAAATATATAATCCTACTACTCTTATGAAGTCAAAACTTGATTATGACAGCGGTTCTTACTGAACACAGACTGTGAAAATATGCAAAGCATGTAAAAATAAAATGCTACACATAAAAACAAGTTCACTTTATTTCAGGTCTGTGTATTTGCCTTTCACCAGCTTATTTAAGCACCTTTATTTCAGAGCTACGATTGATAATATTAGTAATAACTCTGATAAACTGGACTCCATTCCATCAACCAGTAGACATAGTAGTAATCGTCTTTCTCAAGAGGGGACTTCAGGACAAAACCTGACTCCTAACTTCTGAAACAAATGAAGTACAACATTACACATTATTGAATTCAATGACAAAATACAAGTAGACTTCAGTAAGCAGAAGACAGTCTCCTAAAGAGAAAAGACCAAGATTAAAAGTTTGATACTAGAACCTGTGTTTTGTGTTCTTCATTATTCACTCCCTTATAAAGGGAGATTTTCTTCTGAAGAACTGACAGAATTTCTCACGGTATCACTTAGTAATGACAAAGTATGATGAAGGGGATGGTAGCTCACACAGGCTAAAAAACTGGTCTAATCCCTCCACAATACAGCAATTCTTCCAAAATGAAGACAAACATCTAAAAGCAATGCAACTATATCACAACACCACAAATGCAAGAAAAAAAAATATTTTTAAGCACAGTTAGAGAATAGCAATTGTAGTGGCAGGTTAAGCATTAAAACCATGATATTATGTTAAAAAAACACCCAAACCACTATATTTATTAATTATTATATTTCCAATAAAATATTAAATTTATTATATTAATAAATATCTATGATATAATATATTGTGATTAATTATAAAAACTTAATACATATAATATTAACAAATATATAATATAGAGATGTGAGGTATTAAGAAATATCTAATATAGAGAAGTGTATCTGAACTATGTGTTGCATCTCACTTCTTTCTGAGGGTCCACAATAAAATCTGCCATGATCTATTAATGGTATTTTGTTTGCTGCAAGCCTCAACCTTACAAAATTGAGAGCATATTGAAATATCCCACGAAAATGCAAGTACCCTATAGAGAAAGAAGTCAGAATACCTTTTATGAGAATCTTGATTATTTCATATATTGCTACTGTGAATAAAGTACGTACAAATTCTACTCTACTGAATGTAGTACAGGACTTCTATTACAGGGATTTTGATAGCTGAATATTCAGCAAAAACTCACCTTGAATTTAATCAGATTTTTTTTCTGGAAAAATCTTCAAAGCATCATACATGAGAAGAATAGTGTTTCTAGTACCTCTTCAAAAAGTATTCTAAAACTGGAATATTTCTTGAAAGCGGTATGTCAAGGTATTCTTGGAAACACTTACCATTTGTTTAATTTTTTTCTGTTTCATTTCTTGAGTGTGGCAACAGATATTGAAACTATAAAAATAATTGATTCTTGAGCATTGAGAAGTGCTTTCTCTCCATATATAATGCATTCAGTTGATGTGCTTATGTCTTAGAGATTCCAGTGTAAGCAAGGAATAAAGCACTCAAATTTGTTGGCTTGAGCATTTCAGCAGAAAGAGTTGTAGTAAAGATCTCAATACTATCGCCATTAAAGAACATTATAAAGATTTTATTTTCTTCTGCAAACATGTGAACAAAATGCAAAAACTAATCTCATTTGCACGAGAATATAGCTATATCAAATTCTTCTAATTATTATTTGGACTCAGGTTTGTCTTTAATTGCTGCGCTTCAGATTGTAACTTAAATTTCTAGGTGAGATTGCAAGTAAGTTTATTTCTATTAAATATATATATAGTGCTGTCAATGTTGAAAGACTTAGCTTCTTTTTTATTCAGTCAGGTATCATCAAATGAACCCATTATGCAATCCTCTAGTAAAGGAAAGAAGGCAAAATAGTAATCAGAGTGATATGTTATTATAATCTCATACTGGATGTTTGACTACTATAAACAGAAACACTTCCCAACCACTTGTGAATTTGTAATGTTGAAAATATGAAAAGTCATGAAAAATATTCCAAAAGAAAAAAAAAACATTTTACATTGCATAATCTTCATTGTGATATTTCCTAGGTGCAAACAGTGATGTTTAGTCAGTTTATGTTTCCAGTATATTCAACCTCAATTCAATAGTAAAGCCAGATCTTGGTGTTTTGCTGAAGATATCGTTAAGTATCTGCGAACTAATTAATGTAAGAGGATCTTCTTCCAACTGTCACAGTAATTTTGGATTAAATGGTAGCTCTTCATTGATTGAGAGCTTCAGGTATGGATGAGCTTTTCCTTATATTCTTCCATAAATTAACGACATATTTCAATGTAAATTTGACTTAAGGTAATAGAAGTTTTTTTATGATTCCATTCTGAATTCTATTTTGCTGATTATCTCTGTGTATTTTTTTGTTTTACTTATAACTTTCCAAATATGTTATCTAGCATTTCTACATATTTAAAATGATGAATCACAGTATAAATGTATAGATTTAGGACTCACTATAAGCACACAATATTCAGTGACGCTCTAAGTCAAAAGTACTCAGCAATCCTATTTATAGGTCTATTTGTGCAGCTAAAAGACAAGCTGGAGTTTTGCAGGGAAAGAATAGACAGAAACCTAGATGCTAAATCATTGAAAAACACTAACTCTCAGTAGCTCCCATAGCCATCGTTAGCCACCCTTTGAACTACACTTAATGCACCTACGTTAAACCTTCTCAAGCAACACAAAATAAATAAATAAATAAATAAATAATACAAAATAAGCTACTTATGTTCTATTAAATATGATGGATACAGTGAACCTTATCTAGTGATTCAAGAGACTGGTACCAAATAATCACCTGGAAAATTTTTCTAATTAAGGGTTACAAAAATTGTATGAAGATCTATATGATGATATTGTTAAAGGATTGTTTAAAGCTCCTTCCTTCAATGCTACATTGTGAGAACCACTGCTGTTTCACAAAGAGCTAAATGGTTAATTTTGTTGCCAAATACCTGTGCATGAACACACTATTGCCCAACTCAGAAAACTTTGTCATTTGACTTTCTGCCATTTACGGGATGATATGACTGAAGATCTACCTAGGTTTGGCATATGCCTCCCATGAGGGAGAATAAACATATTTCAAAATACGACCCCACATTTAAGAAAAAGGAAAATAAATCAGCCTGAGAAATGAAATTGAAGAAATATATGACATATAGTATATAGGAAATAATAACAACATTCTCTAGTGTCAGTAAGGCTTTTTAAATGTAAAATCATACAAGGAATTGTAAACAAAATTCTTATTGTTTACATATGCTTATCACTTTATATGGATTCCAAGTTGATTGTGTTCAGGCATCTGAAATATCATCTGATTTAGGTTTGCCAGTCTTCATGCTAAATAACAGCCAAAGTGGGTAAAAATGCTTGTCATTTCTTCATTTATCACCAACTTTTCAGTGTCAAAAATTCACATAGATTTTTAGTCCGAGAGAAACTGCTGATAAGAAAGTTTTATCTATCCAGCAAGCAGATCTTGCAATACTAAAATGTGTTAAAGACCCCAAATGTTTAACTTTTCAGAAAGTCTGTTGAAGGAGTTTTACAGTACAGAGAGTGTAATGAAATAAACGTTGCAAGCTCTTGGGAAAGCTGGATATAAAGAGCACCTTCATACTGCAGCAAGCCACTCATTCTCATGCAGAACACAGGAACTGGTGGGTCTACAGCTGGTCAGGCATATTGCAAAAGCTTCAGCTTGTCGCATGAATAAATCATCGGCACTCTGCATGAGCAAGGGGCACCTGCTCTCTTTGAGCATCCAATGGGGGAGAGAAGAGAGGACAACTGGAAGACACCACTATCAGACTAGGTCATCTCCAGTCTGTGTCTGGCTGACTAAGGAACAAACTGTGAAATGGACGTATAGATTTGGAAGCCTGGTCTTCCCAGATCACTACTGCTTTTGTGACTACAAGCAAATCTATCCCATTATTAGGGAAGGGCTACGAAAGAAGACAGCAACCAGCTGGCATTTTAGAATTACCATCCAAGAATGTCAGGAAAGGAGAAGGCTGCAGGTAAGACTGGATCCATGGGCCTGATATAAACTATGCATCAGAAGTTGGGAAAAAAATCCTCAGCTATTGGACCTGGCTTCAAGGTGTTCTTTCAAGCAGGAGATGTGCACACGTTCATGCACTAGCTCAAATTCAGACTCTACATTCCATCACATCTCCAAGTGCTATTTCCTGTGATTGATGTTTTCACACTCATGCTTAGTATTTGAATGAAGGGTCTCAAGCATCCTCAACTTTCATTCCTCACATGCAAGTCACAAGCAGATACACTCGTATTTGTATGGAAGAACAGTAGGGAAATCTTATTTCAGAGACACTTCCAGAAGACATGCTTCTGAAGCCAAAGCAGCATAAGGCAAATGGACCTTTTTTAGTACTCTGAAGTGGCTCCTTTGCTTATTCACCCCACATACATTTACCCACCCGCTGCTCTCACTCGTATCTCACTCGTATCTGCTTCACTTTCAATATTGAGTTTCTTTAAAATAAGCTAAATTGGGAACTATTTGATGTCTCTCGAATTAGCTATTTCTAACAGGAACATCATCCTGAAAGAAGCCTAGCCACCCGGGAAACTCTGTCAAATGCAGCAGACATCAAAGAGAAAATGCTGCCTGCCATCCTCTACTCAGCTCAGCAAGACGTATTCACCCACCCAGGCTTTGCTTTTCTAAGATCTGGCTATTCTAACAGCAGAAATCTAAAAGAAAAACAAATGCAAAAGGTTTTCCTGCATTCTGCATGTATCTTTGCAAAGCCAATAGCCCCCGGTCTACCAGGGAAGCTCTGCTGGAGACAACAAACTGAACCTCTGCCATGCAGCAGTTATTTCAGCAACGGCCATGATTTCAACACAGAAAATTTTTATGCTGAAATTTCTCTTCTGTGTTAATCTGGCACACGTGAATAACTACCCACACATTATTATCCAACACACAGAGAAATAAGCACTGCTGTGAGTACCAAAGACTTTCTAATTTGTCTTCATGCTACAAATATAAGTTGAAGCGAACACATGCAGCCAAGGTAGCTGAAATAAATGCAGGTACCACAGTTCCCTCCCACCTTCCCACAACCATACTGAACCCATTTTCATCTACACTGTTTTACCATTTCTGTGCTCTACTTTCAGACAATAAATAGGCTGTCTTAACGTCTCACTGATTAGTATTCACACATCCATGCTGCTTGCGGTTTCAACAGTCTAGACTGTCTTCATTATCTGAAGCAGCAATGGCCCCTACTAATCCTGTCAAGAAGTTTGTAGAGACTCATGGTAATCTTGGAGCAATAATCTTGCAGCAGTTTGTGGCTGACATGAGCAAAACCCGTGACTTTAACAAAGAAGAACATCGAACAAACCAAAGTGTTTATAAGAAGCTTCAGGAAGAACATGAGATAAGGAGGCTAGACATCAGTGTACAGGAAAGATAAAGTGATTAAAGGAAGGGTACTCTGGAGTAATAAAACATTTTTTTTTCATTCGGTAGTAATTCCAGGTGGTCTCTGAGATTTCTTGGCATGACAAACCTCACACTGCTACCACTGCTACTTGCAATTCCCATTCGGTTATTTATCAGTTTAACTGTCAAAAGACATACAAAAATTTCTTTAGCAAAAACAGATGGTCTCAACCCCTGTGCATGAAATAGCAGGTTTCTTTTACGTTGTAGTATCTGCAGTATCACATCTTGTAAAGCTGCAGTGGCTGTTAAAAGGTAGAATTGTCTGACTAATCCTTCTTCAGCAATAACCTCAGTGTGTATGTGCATGAAAAATGAAGGAATGTCATTTGAGTAAAACAAACCCCAAAAAGTCCATTACTATTTAATTGCAATAGTGTCTGCATATGCAAGAAAAACATACAAAACAAGTTTTCTTTCAAGATTCTGCAGTTCTGGACAAAATGACAGAGCAGCCGAGGGAATCTGTGAACAGATTAATGAGATGTGCTCCACACATTCATAAAAATACTTGAAGTTAGAAATAAGGAAAAAAAAAAAAGACGACAATAACGGAGAGAAAGAAGCTGCTTTCTAAGCCTTCTGCTGTAATCCTGTGAGAAGTGAATAAGATAAAGAATTTGATAGAGAGAAACTGCAGAAACTCTGTGCATCAATAGACAACGCAGTGAACTGGAATACACCCCAAATGTGTGCATTTGCCCTCTCATACTCGTGAGTTACATTTGTTATGCAATACGCGGAGCACTGATGCTAATTAGAGGCAACTATATATCCACTACTTTAAAACTATTAGCATTTTCATTCCCACAGAAAGGAACAGTCCAAATATGCAATCAGTTACGCATTTTCATATATCTGCCAGCCGGCTGAGCAGAAATCCCCACCTGCCAGGTAATACAACTGTCAGTTACATTTGTTGATTTCTACAAGTACATGCTGTCTCAGAACAATAATAATAACGGTGTGACTATGTTCTTCTCTTGCCATTCCCCCTTGATTTCCCATTAACACAGATTTACGTGGTGGGCCACAACTGTGTACTGTAACGCACTGCACAGCACCTAAGACCAATGCCAGCTCGTGCTCAGTGTACATTTAAACGCGTTGTTGACCTGCTGGCATACAACTCTCTCAGCGTGAGGATTAGTCAGAAAGGGAAGAGAATGAATGCTGGGCTGTCAGAGGCTGGGCTCTCCAAAGGAATGGACCCCTCTTTACAACTCTTTCATTGATGTGAACAGCAATGAGTAGGTCCATGGGACATCTTTGTGTTGTGCCTCCTTTCTGTGTGCCTGTTATATATACTGATGAATGCCCTTCAGGATTCCACAGGTATGTCTTTAAAAGTCTGTATAGTAGGAAAAGTATTCTTTCCTAAACTTATTTGTTTGAAATAGTATGCATAGGATAAATATGTACCTCCCAGAACAGCTTGGAAACCTCATCTGTTCAATCACTACAATTATTAATGGGACTTTCCAGCACTTAATGGTTACCAAACACTGGGTTGCCATTTTTCAGAGGCTATCCTGTTCCTCTGATGCAAACTGTACCAGGGCAGAGCCTGAGACCAACAGAACCCACTGTACCGACAGTGGAGCTCTGGTAATGCAAGTAGCAGGAGGCAGGGTGAGGACAACAGTGCAGAACAATCCGTATGCAAATATAGATAAGGAACAACACAATGGATTCCATGTTCTTTACAACCTCAGAAAATCAGAAGCTCTTAAGCCACTTTACAATGATGGATTAAATTAAAAAAAAAATAAAAAGGCAGGCAGATCATCAGCATCAGCATTACTGCTTATAAAAATGAAGCCCGTAGATGAAAGAGGTAGCGACTAGCTTTAAGATACTTCAGATGTTTTAGTAGCCAGCTAACATGTATCTCACGCATACACAAACACGTCACCTTTAGCTCTCCAGTACAAGCAGACTAGCGTAACTAACGAGCCAAATATGTCATGTTGAACTGTTATGACAGAACCCAGAACGAGAATCTTGTATCTCTAGTACTATACCTTGCATCTACAAAACTGCTAAGATACAATGAAATAATCTGAGTGTACCCTGAATTTATGGACATAAAAAGAAAAACAATGAAAACACACTAGATTCAAACAATATTTCCCTACTTTAGAATGGTATTAAAAATGAAATTGAACATTTGTTTTAATTTAAATTTAGGATAAGTTTAATTTTGTGTGCATGTCTGAAGAAAATGGCAAAGATTCTGATACAATTGTGTAAGTTAAAACAACTCATTCTACTTTTTAAAAGAATTCAAAAACTTTAGGTATTTTTCCCTTTTTGAGATCTTGATCAGAATTATTTTTTTTTTCAATTCTAAAGAATCACTTTGGTATTTATCAACTCAGCCTAAATGTGGAAAATCTAAAGGGAAGATTCACAAGACAAAATATATAGCAGCAAGAAATAGTAGTGGAAATGCTTGCTTGAGCAAGTTTCATCATGGTTACTGGTTTGACAGTCTGGATAATACTAGACTGTGGAAACACAAGAATTAAAGAATTAGTATTAAGATAGATCATATTTTAAAGTCATTTCCTCTTTTAGCAGTTTTTAGATATTTTTCATAATAGTTTTCCAGGTCAAGAGTCTTAGTCTGAAAGCAAATAATGCCAGTTCTGAGCAATGAAATTACAAAAATCAGCTTTACAGTGGCACAGTGAAGGAAAGTGAAATATTGTTGCAGTTCAAGTTCAGGTACCTCCAGAGCTAGGCTCTGAGTAGATTTTTATTTGTTGCCATTGTTTTTCTTCACAGGAAAATGGCTTTGGCTGTAAAAGTAAACCTCAATTTTAAAAAGAAGAAATAGCACATTTGCTGCTGTCTTGCATTTCGCAGTGTTTTATTTATGGATAATTTTTTTTTACCTCACAAGTTTAATGGAATTTTTACTGTGACTTTATAGCTGTGTGATTTATAATACATCAAACAAGCCAAATCAATCAGCAAAGGCTTAAAAATCAGCACAGGTTGATATGGCCCCTTTAAAACAAATCATTACAGCTGTTAGAACTCAAACATACATAACAAGGATTGACCACTAATGTGAGTTATTTTTAAATCTCATTTTCTTGGTAAGAAATGCTGCCCTTTGTATATACGTTTTTAAAGATCTAATAAAACTGTCTGCAGGAATACAGCACAAAAACAGTTCTTCCTTTTAAAGCTCTTTAAATATTCTGTACTGTTCTTTTAAAAGAAACCTACCAATACTCTTACTACTATGGAAAGTTAAAACAACTATTTAATTGGCACACCTCTGCCATTAAGCTTTAGAAGCAGTTGTTGCTATTATGCTATAACTATAGCCACATGTTCTTTAAACATTCTTTTTAATGTCTGATTGTTTTTAATGTCTGATTGTTTTTAATTTAAGACAATCACCCATTAAAAATTGTCTATTTGAATAACCTACATGATCACATATATTTTACTTATGCCTCTGGAAGTCCCAAACACCAGCTAAGTTCACCTTGAGAACAGTGCTACACAATAAGTCAAAAGATACATAATAAATAATCAAAAGATAATAATAAATAATCAAAAAAAATAAACAATAAAAATAACTATTCTTTTTCTATTCCCACTCCATTCGGTAAAGCAGATCCATTTTACAACCCACTGAAGGTAACAAAAGCGATGGCATTTCCTTCCAAAGATTCCTCCTTCCACTCTAAGAACACGAACTTGTAGCATCCAACAAATCCATTAAGCTTGATACAAAATCACAAATTCCTGCATCTTTCTTTTTGCTATCAGTCCAAGGGATTTGTAAATTGGTGGTTAAGGTTGTTCCCCAATTACCTGAATAGTCAGAGAATTACACCATCACCTGGGCACAGTTAATAATAACATACACTAAGTGTAGAGTTAGATACCCATTTTGACATGCTTGAGTTTGATCAGTGTTCATTATTGCTCCCTATAGATACACCCTAACAACTTTTAGAGACTGGATCTCCAGGTAGTAAAGAGATTTTCTTTTTATCACTGTTTTGCATAATTACAGTTTGATTTTTGTGTATTGTGCTCTCCCACTGAATGTACTGAACCTGACATGGGTTTTGTTCTTTTTTCCTTTTTCTCAGAAACAATGTTATGGCAGCATTCTTACTCTCTGTCTTCTCAAAGATGAGCAATTGCCCTGCATGTATGTTTTCTCAGAGATTCTGTTTGTTTCTGGAAGGGGAAAGTGCTGATGAATAACAGAATGTACGTGGAAAGAGAACAGAATAGTTCTGAAATAAGTACCAGAATTTGTGGTGGTGCCACTAGGTAAGTAAAAGGAGAGCAGCACTTGAATTTCATCTGAAATGCAAAAACTTTCCTGTTCCCACATAGTCAAACACATGCAGTGTAGTGCTTCCTGACCATCCCTCTAAAATTCATGTTGACATCATTATTTTCTCTCAAGCAGAAGTCAGAAGCCATAGATACAGAAAATGATCCTCCTCTTCTTTCAGTGTCACTAGGAACCACAAAGTACTGTAATCAGTTAACAAAAATGAACATAAGTTAAGACATGATGCATTTATGAAATATCCACTACTCCAACACCCAGTGCTACTCACCTCTTTCCAACACATTCTGAGTTACCCCAGTCTGCTCTGATTCATTGCACTGATTTTTTTCCAAGACGCCATTAGATTTTGCTATTAACACATGAAGACTTCACCAGGGAATGCATAGATTTTATTGTTGTCATTTTTAAGGAAGCTCTTTCCAGAAGTACTTAGAGTCCAGGTAGATGCAAGCAAACACAGAGCATGCACATTGTCTCCGTTTTTAGATTTCCGTCATCATACTCTCCTGTATGTTTGATTTCCTTTTAAATATTTTTGCATGGGATTCCCAAAGCTGGCTGCTACAACCCCAGTCTCACTGAACTTCATACTTTGAATTTCTGTCTGGGAATAAAATTCAATGGGTAAAACACACACTTTAATCAATTATTTCTTAGATATATAAAATAGAAAGATAAATATATTACCTATGACTATAAGAAGAGGAAATGAAACAGCAGTCACAGGAATATTGCTGGCATATTTTACCACAAATTTAGTCATGATTACCTAAATCTATTTTCGGCACCTGTTCACATCTGAAGGATCTTACATAAAGGAGTCCACATTTATGTGATTTTCAACACTGACAGATAGAATTTTCTTAGTATTAAGATATTCTATTTATCAGTAATGAGCGAATACTTGAACAACGTCAAAATAATAATCAAGTTCTTGTAGTGATTTTTCAAGATGTTTAACTTCTGGCTCATAACGCAATTATAGCTCCATAATACAGTGAACCCATAGGTAACAAACATTTCGTGCGAGATTGTGCATGTCTCAGTGATTTCTAGAAGCAATAATTTACTAAAATATTAGCCATGGAAGAGTCTGGTACATAAAAGTGGTAAGTGGTGAAAATGGTCATCAGCTATAATGATCAGGATCTAAACATATGTCTGAGTAAGAAACAAATCTGATTTGATTCCTCTAACATTTTATATGCTTTGGTTCTGAATTCATTTATAAAACAGCAAGTGGATTAAACTCTCATTATTCTCTTCTATAAAGTTTTCTCTATATAATTACATTTTTAAGTATAGTGACTGAGCCAAACTATGGTGGAAACAAGCAGCAGAGTGAATAGATTTAAGGAAGGATTAGCAGCTAGTTATGCAATCACAAATGAAAGTTACAGAACTCCTGAAAAAAAAAAACAAACAAAAAACCAAAAAAGCACCCCGTAATTCTAAGTATATTCTGTATCTATTTTCTTTGCCATTTTTTTCTCCCTTTTCATTTGAAAAGTTTTACCATTTTAATGAAGTTGTGGGGATTGATTTCCTAGTTTTTAAGATCTTTGCAAACAACAGATTTTCTATCACACCGTTTACTAAACACTAGGATCCCAAAATCATGTTGTTTAAAATGTCACTTTTCTTTATAAATATCCGATTACTTTTAACTATTGCTGTTCCACATCCACTCATCACTGATGATCGCATACTGTCCAATTTAGCTCCATTTTCAGAGACTCTCTGGCTACTTCTGAATCCATTAATATTCTTGATGTCTCCTCTCACCCCTGCTACCCATGATAGGCACTGTCATGTTTGCAATTGCTCTTAGCTTTTCATTTTTAGATCATACATCATTGCTGAATCCCTTTGTTAAGGCATCTGTGTTTTTATGCTTTGAGTCCATTGTCTTGGCAAGCACACACACAAATTGAAAGAAAACAGTATGATCATACACATGTAAGAGATTTAACACCAGTTTGTTTTAGCACATTTTCCTCAAATACTGTTCTTTTCTATGGATTTTCAGCTTGGAAAATAAAATAAGAAAGAAGAATTGTAATATAAGGCTCTAAATCCACTTTGCTCATTTTCTAAGAGTTGTGTCCTTTTTATCAGGGCGAAATTAAATGCTGAGTTAAATATTGGCTAATAATTGAGACTAATTATTGGCTAATAACTGAAGCTAATTATTCAATTAAAAAATATAAAAAGTGTTTCAAATGCATAAAATTTTCTAGAAAAGGTGGCCAGTGTTTTGCTGTATGCTTATGGGCTTTTTGAGACATCCATACCAGAAGACAAGCATACAGAATCATTTGTTATGCTGAGGATCTTCTGCACAGATGTGTACTTGGACACATCTGAGTGAGCGAGGCTTCGGTCATGGAATTCTGATTAAGTCGGAACAAGAGACATTTCTCATTAAGTCGAAATATGACATTTTCATGATAATATAACAGAAAAAAAAGGGGTGGGGGATATTCTGTGGCGTTGGAACCAAAGTATTCTGCAGGAAAGAGACAAAAGACAAGGTCTAACGTACAGTGAAGCTGGAAAGTCACATAAACCTATTTCAGACATTGCACAATGTAAGGGAACATACAAGTGCTGTGCTCAGACTTAAGAAAATATTAGTTAATGTGTACCTTAAGACTGACTTAATTCTGTCAAAAATCTTCAAAATTAGCAAACATTTCTGGCTCCCTCAGAAAGATCCTATAATTTCCTTATGATCATGATACTTGTGAAGTCACAAGAGGCAGCTTTTACATATGGCTTCATCCTGTTCATTTGCTGAAGTCCATTCCTTTACTCATATTTTTATTCCTTTGGTTAATTCGCATCACTTTTCCTCATGGAAAGACGTAATGCAGATCATAAATATTTGTAAGTGTGTCAGGCAAAGTCTACTGTGAAAGATGTAACACTTGGATTTCACCAACTTGTCATTTTTTGGTAATTCACTGCAATATTTTCATATTTTACTCTTTTGGAAGACTGTCAGAAATTCTTCCTTTCTCCTTCATAAATAGAGTACTACTCTGGTGATTTCTATTTAGGATGCTATCAGAAAGATATTTTCAAAATCCAGACTGAACATGTAAAAATCCACCAGAAGAAGAGCGTATCTGCCTCAGGACTTAGATCCAAACTTTGTTTAGCTTATATCCTTAGATAATAAGATCTACAACATACATGTACTCCTTCTTTGTCCACTTTATCCTGTGATGAAACCAACCAGAGGAAGCACAGAACACACTTTTGCTATAAAATAAACGTATTTGCCGGTACTTGCCTGGGTCAGACACTCTGCCTAGGAGAAAACTTGCAGCTAGACACAAGCAGACACTACCATGTCATGTCCTCTCAGCAGCACCCTGTCCATATCCGAGTTCCCTTCAAAACGGAAGATGGGTAGGAAGAAAATAAGATGAGTTGTCTTGGACTTGCATATAGCTGGAGATCCCACACTTGACTGGTATTTAGAAAAAACGTTACAGACTATCTCACCAGGGAGACAATCAATTGTATTTTTTTTTTCATTATTTATATCTAGTTTTATAATAAGTTTGTAAACGTGTGGATGTGACTTGCTTTGTTTTCTCCTAGTGGACATATGGCTCTCGTGCCCTGGTGTACAGATAAGATTTATAGGTAGAATGAAGATAATGCTATAACACCCATACAACCATCAGAATCCCTCGCATCCCTCTTTCAGATTGTACAAAAAGTAAAATAAACTTTATGGGTCTGATCAAAAGCTTGTAGAGATCCATGGTAAAATCCAGTGACTGCAGGTGAGCTTGACATTTTAGAATATGTCACATTATATTTGTCTTGCCTATGTTTTAGATTAAGGAAGCAGCAACTATCCAACTAGAAATACACACATTCGTAAAATTTGGCCAAAACTGATACTTAAAATAAAATGTATTTATTGTTGCAACATTTAAAATTCAAGGAATTAAATTATTCATGCTCATCAGAAAATTCTCCCAATTCCACACATGCAGTCTGTCTTTGTTTTTTAACTCACTTTACTAGTGAAAGAGAAAGAAAACATCACATCTTGTGAAATATTCAGATGCTTCAGATGTCTACTAAAAATGCAAGTATATTATCTCCATGTTACTTATCTTGAAAGGAGGAGGATGTTGAGACAATAAACTGTTTAAATATAAATCCCTTTCTGACAATCCACAAAACAATGGGAAATGTATTCATCTCCATTTGGCTTACTTACTGGCAGTAAAAACTTTAATAGACAACATAGTCATCAGAATTACTTTGTCACAATTCCGCAGAGGTTTAGCTAATTCTTTTCAAGTCCATTTCATTAGTCAAAAAAAAAAAAAGTCAAATCCTGATTTAATAAGTGGTGGATTTGAATAAATTACTCTAGTTCTGTGTTCACTGAACTTTAAATGAATTGTTCCACAATCCATTACCAAGCAACTAGAATATATCTTTAGGAAGTTCAACAACATACTTCTATCAAATTGGTAAGATGAACAAACAGTTTACTGGGAATTTCAGGCTTGCAAAATGGAGATTTACAAAAGCGGGGTTTTTCTCACTAATTCTACCAATCACCTACAGATTAGAATAGAAGCTTACGTTTAATAAACTGATAGAGTTACATCAGATCTAAAAAAACATTTCTATTTCTGATACTGTGCTGATGATGTTTTATAACCTTCAAAATTTTACCACCCTATTTTTACACTCAGACAGTTACAAGAACTAAAGTCAAGCTTTCTTACAAATGTACACATCCCAAAATATTATTAATATATTTGTTAGATCATATAGGTTTGTATCTAAATACTGACAACTGAGGATAGAGAAAAGTCGCAACTTTTCAGAAATTTATTAGCATGTCCCCGATTTAGTATCCTGGATCTATGACCAACTGTAGCATGAATGTGCAAAATCATTGTGCCCTCAGAATGTCTGCATGAATAAGGATGACAATATCCATGAATTCTAGGTACTGAAAAATGTGTTCTGAAATAAGGTTTTTGTGCTTTGGGAGGTTTTTTTATTATTATTTTTTTTTTTAAGAGAGATTTGGGAAAATTTAGCATTTTATTAAAAATTTTTGGGAGCAATATTCCTAACTCCCCAGATAGAAACAAGATTTAGGAGCCTTCAAGCTGTACATACATTAAATGATTACAGGATGACTTACTGGATTTTCCCAGAATACTATTTACTCAAACTGACAGAATTGGGAAAAAAACAGACCGACATCTACTAATTGCTGACTGCACAGAGATTTAGACTAAAATGAGAACAATTAAAGGCTTCTACAGTAAACAGTATATCGATTCTCGAAGGTGGTCACATACAAGCAGGAAAGATTAGATTGGTCCAATATCTCTTCAACTTTCCATCAGGTTATAATATACGGTTAAAATAAGTTTCTGGGAAAGAAACAGTAAGCTGGGTATGTGTTTGTGGCATTTTATTATATCTTTTAAACCTTCTTACTCTATAAGAAATCAAGGCTGACCATCTTCAAAAGATATCTCATTGGATTCACCACCCTTGTCTTGGCAGATTGAATTTTTACCTTTGTGGAAAATCCTAGTTTACATGATGTAGTTTACTAAACGCTACTATAGCATTTAACAAAAAAAAAGTATATTTTTAATAGTATGCATAGATGATATACATATAGCATTATATTCCATCCCTGTTTCTCTGATATGTTCTCAGTATTTCATGGACTTTCCAAAATGCAAAAGTGTGCATTAAAAACTCAGGAAAAAAATATCTTCTCATTTAGCATTCATGACTTCCATGAACGTTGACAAGATTCAGCTGTATGCATGAAGGTGTGAACATAGTGAACAGATGCTATTGTATTTTAATGATGGCTCTTAAAAAGCCATATATAGCAATACAGCTCAGCAAATTCAAATACAAAGATGTATATTAATTAGCTTTTTAACTGTTTATACCCATGTCTTAAAAAAAGCTTTTTCTATTGATATGACTAATGCTGGAGGACTGGGTCTTTGACCTAGAAATGTTTTGAACAGTAAAATCTTTTGGTTCGTAATTTGAATAATAAGAAAGCTTTATCCTAGTTTAGAAGTTTAAAATCCCCATTTCCTGCTGCTTTACATTATTATCTTTCAGTATATTCATAAAAGATAGTTTCCAATTTTGACTTCCAGGCTTACAACAGAGTATATCAGAACATAAAAATCCTTCCTCTCTTCGAAGTAACAAATTCCTACATATAGGAATAATGTGAAAATTGAAGTTAAATCAGTTCTCTTAACTCTGGATTCCACATTACTTTTGGTAACTACAGGATTACAGAGGGGTAAGAAGTTCAATCTCAATCCACTGGACTCACTTCACTCTGCAAAATAGCCAATTTAGAACTATTATGAGAAAATAACTTTCATTAAGCTTTCATCATTTGTAGTCTACTACATACCATCTCAGCTTTCTAAAATGTCAACATCTAAAAGTATCATCATTCTTCATTATGCAGGAGGGAAAAGAAAAAAAACAGATCAAATGGAAGCGAAGAACTATCACTTTCCTTTGGATAAGCACACAAGGCTAAGTATAATTCCACAGCAGAAATGAGGATCTAGTGCTTTACTACTTACACTTTAACTATTTATAATAATAAAAGCAAGCACATACTTGCATGTGAAAATTGTGTATATTTGATTGCATCTCTCTCCTGTCACCGTTCATGTAAACCTTATTAGGATGTCGTTTTGTTCTGGTCAAGGACTGTATCATCATTTATCACTGAGGAGTAGCTAGGAACTGTTTACAGATGAGCTTGGGATATTACTGCATGACAAACATATCCAGTTTGTACCATTCTTTGGACTCTGATTTACAAATAGAGCTGGCTAAACATGTGACTTGTAGAAAGCCTCCATGTTGTAGGCTCTAACACCCATTTAACATTCACTGAATCATTGAAAACTACTTGAAATGTATTAATGAAAGCCAAAAATCAATGACTGCTTAACATAATATGAAACAAAAATAGTGGTTAAGCTGCTGATTCACAAACATGGGAATCTTAACTAAGGAGAGGAGCAGACCACTTTGAACAGAAACAACAGCTGTCAAGTTAAGCAACTGCTGTTTGTGAGTCAGTCCTTAACATCAGCTTTCTGTATAGTCATAGACTTCAGTAAAACCAGTGAAAGAGGAGTAGGGATTCACTAATAAAGACAACCCTTGTCTATTAAAAATCTTCCAGCAACTTTTAAAATTAATTTCTGACAACTTTGAGCAATGAACAGGAATTTAGAAGGAATTCAGTTCCCACTATTTTTCCCCAATTTCTTTGAAATTTAAGTTCAAATATTCCATACAGATTGTTTTGACTGAAACAAGGATGGAGTTTTTATCTTCATGAGCCACTGAAATCACGGAAATCTCTCCAAAGATCTTACAGGATCTAATATTTGAGTGTATATAAAAAGTTATTTAAGTACATCCAGTAAGGATGAGTGGTACAAACATTTTTGGTTGTTACTTTGTGTGATATACCTAATCTTTAAAAGTATTCTCTATTACTGTAATATAGCTCCCTGAAAAATACTGCTTCTTGGAAAACTTTCAACAAAAAATTCACTACTAAGCTTTAATGCTGATTGATCTAGGAAGACAAATTTATGATATTAAAGATGTTTCTATTAGATACTTTCAAATTCAAACTTCTTCAAACTTTATAACTAATACCCTTATTTAGGAAAAACTTAAGATCATGACAATTCTATCTCTATTTTATAAAGCCAAAGGAAACATTTAAATATTCACTTAAGTTCCAATCCAGTCTGATCTGTTCAGGAAATGTATTTCCTAAACCTGTTGCACTTCAGTTATCCTAGAGATATAACTCTCAACCTAGAGGTTCAGCTGACTGTGATCCGAGGCTTAGCTTTGATGCAGCATAGCTGGATGACCCTGGCGCTGGTTACTGAGAAAATTGATAAGTTGTTAGAAAGAAAGTGTGAGAAAATAGGTTAGAGCCAAGAAGAGAAGAGTAAAAAAAGTGAAACGGTGGTAGCTACTGGTTCAATGATATAAAAGGAAAATCACTGATTTTAAATGGTATAAATTCTGAAATTTATACCCAGGGGTGAGGGAAAGAGGGGTGAAGGGGTAACAGACTTGAAATCTGCTTGGTACCAATGCATTGGCTTGTTGCAAGAAGCCAGGGTGGCCAGCCTTCCCCCATCTGGGGCTAGCTACAAAATTATCCAAGATAATACACTGATTGTATATTAGATTCTCTTTTTCTCTTTGGTGTTTAAAAATATTAGGAAAAAAAAAATAAAGGTGTTAATTGTAGCTGAACTACATTCCTGCAAAGGTAAGAAAGTGCAAATGAAATCTGTACATGAAGAAACTTCTTAGCCTATGCAAGAAGCATATATTAAAAGAAGCAGATTTTTGACAGAGACTGCTTCAGTACAGAAAAAAAAAAAAAAAAAAAGAAAAAAAAAAGAGAGAAAGGAAAAAAAGAACTGTTCTCAGGCAGAAGATCCACAAACTATTGGTCCTGTGTGAATTGTTGACCATTACAGTTGATCATAAAGACTCTCCATAAAACTCCAAACTGAAATGTCTGGAATGGCTCAAATCTTTTCTTTCACTTCATGATCTGAAAACATCATTTTACTATTAAGCTTTCACATTACTTTCATGAAACTCTTCTTACCCATTTGGATAAAGAAAATTATATAAAAATCCTGGGAAATCTGGAAACGCAATACACCTAGAAATTTTAAGAGACAGTTCTTTGGCTCTTCTATCTCTTTTTCAACAAATGTAAAAAGAACTATTGTCCACCTTCTCCAACGTGCAGACAAAATCAGCAAATGAAAGACAGACCAACTCCGTAAAAACTGCAGCCCTTGTCCAGAAAGTTATCTATTTCTTTCCCAAAGCCTGCTGCCATGAAAACACAATAAATCTAGCACATGGACAAACTTTTATAAATGATGCCTAAGATTTAGTCAGGTTACAATACACACTTTTGGTGTGATCAGGTAATAGTAGTTAAGAATATATATATTCATATTAAAAATATCCAAATGCATAGATTACAAATAATGCATATTCATATATAAAAATTATATGCACTTTTCTCCAACAGATAGGAGGCTGAATCTCACCTGCTCATTTCAAACTAATTTATGAATCTTTGTGTACCAGCATAATCTATCTCTTACCTGTTCACAAGCAAGGTTTTATGTTAATGACATGTTTTAATCACTAGTCACAGAAAAGGCTACTAAATATATTCCACCAAAACAATGCTTTGATCTGGTTTCCTAAATCATGATTACTTCTTCAGTCAGTGTTGCTCAGCATAACCAAACTCTTTGTGAGTACAGAGGTTGTGTAGCATTAGGGATAATTGTTACAGTCTTTAATGGTACTTTGAAGTCTAGTGAACTCCATGATAAATATGGCTAGAGCTAATGAAAAGTTTCCATATGTAGCTCTAATACTCAGAGCAAGAATATTTTTGAGATTCAGAAATGTTTGCCTGAAGATTGCTACTTACAGAAAAAAAGCGGCAAAACAAGACAACTTAGCAATTCACCCTATAAAATTTAGAATATGAAATGGCTTTCTGAAAGACTTTAGATTTCAGCTTTAATAGGCTAAAGACAGTGGTTTCAAAAGCTTTTCCAATAGGGAATGACTAAAAAGAAGTACTTGTTAAGTGAACCCAAAGAACAACTCTGCTTCTAGTACATAGGAGAAATCATCTTCTTTTAAAGAAGAAAAAACAAAAACATGAAACAGAATTTGATAAACAAAACATCTGGACTGGATTTGTTATAGTAATCCTATCTTTATGATAATTTAAGATATAGTAAACAGAGTGAAAAGAATGTTAAAAATTGTAGTCTTGAAGTAAGGTAATCATTCACCTGTTTTATATTGATATCGATTAAATTTGTGTACTGTTGGGAGCTCTGGAAGCTGCACAGCATTAAATTGGTATTTGTTACACAGGTGCCAGGGAGATAAAAGTGTTTGTAGCAGGAAAGGAAAAACTTCTCTTCCATTGCTTACTCCAGTTTATAGCAATCATAATTTCTCTTTCAAACATGCATACAATTCACACTCTCTGCAGATGACCTTCCAAGGCACAAAAATGTAGATTCTGAGCATTTTTGAAGTTAAGACAATGCCCAAATTAAACTTTCTGTTTACTTGCTTTTGTAGCCTTCTTTAACTTTGAGGGCAGGAGGGGGCAGGTAAAAATTAGAAGAAAACAAACAAACAGACATTGCAGGTAGAATTGCAAGAAGAGCAAGGACAGTGGCAGCCAACTCGGGAACAATTGCACCTTTGATCAATTACAGAAACAGCCCTTGCAGGCTGGCGCAGTGACAGCCACAGCTCTGGAACCCGCAGTCAGCTGCGCTGCCCTGCGACAAAGGGTGCTATATTTCACGAAAAGCCAGCTCAGCTTCATCACTGTATGTAAGATCTCCCTGTGCTCATTTGGTGGAAACTTAAACTTACAGGGTTATATATTAGATTCCCTGCCCTATCCTTTCTCTTGGTGACCCCTGAAAGCCTCTTCATCTCTGTAAACAATCAGGCTCCAAAAGGGCTAAATCCTATCCCTAGAAGACGGGTAACCTCTTTAGTATTACCTGTCACCTGCTGACAGAATCAGTTTGTATATAAATTAAGGCTGTGGAAGGACTTAAGTTATTCCATAAATGCTCTTAATAGTCTTCCTTTTTTTTTTTTTTTTTTTTAGCATTCCTACCACATACCAAAAACGTGAAGAAATTCTCCTGCAGCATAATTTCTATAATACAGTCCAATTTACTGAAGTACTATAGTTAATGTGATATGTCCTTCAAAAATCTTCACATGCAGCATTATTTCTGAAATTAATCACAGAAAAAAAATATATATACACATATTTACATAGCATTTTCTTTGCAGTCTGATCTATTTTGAGAGGTTCTTGCCCTGTTGCTCTGCTTCCAGCTCTGGATTTTTACCAGTGCCCGGTTGAGTTCTGTCCCCAGCAGCTGCTGTGGTTTTAGTGATCTTGTGGCTGTGAGCTAGACTTGAGTTCTGAGCAGGCACTTCATTCAATTGTCAATCTTTAAATCTTCCAATTTAAAATCCAGCTTGCTTTAGTATTTCAAAATATACTTTGATGTATCTTTGAAAACTACATGTTAAAGAACAGCCATATAGATTACAGATCTGTCAAACTCTGGGTTATGTCCCATTAGTGACATCCCCAAGAAGGGACAGACACAACAACACACAACCTTGGAATTCTTCCTCAGCTTCTTCTAATTTCTGACTCGGCAACCTCCTGAACAACTACCACTGTTTTGTTATTAAAGTTCCCAGTGGATTTTCTTACGATTTCAACTCATGTAAAATGTGTTATCAACAGCACTGTGTGGCAAAATATTCTAGAGCTTAACTTTAGCTGGGAATTTCAATTTTTCTGAACTTTCTAGATGCTAGCTTAACTTGATGCCTTCTAGTTCATCTTTTGGAGACCAGTGATCAGTTGCTCCCTATCTCCTTTTTTCATTCCACCCATGGGTTTAGAGTTCTGTCATATCACATCTCCCACCCAGGTGCCCTTTCTTCAATTTGAAGATTTCTGTTTCTTGTAGTCACTCTTCAGACAGAAGCATCTCCAGGCCTCTGGTCATTATTTCTACTTGCCTGCAACTTCTCATTCTGCTGTCCTTTTCAAGTCTACAGATAAAGCAGTAACAAGCACCTCAGGCAGCACAATTTTTTAAGTTAGTGCTGTTGTAGAATAATTTGTAATGTGCAGAGAAGCACTTTCATGTAGCCTAGCGTTGCTGAGAGGAGCAGGTGTAAATTCATGCAGTTATTAAAAAAAAAAAACAAAAAAACATCAACAACAACAACAAAAAAACATAATCTTGATGTACAGAATACTTTCCTGGCATTTTCTCCACCCCTTTTTCATTCTAACCCTGTATTTTGGATGCTTCTTCACTGATTCTCTTTGGTCATGGATATAGTAGTGTTCCAAGATGAGGATGAGTACAAGATGCCTCCTTTGATCACAGAAACTTTCTTTTGGGGATGCAGAGCTAGACCTTCAGCAATGTTCAGCAAATAACTGGTTCTGCTTTTACCATAGTGATGGCATAACTTTCCATTCAGTTGAATATTTAGCTCACATTTCTCTGAACTGTCTAGCACACATGCAGCTGCCATTTCATAAACATGTTACTTAATGTGTAGCACAATTAATGCTGGTGCTCGGTTTTGTTTTCCCAATTGTTTTCATGTCATATGAACTTGAGTCCTCTTTTTCTTTACTGCTTCCTTACTCTCACCAAGATAGAGCTGACAGATAAACGTTGCATAGGCAGTTATTTTTCCACACAATGTGCCCAAAGAGAAACAGAAGAATACTACCGACAGAGAATATCCCTCTGTCACAATTTGGATATCGAGAGACTGTTTAATGAGTGAGTATATTCACTGCTTTAGTGAGTGTGTTCTGGACTCATTTTGAGACAAACTGATATCATTAAATATTTTCAGGGTACTATAACTCTTTGGGCTTCAGAATACTCTAACGTATGTACTCTGTATACTGTACTATGGATGCTGTAAAGCCAGCATTTTAAACAGGTTCATCTTCATAACAGGTCCCCTTGTGTTGTGTCCACTGAAAAGTGAGGCCAAAGCCAGGATTCACTGCTGCTCGGCCAGCCCACATTTGCAACTATAATTTAATTAAAAAATTAATGTACTCTGTATTATTTTGTTATTCTATTTCTGTATAGGACAATCCATTTTACCTACAGTAAGGGAAGTGAAACAGGGGTTCCTTTTCTCATCCCATACCTTCTGCTGAGGTTCTGCTGAGGTACTGCACAAAATGTAGTACCTCAAATTAGTCCTGTACTGTAGTTTTTTAAGTCTTTAGTATTTACTGTATTAACATAGCAGGGAAACTGTAGTAATCACTTATTTTTTTAACTTCTGATTTGTTTGTGGACCTTTTAAATCACATCTACAATGCTTTTCTTCACAAGATCACAATCCATCAGGGTATCCAAAAAGGGGTTCGATTCAGTCTGCTGAATAATGCAGCTGAGTGAGAACCTTTATAGATTCACGTTGATCAAGATTTCAGGTTTTACTAAGTTTATTTTCAATGAAAGTAATTCCTGCTCAAACTATTACTAGTTTGTTGATAACACAAATCCAGGCAACTTAAATGAATTTTAAAATTAGCACAACCTTATTTTTATGTATAAAACATACAAAAAACATCCATTGTAGGAATACTGTATCATATGGTCTGGTTTTTTTTTTTCCCTCTTTTTTATTTTGTTGAATAACTTAGGTGGTTAGGTAAAACGAATCTGAAAATTGGTGCACTGAACTATGTAATTCTATTCAAGATCTTTATATTCTGAATAAAATTTAAGTTTTCTTTACATATAAGAGCTACCAATTATCTTGCTGTGTTGGATTTACATTAATGCTGAATATCTTGTCCATTCGCATGATCAGTCATCTTCCATGAAATGTTTTATCCTGAAACATTAAACACAAAGGAGACTGCAAGATTTTTTTATTATTATTATTATTTTTAATTAAGCTATGTATTACTATCTGCTGGTTAGATCAGTAATCAGCTAGGCTGAAAACAATACGTTCTTGTTCTCATATTGTAGAGAAAAAGAAATTCATACAAGACTGCTTATCTGATAGATGAGACAGCACCAAAAGCAAGACTTTACAACGCTTTGTGCATTTATATCTTCAGTATTGCATAAGTGACTAACAGAAAGACTGAAAGAATGGTGTTTTGTTTGTTTGGTTTTTTATTATCTATTTTTTTTGAATCCTTGATATCATGCTGCCACTCTGTTTTTCCATTTCAAATCATGGCATTCAACGTGCATGATGATTTATCAGCAAGGGTAAAGCATATGCATTAATTTAGGAGTTCTTTGTATTTTAACAAAGAATATTAATTACTAAAATCTCTAACCAATTCATTTAATCAAATGCAATCTTATCTCTGATCACTCAAACACATAATCAGCATCACATTCCTGTTTGCTTGAAAATTATTGATTTTTTCTATCAAACCAAATAGGTCCAGGTGATGCATACAATAATTACCACAGCTAATGCTATTACTGCATGTGAACTGATTACTATAATTAGGAAGTGTTTGTTTATATTAAAAGGAAAATAAAAGTTAATTGCCTTGTAGGTTGTAAGGAACAACAACAAGACAAAAAAAAAAAAAAAGAATTAAAAAAAAAGTATTTGTAGTTGTAGCTCTACCATCCTGTATTAAAATACGTCAAGAAATCTGTTCTTTGCACAAAATTAAAATGCTCTTTTCTAAAGAAATAATGTTCAGCAACATATAGTTAGGAGTGAAATGTCAAAGAAATAGAAGAAAATTCTCTCAATACAGGTTTCCTATGAATGATATTGAATAAGGTGTCTTTCTAAAATACTGACATAAGTAAGATTTTTCTTTTATTCAAGTAGTTTCTATTCCTTAGGTCACTCCTCCCATATACTCTGTTTTCATGTCTAGGATAAACCCTAAACTCCTTCAGTAACGCTATGCCTTGCTTTTTATAGAGAACTGTTTGGTTTTTTTCTTTTGTTTTAGATTATTACTTCAGAAACACCCAAACTCTGCTTTATCTGGTTTTACTGACCATATTTTACTAAGAATGGAACTGGCCATATTACCTTGGGATATGCCCCATATCCAGTGTCCTATAAACATTTTATATACAGTATCTTATAATTCCATGCAATTTATCGAACAGGAAGCTTAGCAGAGAATTGTGAAAAATGCCCAAAGTAACAGAGATATTCTTACACTATACATTGCTTCTACACAGGTAGGAACACTCCCACAATCAGGGTGTTGAAAACTGCCCTCAGTCACTGACTTGACTTGGCAAAATGATGGAAAGCTCTATTGTACTGAAAATTTGGCTCATTACTTCTATGTATTCTACAATATAATATAAAATGGTTTATAGTAATTAATCCAATTTGGGCACCCAGGAGGAAATTCTGCTGTTATAGGAACCTGGTTGTCTATGTGTTCAAGGTATTTCAAATGACAGAGACAACGAGGGAGAGAGAGATGGAAAAAAAAAAAAAAAAAAGACTGTTGGAGTCTGATCTGTAAAGTGATGACAAAGAAGCTTCCTTTCTTCCCCCATACATTTATCTTGTAAGATTAAATGTAGTTGGAAAATAGCCTTTCTTCTTCTTGCTTACCATGTCTATAGTTTCTGATATAAACTCTTATTCAGAGCTTCTCAGTGCTTCTGTAATACTGGTAATATTCAATCACAAATAAATTTTAATGAATAGAAAATATTTAAATCAAAGTAAGAACTGAAAACTGGTTTATGGTGTTGTTTGTTTTTTTTTTCCAATTGTGCCACTAACTGAGTTTTCATGAACAGCAACAAGAACTAAATGATAAAACTCTGTATACTTCCAAAACAATTGGAGCTGATCCAGTTCCTGAATTTTAATGGTCATGTTTAGAAGTGATTAGAAGAAAACCTTATTACAAAAAAATAAAATAAAATAAAATAAAATAAAATAAAAAATAAAAGTACAAACATATATGTAATTATTAGAGAATCACTAAACACCTCCAGATAACAGAAGACATTAACTGAATAAATATAGAAATGATATAAACCTCCGAAGAGTTCAGCCTTTTTGTTCAACTTCACTGCTTAAGAAGATCTGCATTTAGAGGACTTCAACCAAAGATACTATTTTGTACTTTTTCTTCAGTTCATTGTTTGACTTTCTTTTTCTTTTTAATTTTAATCTTTTCCTGGCTGACCCATCTACTTTATTTACATCTGTACTATGGATACTAGTAAGAGATAAGAACCCAGCTTGAGTAAAACCGTGTTCCCAGATTGATATTAATGTCAGATAAACTATGTTTATCAGAATCAGAACAGGGACAAAAGTATCTAACAGAAAAGTATCCCAAGAGATGCTAGGAATTTCACCCAGATTTAGAATAAGGCTCATATTTTAGCTGGTTTTTGCTCTCAGCACAGGAATTTTATGTTCATTGTTACTTCTGTGAAGAATATAGAGGTAATCCTTTAAGAAGAATGGTTGGTAGTCTGATCACTCTTACTACCACTGAAGTTTCAGTACCACTTTAAATAAAGTTGTATTTTTGTTACCATTATAAACTTACATTTCTAAATCAATTAATGAAATTATCTCCTGCTCTTCTTCCTTTTTTAGCTATTCTTCTTTACAAAAGAGCAGGCACATATGTTTGTACAGGAAAACCTATTTTATTTAAATGTAAAGATGGCTAACCTAAAAGAAGAATGGAAACATATAAGAGCAGAGAAAGTAGAAAAATGTCCAGATGCTTAATTCAAGTTTTCCAGCAAAAATACAGCTTTCTAGGAAACCGTAATTGTTATGTGACTTTTTCACACAGTTGATACAGGCATCAGAGGAAGAAGGGACTAAAACAGAAAGCTCATTCTTATTTTATAATCTAAATGCTGGAAAATAAAGTGTACATAGTAAAACCAAACACTGCAGTCCATGGGGAATAACAAGCACATGCCATGGCCCTCTTGTCAAAGGAATATAAACAAAACTAATTAGCTGCACTACGTTTTTATTGTGTTTTGTCAGGAAGTCATTAAAACTGTTTTCACAATAATACATTCAGATCTATGGAAAACTCAGCTCTCCTGATTCATTACTATTGCAATTGACAGGGCTGCCTGTTTGGGATACTCATTACCTTTAATGAATGCACAGATCTCAAACACTGAATAACATATCCTATACTGCAAGGTATCCCTTCCCTTTCCAGTGGCAATGTTCATCTGCATTCGTCAGCTTGACAATGTAAAAGTAACAGCCGCTGCAATTTCAAATACATGTCCAGATAACTCAAAGAAAAATTATTTCTAAGCTTAGATCCCTTTTATAATATCTCTATTTGTAGAGGCATATAAACCATGTACCTGACTGCAGTCTGACTCAAAAAAATATATTAAAAAAAAAAAACCATGGAAAAGAATAAATCTTATGAGAGACAAGATAAAACTTGCATACAAATTTCAGCCATATTTTCAGAGAAAGAAGAGGCAGCTAAGACATATTACATATATCTTAATATCTTATATATCTTAAGATATCTTAAGATATATTACATATATCTTAACTAACAGACAGTATTCTGACTAAACTAGGTATTTGTTCCCACCTATAATTAAAGTGCATGAGTGACCTCAGAGGTTTTGACGGTACTATGTGTCAGCCCACCAGTACAAGACTATGGTTTCTGGCTGCTTTTCAGAACTTTCATTGAAAATCTGAAGAAAGCATTCTGGTTTGACCGTATGTTCAACCCATACTACCTCTTCAGTTTCCATTTTCTTAAAATCCCTAGTTGTATTCTAACTGTTTTACTGCGATGGGGTACTCTTACTAGTCTTTAAGTTGGCATTATTACAGATTAATAGCAACACCTCATGGTAAAAACATAACCTTTTAGAAACCAGTTCAATAAAGAGTATGCAATTCCAGCGCTTATGAAAGACTGTAACAGCCTTATGTGTTATGTACCTCAATGCAGCTGTGCAAAGGCTGAGGTGTTTGGTGCTGTCTTTGCCTCAGTCTTCACTTGCAAGTTTTTGCAGTCACTGCACTTGCCTGCATCTAGTAGCAAAGTTTATGCAGGAAAGAAAACTTACAAACAAACAATACAGGAGGATTGAGGTAGGGACTGCTTGGATAAGCTGGTCACATGCAAGATCAGGCATGAAATCAGATCAGCTGCATCCAAGGCTGTGCAAGGAGCTGAACAAAGTCATCACTTTGTGTCATTTCAAAGATCAGGATGATTTTAAGAGGTCCCATGACTAGGAAAAGGCAAATATTACGCTCATCTTCATAACTGCAAGAAAGACGTCCAGTATTGTCAGCCTCAACTCAGTTTCAGTGATGACTATGCAGCACATCTACATGGGAGTCGTGTCTAAACAAAAAAAGGATAAGAGAAAAAGGGTTGGACACTGATTCAAAATATAACTGGTAGCCAGTTACACGTGGTGTTCCTCAGTGGTTGCTGCTGGGGCTGTCAACAGTCTGAACAAGGGGATGGCGTGCACTTCCAGCAAGTTTGCAAACAAATTGGAAGGAGCAGTTAATGGATTGGAGGGCAGAGCTGGCTACCCACCTTTGTTCAGGACTTTGCTGCCTTCTAAGGGCATCACAGCATGTTAATATATATGAATAAGAATCTTCTAGACCACAAGATTGTTTAGCAAAAGCTACAAAATTCACCTCGAGTGTTTTTCCTCTAGTTCACATTTTATTTTGAGATTGCAGAGCCACAGCTGGGTTTAGACGTAGGATAGATGAAGACTCTTACAGAAGGAATCTAGATCCCAAGGCAAAAGTCATTTTGCATTGACTGGAATGACATGAGGACAAAAGAAAAATAAAACTTAAATTGCCAATCATAGGCATGAAAAGATCTTTTAATAACTTTTTTTTTTTCTCCTTCATAGCTTATAAAAGAAGACTCTGAATTGTTACAAAATTAAAACCAAACAAAACTCCATTTTCCTCCCATCTTCCTATTCGGTGAAGCATAATTCCTTAAAGAATCAAATAATAAGTGATACACATAACATTTTTAAGCCTCTAACTGTGGTCCATATCATTCTCTTTGGGTATTAAAATAAAATGTGAAAAGGAATCACTTCTTAAGAAAGAGTAAAAAGATGCATCTTTCCCAGCTGTGACATACTTAGAAAGTTGTTTTTTCAGAAGTAATGAACTATCTATCTCCTTAAGGATATCTATTTATTTATGTAACATATTCACTTTTTGAAGCCCTTTTAAAGGCCTTGAAAGTTTCTTTCCTGAAACAATATCCACTACGCTATGCTGATTCAGTGATTTTTAACGTTTTACAGACGAGCACACATTTCTCTTTCTCTAAAATGCTAAAAGGTCTTCCACAGGTGGGATGAAACTCAATTCCTTTTTTTTTTTGTTATAAAAACAGCACTATGCCTTTTTAGCACTTCCAGCTGTCCACTTATGCCTCCAGATCTTACATTTGCCAACAAAGGGATAAGAGCTGTTTGTTACAGCTCTTCAACTGAAAGCAATCTCACAGAGACATTTTCCACTACCTTCTTTCATATGCCTGTTTGAAATTTTTTATTTCAGACTTCTACAATATTTTTCCTTTAGTAAAATTTACAATTTTAAAAATATCGATTCATTAATAAAAGCATAAGACACAAGTTTTGAGTTGAAGAAAGAAGGTCAAAAGTACAGACGATCAAAAATCTTTGACCTTCTTTAAATTAAGAAATATTTATTTCACCATTAGTAGACTATCATGTTAGAAACAGAACTTCTAAATTCACATGGTCCCCACTGGTATAAAAGATGATGTCCGTACAAAAAGTTTTGAAATTTAAGCTTACAGCTCTGTATAGAAGAACAATACAATGTAAACAGGCCCTAAAATACTAAATATAACAGGCTTAAGCTGTGTTTTGAACATCCTGGATCACTTCAGGTTTCCTTTCTTCATCTGTTTTTTCCCATCATAGTTTTAAATCCTCTTTGGTTTATTTCCAGATTAAATATTTTTTACAAAAATCTCACCATCTGTAACTCTCATCTCCAAAAATGAAGCTAAATATGCTTTTAAAAGCAGGATTACTTATCAAGATTCGGAGAAGAACTGAATACATAGCAAATTGGGAAAGATGTAGTCACCTCCCAGGAAAAAAAAAAAAAGGAAAAAAAAAAGAAAAAAAAAAGAAGAGAAGAGAGAATTGATTTCATCTTCTTGTTTATTGAACTAAACTCTATTTTTAACTGGGGAGATTAAAAACCAATTTTCAGCACCATGGAAACTGCTGGATACAAAATGGTAAAACCAAGAGTACTACTTATACCTGGTTTTGCTTTAAAAAAGGATGAGTTATATCACTAGGGTGACTGTGTATGAAAGGCAAACTGAAATAACATAGGAAGAAGGGAATAATTTTTTTCCCTTGACATTTTTATATAAAACTTAAGGAACAAATTGTTTCAAGCCCATTCAAATTGTTAGCCTGAAAAATAGGGAAGTTGAGAAGATGAGCCAAAGATCAGCTAGCATTCCTTCTTCTCTGAAGTCAAAGAAGCAAAGAACAGCATTTGGAGAGAAGCAGAGCTTAAAACGTCACCCTTCAAAGGATACATAAGTTTAGTCACAGAAAGGTGACACTTGCAAGCAGGGTAGTAGGAAATTTCTCCAGCGAGTTCAGAAGGGCTGGGCAAAGGAGGCAAAAGGAATTGTCCATTTGCTAAAGCATCCTAAGGATCACACTACGCACACATAAATCCTAGTTTGACTGCTCACGCTTAAGCCCAGGCATACATAAGCTTTCTTCCCTTTCCAGGGAAACAACTATAGTGGCGTGGAGTCTACAGTGCAGAGGGCTGCCAATACACTTCCTCTGTGATGGCAAAAGACACAAAGAATAATATAAATAACTTGTAGTATATTCACGTATACTTGTGATGTATATTTCCTATTAGAGGTTCAAGTTTCCATTTATTGACTTTTTTCCCCTATAAGAGAGAAAAAAAAAATTATAATGGCAGATTAGGAAATCTAAGACAGGTTGATTGGATGGGGCTGCCAAGAAATTAAACTTTGATTTGTTATTTAAAAACATTTAACAATGGGATGCTGACTAGAAGCAGATGGCAGAAATGGCTGCACTTAATTTGGCTAGGGAAGACTTGGAACTGAAAGATAGTGCAGTTTAGAGAAATACACTCCTTAAATAAGGAAATCAGTGAGATTTGATACAGATTGATACAAAGCTGGTTTACTTCAAAAACCACTAGCAGTCCTTGTTTTTCATAAAAATCCACCAGATTTCTACATATAAAATTTATCCCCAAATAATTTTCAAGCTCATATACGACATTGTGTAGGTCAAAAAGTCTTGAGCCACTCAATTTAGCAATATGATGGCACTCATATCAGCATATCCAACCATATTAAGGCCTTAAATATCTCCAGTACAGCTAACCAAAATATCCTAGAAATAATGGAGGCTTGTCTGACATCTGTTCACTTTCAAAATTCATCAGATGAAGTCTCAGGACAGCAGAAAAAGTCACTTAAAAGGATAATACATCAAGTCTTGAAGACAAATTACTCACTTAAGGTTAGGTAACTTTCTTTAGAGAAGAAACAGCTGTGTTATCATTGGGACATAGCTCTCGTGATCATACGTCCACCTGTAAAAATATTCAGCTACCTCAACTTTAATGAACATTTTATCTTCTTGACTAAAGTCATTACCTGTAGAACTGACAAGCCCTCTTGGCCTGACCTCTTGGTCTGCACTTTAAAAACCCGTTCACCAGGTGAAGAACTGAAAACTGAGTGATGTTTCTTGTCCAAGTGCCCCCTGTCAATTTTTCTCCTTTTATTTTCCCAGACTCTTCTTCTCAGTTTACTGACTACCTCCTTTAAAAACCGAAGTTGTGTGTCCTTCCTAGCTTCACAAGTGTCCAAGAACAACTAAGTCAGTTAGCCTAATTGAATTATTTTGTGTTTCTGGGTTTGTTTTGTTTTGTTTTTTTCTGAAGTATGTTAAGCTGCAAGTCTTTGTTTTGCTATCATAACCTCAGGCTACAGTAAATGAATTCTCTGCTACCTTTGAAGGGAGAGATGAAGTAAAATTCCCCAAGTGCAAAATCAAACAGAAAAGAAAACCTCTTCTGTTTTGCTTGAAATATACATCTTGTCCTGCTGTTCCTTTAATGTTTTCTTTTATGATAAGAATCGGTGAAGGGCAGGTAGAGGGTTTTTCTTCCCCTCCTACAAGTAGCAGTTTATAACAAAAGCATATTGATCATTGCAAACCATTAGAACTGAGATTAATCCACTTGTTTACGTCAGATCAATGCACTTATTTACATGTCAGATCAGACAAAAGGAGGTTTTATTCTTTGGCTTCCCACACTCTCCTAACATTTTAGCACATTTTTGAGCATCACTATGAAGCAAGAACCTCCTGTGGTTAGTTTGTTGACACAGTATTCTTTTTTTTTTCTCTTAAACTAAGCAGTCTGGCTTGCATTCAGCTGAAACTAATGAAGACTGATTTTTAAATTGCCAATGCGTCATTATCTAAGACGAACACTTTAAAACAACCCAGGTCACTGCACTTAGTCACTCATTTCACAGCTCAAAACTGTTTCACCACGCAAACTGCCTTGACATGTGGAAACATTTGTAAATGCCCAAAGGCTTCCAAAGAATTTCTCCCCAGATTAAACTAAACCTCAGGCAACGAAACAGCTCTTTCTAATAGTAGCCACTTTTTTAATCAACTCAAAACACCTCCAGCTCTCAACTCCCCCCATCCCCTCCAACCTATCTGCCAAAACCAAGAATGCACATGCCTGTAGGTTATAATGAGAGAGCTGATAATTTACAGGCTAACAGGTGCAGTTCACTAATTAAGAAACACATACCTGAAAACTCAGGACCAGAATTTAAAGTCATCTTTTAAGAAAAAGGAAGCCTTTTGTGCTTCTGTTAGGAAAAAGCACATGAGATTTCATGGTCGGAGGTTGGACTCGATGATCTTGAGGTCTCTTCCAACCTAGAGAAATCTGTGTGAATCTGTGAATCTGTGAAAATTTCAGTGCAAAAATACAATGCACCTGAAGTTGGCAGCAATGCTAACTATATCAGAGGGCCTCCAAGTATATTTTCATCAGTGTTAGACTATTATTTGCCAGTATACCAAGTTGGAAATGGTTGGCTAAACTTCAGCCTGCAACACCATTGTTCCTTCAGCCTGTACCACCATGCCCTATGTCATCTTTGCTGGACACCAAATACCAGACCGCAAAGGCCCAGATCTTCGGTAAATTCTGTTTAAGACCCATCATCCCCATGTTCGTGTTTTGGATATCCTCTGGCAGAAAAAATAGCATTGTGTAGTATTTATCAGATTTTTAAGTGAAAAAATCATTCTGATACACACACGTGCCTCCCCCTCTCCTCAGCCTGCTCCACTGTTCATTGAAACTGTGAGCGTATTTCTTCTCTGCAATGATAGGACAGAAGTCCTCTGCTGAAAGCTTCTTGAAGAAAGCACTGGGGACAAAAATACCTCCTCCCTAGACGACATTATAAAATTACGGAATCCCGTATTGATGTTCTATAGCCCCCAGTAAGCTCGTCAGAGCTTAGTCTGAAAAAAGTGGGCAAGGGAAGGAGAGAAGCCAACGTACTCAACACCAGAGATTTGTAGCTCAGACCTTGAGGGGCAGGCAGTTCCATTTTAAACTCCCAAAATCAGCAACAATTATGATCACTATTTTTACTTATCTTTACATAACAAAAACGTTAAATCTTAAGAAATAAATTGTAATTCTGCAGTCTTTCCAATATTCAAAATTTTGCTATAGTCCTTATAATTGGCTGCAAGATCCTTAAACTACGATATATGGATATAAATTCAATTAAATGCTCCTTTTTGCACATTTTGAGGCAAAGCTCACAAAACTGCCATGTTATTTTGAGCTCAGTATCTGACATTATGTTCAAAGACCTGCAGGAAACAATGAAGTTTGCTGTATATTTAATGATCCATGAAACAGCAATATTCAGCATTATTTAAATTTAAGTAGTTTTTTCTAAATTCTGTTTTATAACTATCTGCATGGTTTGACATCGGAATCACAGAATATCCTGAGTTGAAAGGGACACACAAGGATCACGGAGTCTACCAGTTGAACAAGAGAGGCAGACTGGTAATAGAAAAGGATTTCTGTACACTTATTTTAATTAGTGTTGGTGTAACCATTTAAAGCTTTCTAATACAAAATATATATATATATATATGTACAAATAAATTAAATCCTGGTTAATATAGCTTGATATACTCTAATTAATATAATTTCTAATACTAATTTTGCCTGACAAAAACTTTTAGTGAGAACTTAACATTTCTAAAAACAAATAGGCTGCTTGCAGAAACTTTGATGGCTCTATGTCAATCCACAACTAACAAAGCCAGTCTCTCAGCTGCTCTTACACTTGCTCAATACTATGCGTTTGGACCACTCGCAAATGTAAATTTTTATGTAGGAAGAACTTCTGCTTTGTAGGGTGATAGGAAGTATCAATAATTAGTAAATATGTACTAAGTTTATTGCTTTAGGCCACTATATTATGGAAACTGTTACAATTTAGATTTAATTTTTAATATTATTAGTCTGTACTGTAAAAAAACCACAAAAAAATCCTGTTTAAATTGGTAGTAAGGTTATTATTCATTATTTCTTGTTTGTTTTAAATTAACAGCTCTCAGACAAAACTCTTCCTGCCTCTAGCTACGAAGAGACACATCTCACAACTACCAGCAGACAAATTGATGGGAAACTCCCATTACAATACACACTTCAAAATGTTGAGCCAACCTTCAGGCTTTCAGCCCCCTGAGTTCAATTTCCTATTGTCCTCAAAAACATTTGTATACAGACTATCTTTCTAATATATTTGTATATAAAC
The DNA here is from genome assembly GCF_964211835.1 of Anser anser. Taxonomy (NCBI): domain Eukaryota; kingdom Metazoa; phylum Chordata; class Aves; order Anseriformes; family Anatidae; genus Anser; species Anser anser. The sequence goes on from NC_139734.1 coordinate 18,900,576, forward strand.
ACATTAACTAGCACAAAATCCTGGATTAGCTCCGATGTGCTAAAACCCACAAAGTTTTATAATATCTTTTCACTTATTTGAGAAGTAGTGCATTTAGTAGGGATAAATATCTACTTGAGGGGGTCCCCTCGTGTAGATAAAATAGAGTTCAAAGTAACTCTGCAGCCTCACATTGAGCAATTTCCTATTCTTTTGTCTTCCCAAATGTCACTTGATTCACTTGTCCTCAATTCAAGCCGCCCAAACAACACCAGCTCTTGTTTCACCCTTATTGTCAGCAACAAGTCAGGAGGAGATGAGCTGCACTGAAGAGTCAGGCTAGCGTCATGGTTAGCTGTTCCCATCCTTTGGAGAGTCAGACAAGAGAATTATTTGTTCTGGGAAAGGAGGGAGAAGATAGATATTCTTTTTATAGGAAATAGCACACAAGTATTCTTAAGAGTTGAAATATTAAGATAAAAACAACTTGAGGTGTAGAAACTAAAGGCTGAAAATTGGGTGCATATTCCCAAATTCCTTGCTGTTTTAGACATGAATGAGTTTCAGCTACTGTATTTGCAGAAAACTTTCTCTGCAGCCTCCATACCTAGATTTATTTAGGAAAGAGGCTGGTGTTGACCCAAAGAAACATTCTTGCATGTTTCACAAAATTCAGGATAAAAAGCAATCATCATGTATTTTTCTTCTTTTTTTTTTCTTCATTATTCTGTGTTAAATATAACAACACACACACACAAAATCATGGAACTGCGAACATTTGTGTACTTTTATCCCATTTCATTAGTGAATATTGTGATTTGACTCTATGTATGCTCATTACAAGGAAAGAATTTACTTGGATTTTATGTTCATTTAATTTTTCAGATATACATCAGGACAGTGACAGGACATCCCAAAGGCACAGTTCTTCAGAAGACAAAAACAGCTTGTATTTATGATGATGCAAAATACTTCAAGGTGGATGAATCCTATCACACCTTTTGGCAAAATCAACAGCCTTCAAACTGAAGTAAGGAAATTGTGTCTGTGGGTTTGAACAGTTTGTGGGAAGGAAGAGTCATTAAAATTAAAAAGCAGAAAGATTTTTTCCTCCCTCTGATTATTGTGAAAGACTTCTGCAGAAGACCAACATGATGTGCTTTCAATTGATCACTCTCTATAAATTCAGATCTCAGTATAGCAAGCCTATTCATACTGTATGTGAAATTTGATCACAGATAGCTAGGATTTTCCCTTACAGCCCAAATAATAGAATATACATTTTCATGAAAGCAACTCTGAAAAGAAAGAGGTTCAAAATAAGACAAGCGAAGTATATCAAGCAAGCTAAAAACAAACTTTCCTTTATTGCTGACTTGCAAAAAGTGTAAAACCTCACTCACAGCCTTAGCCATTGTCAACTAAGCAACTGTAGAGCTCCATTATAGATTGCAAAACTCAATTCTCACTATGTTAGAACATTCAACCTATCCTGTTTTACGTACCCTTAATCTGTTTCTTGCTAAATCTTGTGGATATCTGAACAAAGATGGATTTGTGTACGTTTCTCATACATTTCCATGTATGGATAACGTAAAGATCTGAACGTCCCCATTTTTCTCTGAAATACAGAAGTTGTTTAAAGTAATGGATTGTTATCAGTTGTCACCTTTCTGGTCCCAAAAGAATGAAGCACTGGAAAAAATAGAAAATCCATTTGATTATTCAACCATGAAGGGAGAGGTTAATACTGGTCTGCTCAAGGCAAATAAGTTATGCATATCTAACCAGGGGTTAAAATAAAATAAAATAAAATAAAATAAAATAAAATAAAATAAAATAAAATAAAATAAGATAAGATAAGATAAGATAAGATAAGATAAGATAAAATAAAATAAAATAAAATAAAATAAAATAAAATAAAGATCTCTTCATTAATTTGAGATTACTTCCTTGCAAAAATTACTGTTTTCATTACCCTCCATTGATCAACTTCAGACATATTAGTACTGAAACTCAGAAACTAGAATCACTATCTGTAAACCTTCCAAAGTTTGAGATATGTCAACTGCATGCAGGAAAATTTCAGATTAGCAGCCACAATGTCATTAGAAAACTTCTGAGTGTTTACAAATAATGAAAGTATAAGCAATCAGATATTTGGATTTTTATAGTTTCTTCATATTCACTTTGTCCAAGATATCAAAATTGTTTTCGTTTTGGAAATGCGTATATATTAAAGATGAAATTGCAACAAAACTTTATCTCCATGTCTGGGGAAAAATAACACCAACAGATATTGGTACTACCAGTACAACTGCTGCCCCACTGTTTTAATCTGTTTGTAACAGGACTGTTGCACAATAGTCCATGGAAAATAGCCACTGCAGCTTCCTGACTTTCAATGCTTTTTCTTCTGCGTGTTTTTGCTGTTTGTTTTCTGTTCCTCTGTTTTAAAGCTGGAGGGTCAGCTTCAGCAAATGCAGTAAACATGCAGAAAAAACATAAAACATAAATGGCTGGTACCTACTCCTGCCTGGATTGTAAAATGTGTGTTCTGAGTACAGAACTAGGCAACAAAGAATCATAGAATCATCTAGGTTGGAAAAGACCTTCAAGATCATTAAGTCCAACCACCAACCTGACCTACCCAGTCCCACCACTAAAACACATCCCCTAGTGCCAAGTCCACATGTCTCTTAAATCCAGGGACTGGGACTCCAGCACCTCCCTGGGTAGCCTATTCCAACGCTTGACCACCCTCTCCATGGTGAAATTCTTCCTAACAACAATCTAAACCTCTCCTGGCACAACTTGAGACCTTTCCTTCATGCCACCTGGTAACTTGTCACCTGAGAAAAGAGACCAATGCCCTCCTTGCTACAGCCTTCTTTCTGGCAGCTCTAGAGAGCCATGGGGCTCCCCAGTAAGGGATGGAGATTCTCCTTAGTCCTTCTGCTGTTGAGGTATTTATAAAGCAAAAACATCTTCAAAAGTTATAGAAACTTTTAAGAGAGTGCCATCATTTATCTGCTGTTATGCCTATACAAGTCATCTTATGGTTCTGTACAAAAGAAGCACATACGTAATTAATTCTCTTATTAAATCCTCTTATGTCAACATTAAGTCTTCTTATATCATGGAGCTCTTTATAATGCTGACAAGTATATGTCACAAGGCACTGATTTCACGTATGTGAGAGATACTATGATCCTTAATTGTCCTATCGCTATTCTGATTTCAAATATGAGATGTAAATACATTAAAGCAAGAGCTATTTCTCACTTCAAGTCAGATATTTGAAAAACATTAAATGACAAGCAAACCTTCACCTCAGATTCATCTAGTTGTCAGTTAATATCAATCTAAATATTAAAAATACTTTTATTCCTTGACAACAGTCTGCAGCTGTAATTTTCTGGCTGTTAATCATGAAAAACATCTAGGGTACTACTAGATATGTCAATACTGTATGTAATCCTGGTTCTACCCATTGAAAAAATATGCAAGGTATTTCCAAAAATGCAGAGACAGCATAATCAAACATATGGGATACTTTCTGTATCAGAGACAGCTAACAACTCCTCTTCTGCCAGAAGAGTTGACTTTTGAGAGTGTGATAGAAAATTTATAAATTGAGTGGCACAGAGATGGCAAAGAATGCCTATTTACTTTTTCCTTGTACTGGAACAAGGCTTGAAGAACTTTTGTAGGGCATCATGGGGAACTACAAAGTAACGAGTGAAAACACAAAACAAATTGGTTGTTCAGACACCCTGTAGTTAAAATGGGGAATTCATTGATGTAGAAGCTGGACTAATTTGTGAAAGTAAAACGCATTAAAGGCTATCAGAATCAAAAGCATAACTAAGACAAACACTATCACAAGCTGACAAGAATTAGTCCCTCCTTGCCCACTTTTTTTTCTCTTGTCTAGAAAGAAGGTGCTGGTATAGATAAACATAAGAAAAGCCATTCGACTTCAGACTATAAGTTCTCAAGTTCTTAACTTTTCAATGCCTGAAATGCATCAGTCACATCTCTCTTTTACATTTTCCTTTTTACTATTATTCACCAGGACAGTTTTCAGACCCAAATGCTTTGTGACAAATAAGTGTGTTGGGCAGGGGAGGGAGGGAAATACACAATTATTCAAAGAATCATGATTCATTGCACAACATGACTAATTGTGGTTAGCAAAATCACTATAGCGAATGGGAAGTTCATTAACAAGTTTCTGTTTTTCTGGTCTAATTCTGTACCTTGCTTTTGTACAATACATATGTATATATATACACAGTACATTAAAAGAACTCTAAGAATTCCTTTCTGCTTATCCACTGTCTACAGATCTGCAAGTGTGTTGTGGTTCTTTGTACGCTGCCTACAGCATTTAATGATCTGGCTACATTCAAGACAAAATGAAGTTTCATTACATATTTTGTAACAACACAAATAATTCTATAGGTGCTAAATTTACATTATTGTACAGTCCATAGTGCTGTCCTGTGAGCGAGGGCAACATTTTATTCTTCATTCACGGTGAGTTCCCTGATTTAAAGCACTGAGTAAATTGCGTATTCTCTTGTTCAGACACAGGTAAAACAATCACGCCACAGGCAATCAGCCTTGGAAAACAAAAGGTTGAAGGAGGCAGTTTCTTTCATCACAGAATATCTTCAGTTATCAAACATTATTGCGGGACAATCACAGATTGCAGATATCTACTGTTCTGAAAGCTTGGAATAGCATATGTTTTTGCACACAGCTAAAGAGCACTTGAGGTTTGGGCACTTTTTAATACATATGCACCTGCTCTCCCCAGGTAAAAATGTAGTGAAGTTGAAATCCAGGTGGAATGCAGAGCCAACCTACCAGAAAGTTGTGTGCTTTCTTCAGCATGTTTTTGTAAGACTGCTAATGTGTTAGCTATCTTGTAGACAAAAAAAAAAAAAACTTTATTTTTTTCTTTTTCTTTCTTTTTCTTTCTTTTTTAGTAAAAACAAACTCTTGGAAGTAAATTAATGAAGAACCAAATGGCAAAGCAGATTGGATTGTTCCTACCAAATGGTGTTTCAAACACAATCTAATTAGGTGATAAAATGGACCAACATACATTGAGACTAAGTAAGCAATTACGTGGTGTGTATCACAGAGTGGGAGAAGCATCAGTTGTACAGGACTGTAGTGTAAGACATTTGGCATTTAGCTCTCTAGCAACTTATCTACCCCAAGGGAAGTATAAAACGAATCAGAGTAGAGGACAGCTTCTTCAAATTGAAGCATCTTCATTTTCATTTTGATTTTATGACAAGATAAAAAAAAATGTTCTTTGATACTAGGTGTTGATACTAACTCTCAGGAAAATATATGCCCCATTCTTTCATGTTATCAACACTTAACCTTTTACCACAAGATTTTGTTTTGAGATTTGGATATTCCCTACACTCCTGAACTCATTTCCTAAAGTCAAAAACTTGTATATTGAGACAAACAAACAAATAAAACTACATGATTTGTATAACTTGAATTTAACTTCAGATGTCAAGGCAGGAGTAGAATAATGTGTTTGATTTAGCGAGAAGCAACCCAAAGCATAAATTTGTTAACCATTTACTCTTTTTCAACTTTCTCAAAATTCAAAGTCACATCCCAGACAGAATTATTCACACACATGAACATATGCACATGCATAATCACAAAAGGCACACAAAACCATCTGTACAGAAAGTCACGCTATGAGATACTACTGCTATTAAACCCTGAGAGTACTTCAAGATACTTTCTTGCTTGCCTGTTGCCTTCATTGTGCATATCTGATTTCAAATGGATCCAAACAAAACAAAAGAACAGCTTAGATGTATTGAAGAGTACATCACAATCAATGGTTGATCATTTTTAATGGCAATAACGAGCCGTAGATATTTAAAAAAAATCTTGCTCTGCAGCTGTACTCCTAGAAAAGGCAAATCGCACCGCATGGCCACATGTGTTCATAACTCAGGTTATACTGAAAATGGCACCATTGTAACAGAACAGTAGATATCTGCAATCTGTGATTGTCCCACAATAGTTCAAAATAACAAAGATATGTTGCATTTGAAATAAGAAGTTTCTACACTAGCTGCTCCCGTGATGTGGGCTGACAGATTCTATTCTCCAAAACCTGAGAAAATGTGAAGATCAGAAAGAGCATTTTTGAATATTCAAACATACCTGTTTAAACAGGAAAGGCTGATTATACTCTTAAATAATCTCACTGACATCAAGGCATATCTAGAGATGATGGAGTTGTACAAGAAGGAAATTCTTTATAGTACAACCCAAGCATAATAGACGAATTCTATACTAAAACACAACTGTGATATAAGAAACAGCTGGAGTTAGTAAAAGTTCAAGCTCTTCCTTTTAAAAATTAAAAAGGCAGCCTGAGTGAGAAGACACTTGTAGAAGATCCCATGAGCTGCTGATAGTTCATTCATGGGCCATATATCTTCTTGTAAGTATGGGTTGCATTCCTAGTAACTTTTTTAGTTATGTCACATAACCAATAAATGGAAGTAAACTACCATTTTGGAAATTGCTGTTATTGAGATAATTTCCTCTTTCATCAGGTTTTACATTAAAAAAAAAAAAAAAAGTAAATTCAATTTTTGTGTAGAAAAGTGTAATGAAGAGGGTGTTATTTGCTGTTACAATGATTTACTAAGATTTTATATCTAAGGAAGATCTTCCTTATAGTCTTATATTTGGAAGCAAATTCAGCTGTATTTTAAGCAGATGTAATTTAACAGGCTTACAACTCCATTGTTGGAAGTTATAATAATATTATATTTTCCATTCTGGCTGTGTGAATTCTTTTCTTATTTCAAAACAAAATATAGGATTAACTTTTGTCTCAGATCATTAAATTCTAAGAGTTCAGGAAACGAATTTTCCATTCACGTTTAAGCAAAATGATGCAATTCCTTTGGAGGATTTCTATCTTTATAAAACAAAAAGGAAGGTTTTTTGATTTCAGGTTTCAAAATGAAGGTTATAAAGTAAACTTCGAAGTTTCACCCTAATTGTGGCCAATGCAAATATGCCTTTTTTTTTTCCTGTAAAAGTAAGATTTCTCTGAAATTGTCTGCTTGCTTCCAGTACTCATTCCAAAGGGATTGCAGATGATCAGAGATACCTGAGAGTAGTTCAGAAATGAAATGAAATCTTCAAGGTCAAAATAAAAGCCTTAGGAAGTAATGCTCAAAGTGAGCTATTTATGGAAGATGTTTTCTACACAAAAGGAAAAATAAGACTAACAGGAAAGTGCAATGAAGGAAACAATTTATCAAAGTTCTTGAGTTTTGTGATCCAAGGAAATTTAATTTTCTTCTGCTTAACAGTGGGAACTTCATGGAAGTTAAAAAATTGACTAAGAAGTGTTAAGAACAAGCTAGCACAGAATAAATGACACTTTGTAAGAGAAATAAATGAACTATGGAAATAATTTAAAATTATAATAAAAAACTCCAGCATTCACCCAAGCCACCAATATACATTGATAAAATAGTGCCTTAAAAGATATGGTAACTCAGCTTAATGCCAGACCGTCTCACAGGAAAATGTACTTGTTTAACTTAAAATGCAGTTCTGTTGATTTTTTTTTTTTTTTAGCAGATATATAAGCATGCATTATTTTCTTCATACACCTTGTTGTTTGGCCAAATGGCAAATTTCACATGTAATTCCCTGTATTTATTATCATACTTTACCAATCTTAACTTCTGTGTTTTCTTTTTCGTTTATAAAGAGAAACAAATATTGCAAAAAGGAGGTTAAGCCATAACCACTAGTGAAAAAGCTGAACAGGTCGCTGTTATATCTAGGAATCCACTAGAGCAGCATCCCTCAGTTTTAAAGGAGAACTAAAAACCCTATTACTTTCCAGTCTGCAGAACAAGTACAAATGTAATTTTTGAAGTCATCCTTCTTAGGAAAGCTACAAAAAAAAAAAATTGTATACATAGTTAAAAATCAAGTGATCTAGTCTAGGCAAAAGTTCCAAAGTGATAAATATGCAGTGTTGCAGTATCCCAAGTCTCCCATTCTGATTTTTTTTCATTATGGAAGATCAAAGAAAGTGGAGAAAGAACCTGGGAGCTAGCTAATATTTGCTAGAATTATAATTTGCAGGAGAAATGGAACTAGCTTCTCAAACTTATTAACTAATACTTGCTTTGAGTTGTATCCTCAAGATTTACATCCAAACTGAAATCTTGAAGACAATAGTCTGATTACCACTTAACAATAAATCTCTTTTTACATACTTATTATTATATGTCCTCTATGCCAATTACAGTCTTCCAAATTAATTCTAAATTTATGTACATGGCAGAGTGACTCAGTTGATGCCATATTTCAGTTTAGGATTTTAAGTGTCACCATACTTATTCAAATCAAGTTCAGGACTTTAAAAGCTTTAGTCCTCAAGGATTATAAAATGAAATTGAAATTAATCACAATTTGTAAAATGAAACATCATATATTACTCTCCTTTACCATCTGGCTAAGGTTTTTTTTTTATTACTATTATTTTTATTTTTATTTTTTTCAACCAACCTGCCAAAGATTAATTCTCTTTGGTGCTGTATAACTTGAAGATGATTATTCCGACAGCAGATCAGTACACTGCAGATATATACAACAAGCTCACTACAGACTTATGTCAGAACAGTGAATATAGTTTATTTTCAATGTGAAAAATGAAAGTGAAAACCACTTCTCTAACAAATAGCATTTTAATAGCTTTAATAATAAGAACAATACAAATCTTTGCAAAAGATGGGTGTAGTATTCAGTACATTAAAATGCTGGTACTTTAGGCTCACTGCTGTTGCTACACAGGCTTTAATTTCTTAACTGAATTTTATACAACTTCTAAACACTGGCCCTGAAATTACATTTTTTTTCTACTGCAGCCATTTTAAAATGTCTCTGAATGCAAAAAATTGAGAGTCCAACTTGTAAAGATGCACTACTGAAAATCTGCCACATGAACTCCCGCAACATACAGTCAAAATAAAATATAGTGCATCCTTTTACATACTGAGCAGATAAGAAAATGAAAAGATTAGCTTGTGGCAACATGATTTTATCAGAATAAGTGTAGATAGGTATTCCTACCACCCTGGAAGAGACTGCAGTAATGGACACACCAGAAAAGGTGAAGGTCTCCTTGAGTGCAATTTGTGCAGGGCCTGGGTACCCAGGTCTTAAGCAGTGATCGAGAAGCAAACTCCAGCATGAAGGATGAAGGGACAAGTGATTTTATTCCAGCCAATCACCAACTGATTATTCCTTCATTAGGGTCGCCGATACTGGCTTTTCCTTTTCTTTTCTTTTCTTTTTTTTTTTTTCCTAAACTACTACTGTGTTTAAAGCAAGGGCATAAAAATAAACTTTTCATGGTATTTTGTGCAGTAAAATAAGTGGGTTTTAGAAAAGGAAGTCAAACTTGCACTTTCTTTTCACTAATATCCAGACATCATGAAAAGCTTTAAGAAACTTAGCGAAGAATTAGTTTTCAATAGATTCAGCACATCGTATACTGGACATTAAAACCAGACCTACTTTACTCATTTATTGCCATTTTCTATATTGAGGAATAGCCTTATCATAAATAAAATTAATCGAAACTCAACAAGTAAAGAAAGAACACTTAACATTCTCTCTCCTCTCAGATATAAGAGATCTAGTGTCTGGCTGTAAAGTGCTCTATGCACCATGCAGGGTATCAACTTGTATGCTATATGAGCCACAATTTTCTGAACAACAAGGAGAAATTTCTTGTGGACTTCAGAGAACAGAACTATCTAATTATGATCAGAAGAGTTAGACAGTCTAGTCCAAAACACTACCGCTACCTTTTCCAGAATTCCTTATGTAAATAAGCTTAACAACTTCTGAATACAGATGCACACAAACACACACGTGCACACGTACACACACACACCATTCAGTATGTTATCTCAGAGACAGGCACTTGGAACATATTTCCACAGAGATACTTCTCTCCTATTTTTGTCTTCCTATGCAAAATCCACAATCAGAGAAGTTAAGGTCATTTTCAGGTTTAGTTCTAGATATAATATAGTGTCAGGTTTACAAAGCAAATGAACACTAGACCTACAATTAATATATATATATATATTTATTTTTTTTGAAATCACTACATGTGATTTCACTGCCAAGGAGATTGCACAGATGCTTGAGACACATGCTGTATTAGTAATACAGAACTCAATGACCGTGACACTGAAAGAAGCATAAAGACCCACCAGAAGGATCTGTGCCTAATTCCAAACTGCAGAGGCAATGCATGAGCAATCAGGATGCTTGCAGAGTGATACACAAACTCTTAAAGAATTTTATGAATGATGCTCTTACTAATCTAAGCCATACTTTTTTCAAATAAGGAAAATAGAAAAATAAAAAATAAAAAAAGACAAACAGACAATACTAGAAAACATCAACCAAAGCTTAGTGCACACTTATATTAAAGCCAATTAGTAAAATACTGAGTTAAGATACATGACGAACCAGCAACATACTATTAGAGCTATTTTTAAAAGCACATACGTAACATGAACAGCTATTCACTAAAGTGAATGAAGCATGGTGAATCAAGCATAGAAAATATAGTACCTAGCAGAAAAAGACCTCTTTCTCTAAACCAAATCTCATTAGGGAAATTGATATGCTATCTTGTAAAGCATTACATAGTCACAGTTTCATCTGGATATAATAAGTATTGGACAACAATGACTTAAATGGCAGAAAACTTCAAGGACAGAAGTAGAAAATTATTTTCTTACAGTGAGCGGACATGAGATCTCACCAAACCAGAGTTTTGCAGATCATATGTATTTAATAATAACAATGAACATGGGCCATAAAAATATGCTCCTTTCAAATACTTTATAATCTATTAGAGAACCCAATATTTAAACTTTGCAGTACTTTTTTTTTTTTTTAATTAAGAGCTTAATTCATAGTTTTCTATCCTACTGTGAGTAGACTTGCATTAAGTTGTTCTGAGTGACTTTAACTTCTGTGATTTATCTGGCTTTCGAAAAAAATGTGATGGATAAAGCCAACGGCTTTGATCTTTATTTTAAAGTAAGGAGCTTAAAATTTCATAATAATATAATCCAAAGTGATGGCACCAAATTGACAAAATTTGCCTCTATCTAGTCTAGTGCTTCATTCAGCATTGATAGTTAGATAAAAATATATAAAAAAAATGCAAAAAAAAATGGACAAAATGAAGAGACGAAAAATTAATAAGAAAAATATATATTCATTTTCTTGAAAAAGCCAAGCAACAAACAGTGGAAGAATCCACAGGTCCACTTCTCAGATAACCTTTTTGGCTTTCCTGAAGTATCTGCAAAGCCAGACAAGTCCATAATTTAACTTAATTCAATGAAATGAGAGAGTTTTGCATGAGAAAACAGTCCATAATTTAACTTAATTCAATGAAATGAGAGTTTTGCATGAGAAAACAGTTAGGTGAGATGAGCTGTCTGAAGAAATAAACTACTGCATTTACACCCAAAACCTACAGACAGTACAGTAAATGAAGTTTACTCTTGTCTTAAAATTACCCCAAATAGAAGGTAAAGATACTTCAATTACAATTACTTTTTAAAACTGTACTTCCATAGAGTAACTGTGTCAAATGTTGTCTGTCAAAATTCATATTAAAAACAAGACTATGTTTTCCTATACATATCATATCATTTCTAAAAAAAGGTTGTTTTATTTTGCTGTTTTCCTATTAGAAGTCCTTGAAATAAAGATGCAAAATAAGATTAGTAAAAATTCCATAAGCAGCCTGCTTTCCAGACTCTCAAACAGAACTACATTAATCAAAAGTAAATGATTTCACATTTAGCTTATAACGAATTCACTTTGCACATTTAACAAATCCCTCTATGACCATATTAACATTAGTACTTATGCACTGATCCAGTGGACAAATTACAATCACTCTGGACACATTCATGTCCCAAACTGCACAGGAATATTATGCTTCAAGTGATCAAGTCCTGCCAATTATTTAATTTACTTGATAACAATGAGAAAATCCTCTCATCCTAACGTGAAAAATCCTAAACCAGAAACATACCTTTCCTCATTCAAAAAAAAAAAAAAAAAGTAAAACCCATAGAGTTTGATAGATATTAGAGTTATTTCTGTGATCCTCTTATCTCTTAGCCTGCAGATGGATGGACCATTTAATGAAACACAACAGTCCCCTTCGTATTAAAGCTACCAAGAATGACCAACTTCTTAACAAGGGAACAGCTAAAATACCTGAGAAGTGCTCTGATACTGTCATGTGTTATTTCCAACTGGAGCCTTAGAAAATGCTTCAATTGCATCAAAATGAGCTCTCCAGTTCTTAAAAGTATTTCTTCATTAATTAATTTGTTGAAATTCAGTTACTGGTTAACGTTCATATAACTATTATTATATTAGCAAAAATCATGGTTATGTTAATGAAAGATACCATGCAAGTCATCATTCTGTAAGTCTTCTTAAAAACACAAGTCCCGAATAATAGCATAAGATCACAAATGCACCCTGTTGGCTATTTCTCCTTTCCTGCATTTCTAGAAGTCTCTACTTGTACATGACAAAAATTAGACAAGACTGCATGATTGGGATATCTGGTCTCATGGACCATGGTGCCGAACTCTGACCAGATTCCCACTATTCCATTAGAGGACTTCTGCAAAGCAAGGTACAGAATTTCATTTGTTTTACAGACTATAATACACAACTCTTTGGTTCCATGGAGACACCATGAATAAAAAAACCTTCCAGTTCACACATATTAATTTCAATTTAATTTCATTATACCTTGTGTTAGTTTTTCTGATCATTACACTTCTTTTAAACTTCAACTAATTAATTGATGTTTCTGGCAGTTTCTTAGATATTTACCATCAATTTTTACTTCTCATTGTTTTTCAAATTGGCAACAACTCTTTAAATGAATTAATTCTCCATGAATAGTGCTCATACGATTTTTGTAACTAAGTCTCACATGATTCTTGTAACTAAGTCTTCTTGTTCTGCCTGCAACTGTAACATCTAACCTGGCTGTTGTTTCTGTGCTTTAAGATGCCTGCCAACTCAACAAAAACTATGAGTTCTCCCATCTCCTACTGTTAACTCTACCATTGATTCAGCTTGTTATATTCTAGATCATGTTTCATTCATTTGCTTTTCTCTTTTACTTTCACTCTTATTAAGACTTAAATATGTCTTACATTCAATATTTCCCCCCTCCATGCATTATATACCACCTATTTTCAAGCCTGAAGAGGAAAAAAATTAGACTGATTGATACTATGGGTAGTTATTTGTTGTGCTTGGAATCCCAAGTGCCAGAAATGCCATAGAGGAAGTGAATTTACCCTTTCTGGAGAAGTAACACATCTGGTCAAGTAATGCACAAAAAAAAATCCAACTACTTCTACCTACATTATGTTGAAGATTTATTAATAATCATATGACAGACTATTGATGCTAGGAGTAAGTGAGTTATATTAGCATTACAGGAAAGATCTACATTGTACTATATTTAGTTAAAAAAATGACAACTTTCAAGGAGAGGAAGAAATGTCACATTAATGAAAGCTAAGCACATACACAGTGCCACAACAAAGAGTTTGTCTCACTGTGGAGTTGCAGTGTTGAAGAAAAGACACTTCCAGCAAAGATTTTCAGAGCACTCATTCCGCATTATTTTCTGTTAATGCTTAAGATTATTCAAAAAAGAAAGGTCACACATGACAATTCCTTTCACATCTTAAGAAGAAGATAAAGTTGTGACTAGCACTGGGCAACTGGGTTACTATGACTTAAAAAGGGGGAGTAAAACAGAGCCATGCCAAAACTAGATCAAGAAATTAAATAATGGGTGAAGTTCAGGTGAAAACCAACAGAACATCTGAAGTTCCACAAGCCTGAAAGCTGATAGGTGGGTTAATTAATGATATTTAAGTTTCTTAATAATTTGTAGTTGCAATTTGATTCTCTTACTGTATATCTGTATGTATGATATCCAGTGGGTTTCTGTGTGATGGATTCAGAGGACAATATAACAACAACAGTCTAAGTCAGTTAAAGTATTCCTATATCCTAAAGGAGCAATGGTGAATCATTGCATTTCACATTAACTGGCAGTGCTGGATAATATTTATTTCAGACAATCATGAATTGTGTGACACATTGCAAATTAATTCTTATAAAATCTCTGAGCATCCTAACTAGTTCCTTCATTCCTACACATAGGGAGATGGTGCAATTAGACAATAAAATAAAATAATAATAAAATTTAAAAAAAAAACAAACAAACATCAATGACACACATAGCAGATGTGAAATGAAGCTTCTTTTTAGAACATTATGCATTCTTAGATATGTTGCCAAATGTTTTTTTTTCCAGTTCAGAGAATAAAAAAACATATTTTGGAACATCTTTAAGAATGTCATGAATTAATTTTTCCAGGCATTACTGTTATAGCCCAGACCCTAACATTAACAGCTGATAACTTTAAAAATTCATTAAACTGCTTTTCCTATTAAAACCTGAATAGTTGCGCTAATGAAAAGGAAGAGAAGCCTTAAGTCAATTTATTTGAAGGAAATTGCTAGAATTCTTTCAAATTGAAAACAAGGCTCCGAACACCATATTCTAAAGTGTTAACATTTAACATTTTTTTAGGAAAGGAAAAATGTGGGAAGAATTAAGTTTAACAAGGAATCTAAGACATAAATGAAGTGTTCTTAGTGACAGAAAGATATGCTTTGAATCTTAAAAGTTACGCTTTCTCTTCTCAAGGTTGCTGCATAAAAGGGTTGGTTCTGTAATGTGCATAGATAGGAAATTTGGTGTGGCAAGAATCTCATTGGTACATGGAAGCATACACAGACACAAAAAATGTAGAGGGAAAAATAATCTGTTTGTTATCTCCTGTGCTTTATGGGCATAACTCTTAATCCTTCAAGAACAGGAGCGAAAAATAGCTCTTGTTCTAAGGACACCCTTGGGTTTCCATTCTTCCCTTCTCCTTTGCGGGTGCACAGTGCAAGCAAGCAGAGGCCATTCAAATCTTGAAGCATTTAGGGGTTAAACTGAGACACAAGTGTAACCAAGCCAAGCAGCTGAATGTATGCTTCAGGAAAGTGTCCAAGGGGCACTGGAAGTAAGAACCAAAAATGCCGGTGCTACGGCAATTCATTCCACTATACACAGTTAAACTAAGTAGCACAAAAAGGACTTCCTATCATTATATATAAGTTGCTTCATCTATTTTTTAGTCCTAAGTACATATTACTCCATTTTTAAGTTAAAATCCTTGTTTACTTTGGGTACCGCAACGAGGTTTCTACCCTTAGGCTAATAATCATGAAGTTCATCCAGTAAGCATTCCCAGCCTCTGTCTGTCTCTGCTTTCTGATTACTGTCTGGACAGTTAATTTCTACAGCTTTTCAAATGGCACTAATCAGGAATTAAAAGCTACTATCAGCTTTGCTAGATACAGATTCCTACCCACTGGTTAGAAAGGATTTTCAAAATAGGCAATTCTTGGCCTTTCCTGATTATCCAGAGGCAAGCTCATAATCCAGTCCCTAGTATTTAAGAAGTCAAGCAGTGAAACAATGTTGATTATAATCTACTGTTCTTTTTTTTTTTAAATCAAGAAACGAAGCGAAAAAAAAAATCTTCAGCATTTTAATCTTGAGCCATCTATGGTTCTGTTTTGTTTCGTTTTGTTTTTTTAGTTCACCAGGAGTATGGATTTGGGGGAAGATGAAAAGGAAGACTCGGAATCAATAAAAATAGCTCTTTTAGGTGACTCACTTATAATGGGCGGTACATTTTATGTCTATCAATCTCTTTTATGGCAAGGAAACAAATTTTAGTCAGGTTTACTTTAATTTTGATAGTGATTAAAGAGATTTTGCAGTTTCAAACAGGTAGATTTTCACATAGAGGGAGGGGGAAAGTCCTATTATACAGGTTGAATAGGAAAATCTCCTTTTTAGATGTTTCTCCAGGTAAGAAGGCTCATTTTTATTCTTCTGACTAGCCTGTAACAATCAGAAGAAAGATCAAAGAGTAAGAGAAATTCTGTTATGCCATCAATAATAGACTAGTTGGATACTTTATTGTCTTCCATTTCATCTGCCATTTACATTTTTCAGTCTAGTAGTGTAGGTTTCAAGGGGAAGAGGGCGAAAAGATTATTTTAAAACGACGTACATCCCATAGCGTAGCTTCTGTCATGGAAAGAAATAAGATAAAATAGACTAATTAAATACAGTAATTATTATTATTTTTTTCCTAAAATGAGGATGTCTAGTAATTTACTGCTTCTATATTACATTATATTTCTAAAAGATACATCGGTTTTCATTTGGTCAAGTAACTATTGACTGGGGAGGAGTAATATGCATATTGTGATTGGGAATAGGGTATCTAGAATTTACAAAAGGATAGATATTAATCAAGATTATTATTTTTTTTAATGTAGATTTCATATACTAGATGTACATTTATTCACTTCAAATGACTGCTGCTTCTTTCAGGACAATAATATTTGGCCTGATTCTCCACTGCTTTCAGCATTACCTCTGCTTGTTTATATCTATATGAAGTGTACAAAATGTTTCTAAATAGCAATGGCAGAATTTGAACACAATCAAGCACAGTTAAGTACAGTTGTATATGTTTAAGCATGGTAAAAGGGAGGGCTAAAATTAAATTTGATTTTTATAAGCTTGAAAAATCTGTGGTGCTGTTATTTTCCTACATCCTAAGCACAGAATGGACTGATGGAATTTTGTTTTCTTTATGAACTTGGGCAACATTTCCATATAGACATATCTAAGTTTTTCTGCATTTAAAAAAGAAAAAGGTTGTTAAAATTAGCAACAGCACAGTTTACTGGCACGTTAGTAAACTTAGTACAGTTTAAACTGGTATGTACTTAATGCACTAACATACACATTCAAACTCACTTCCGTAGGCTATGTGGAAAGACACTTTTCAGAAGACAAATTTCAAGAATACTGAAAGTTGACGTTACACAAATACAGCCAACACACTCTGATTTATAAAGTTTGCCTGTAAAATCCATAATCCTTAATTTATACTAATGTGTATATGCACAGAGGCTAGTTCTGTTTGTATGGCTAAAAATAAGACAGTAACTTTAAAAAGCTGAACAATTTTTATAAGACAAAATTCATACTATAAATATACCAATAATACATTTTTATTTTTATTTTTATTGAACAACTGTAATATCTTCCACATGCTTACACTGCTGTCATTGAAATTTGGACAGTATCTGCACAACAGACTTTTTATGGGGGGGCTCTGCCTTTGAAAAGGAAGAATATTATTCTATAGTTTCAGTCAATGTTAAACAAGAAGCTAGTTTAAAAAAAAAAAATCCTGACTGAAAAGGCAGAAAGTGTCTGAGGAGATATGCTGTTCTGCATCACAAGAAACTTCTGGGAATAAAATAAACTGATAAAAACTCTATGTACTTCCCCACATTCACAGTGAGAGGAGAAATGGAAATCCCAATGTGAGGTCAAGCCCAAAAAGTAAATTGGCTCTGCATGCGTAGTTGATTACAGTACTGCACATGGCAGTACACTTCAAACACTTGAAGTCTGAGCTACGGTGTGCAGATGCATCGCCTAATGTGAGAACACAAAACAAAAAACAGAGAGATCTGTGGCTCACTAACAAACTGAAAAGCTTTCACTGTTCAACACAGAAGTGAAGTAAGTGGGAGGTTAGCATTGCTTCAGGACATCTGCTAATGTTTTATTAACAACTTCTCATTTTAAGTAAGAACTTGTAAGACAATACAAAATGTTCCTCATATTTATATGTAGTCACCTACTAATTAATTTTTTCCCAGTTTGAAGAATTTGATGAAAGAAAGGGCATGAACGGTATAAGAGAGAGGAAAGTTCTGTTGTCTCCAGAATCTTGTGCATCCAAGTTGACACGTACAAGAATCAAATTATATCAGAATTGTACTCACTATTTATATTAGTGTGCCTTTAAAATGCCACATCTGCTGTGTGGTAAATTTGAATAATTCCGAGTGAAAGATCATTTCCCCTCACCCTTCAGGACAATCTTATATTTGAACCAAATAGACAAGTTTAATATCCAAGTTGGAGCAAAATCTAGTAAAAACATGTTAATTAACTTGTAACCAAGAAAGATGTGGGCACAAAAGCATGTTAGGAAGATTCAAGTACAACATGCTTCTGATTGGAGTATCAGATGCGAAGCAGTCTGTTTAGAGATGTTGCAACCTGAAGAAAATCCAACAAACGTAAAGAAAACAAGTCTAAAAACTAGTTTTATAACTATTTCTGCAACAGCTGTTGAAAAAGTATTATATACATACAAATATATATGCTTTTAATAAACCATTATTTTGTAGTGTGAAATGTCAGCAAGCATTTACAAACTTCGTATTGTGAGTGAACAATCACAAGATGAAACCAGAAGCCACGGGAATATTAATGGAGATGACCAATTGTGGACAAATACAGAATGCAACCTTGAAAGGACTCGCTTCAGGGCATAACAAAAACAATGGCAAAAATAAGGTTGCGTGGATGGCTTAATTGTGTTAATGAAGCCATTACTTATGCTATCAGAAAGCTGTATCCTAAAGAGTGTTGGTAAAAATGAAACTCCTCTGTTGGAGAAAATGTCTTTGAATGATGGCAAGAAAAAGCAGGAACGTGTTCTGTAACACTGCCTAGCTGTTGTGTAGGGTCACATACTTGCTGTGTATATATAATAAACCAGATTGCATGGGTAGCCTTGTCTTTAAATTATGTATGCAAGTCAGAAACAAAAAAACACTAGTTCTGCTGCTGTCTTATTTCACATTAGGATAAGAAGAATTGATCTCTTTAGAAGCCTGTATTGCCACATATACAAGTGTTTTTGTTTTCTTTGAAGGGAAAGAAATAGCTTGTATCTGGATTAGTACTCCACTGTTTAGGTTTAATCTGGCATTCCATCCTCAAAGCTGGCTAATTTGGATGCAATCCAACAACATATAGCAGCAGTCACGGCTAGAAAAAAATTAGACGCATAATTCTGACTGTTACATTTCAGTTAGATGTCTACAGGAGATATCTGATCTAGAGTACGGGTGTAGAATTGTGAATCATCAGTACTGTGATGGCCTTTAAACTCGTCATATTCAGCTATATTATCTAGAGGGAGACAGAAAAGGAAGTGACAAAAATGCACCGGAAGTGTAGTGGAGGATAAAAGAGATGATTTTTGGCTGGATAACACTATAAAGAAATGATCACATAACCAAGAAGAGAAGGAGTGGGTGACCTAGTGGGGAAAGTCATGGCAGTACTGCAAAGGTTTTGAAACTGTAATTTCAAATCTGTAAAACAGCAGCTGTAATTGCAGATATTAACTGTGAAGTAACTCAGTAAGCGGCAGAATGCCAGTCAGTTTTGCCTTGTATTTTATTTGTATTACCATTTTAAATTGGAAATTTATTCATTGGGATTTATTTATTATAGAAAATAATCTTAAAATCTGTATTATTGCTAGTTAATAACTGTGTAATGTGAATTTTGTGAATTGCACTAGACAGAACAAATGTTAAAATGGATAGTCCTGAAAGGTTTTTTGAGTTTCTTCACTTTCCTAGATTTGTCATATCAAAAAAAAAAAAAAAAAGTATTAATAATAGTGCGTAACTATTAGTAATAGTGTGTAACTATAAACTCGTATCAATGTTGGCAAATTGTCTGCAGATAGTGAGCAGATATATATCACCAAGAGCAAGATCTACCCTGAAATGAGAATGAGTGCAATGCAATTCAGAACATTAATTCAAAACTTCACACACAGGGCACAGCTATGCAACTTGACTGGCTGATGTAAAAAGAAAATGCTTCTACTAGCCTGAAAGAGAGTAAGACTGGCTTACATTAAATAAAATGATAGCCTGAAAAGTTTTACTGACAATCGTAAATGCCTCAACAAAGGAGTACGAGCTGTTCCCAGAACTACAAGCGGTTTTAAAATGATGATCACTGATAACTGACAGAAAGGAATAGAAAGCAGTAAAGAAATAAAAGGATAACAAGAAATATTTGAAATCACTGCCCGTATTTCCTTTTGTTCCTGTGTGCTCTCAGACCACAAAAGGTGAATGTGATGTTGAACCCAAATGTATTGCTTTCTGTTTGGCCTCTGCTATGCACTCATTATTGCAGGAAGCTTAGTTTCACAGTAGAATACCAATGCTATTCTACTGTCACCCCTTGCCTTTTAGTGTTTCATGAGAGCACGATTCTCTTCTTCCTTAACCTAATTTCACACCAGTAAAACTCTCTTGATTTCAGTAGAACTTCTTTTGATTTTCAGCAGCAAAAACATAAGAATCAAACCACCTTTTCTAGGTTTGCATACAAAAAAATCAACCCTTTTTAAGTTGAAGCTCTTCAGTTGTCAATAAAGTATATGAAGTTTAATGCTTGGTACATGGGAAAGTACAAGTCTGAATTATTTAGTGTATCAGACTTGGC
Organism: Anser anser; assembly: GCF_964211835.1. Lineage (NCBI taxonomy): Eukaryota > Metazoa > Chordata > Aves > Anseriformes > Anatidae > Anser > Anser anser. The sequence continues at coordinate 18,921,223 of NC_139734.1, forward strand.
TGGAATTCTAGAGAAAGTGCCTCAAGTACAATACAGTGCATCCCTATTTTATACACCATTGAACAGAACATCTACAAATTGCCCTGGAACTCGCGTACTGCCATAGGGCTCACTGACATTATTCCTGGGCTGTGGTTACTTCTAATGCTCTGCTAATCGTTCTGTGCTCTAACATGCTCTGGAGGAAAATCTGCATGTTCCCACAAAGTAAAAGAGAAGTCCCACTAATGAAATTAAGTGAAGGGAATATAATGTATTTTTGTCAATGTGAGTCCCCTAAGCTAAACTTTTGAGGGTGAAGCACATGTATTATTCAACAGAAAAGCTTTAATTAGTGTTTCTTTAAAACTACTCTGAGAAAGAACTAAAAGAATCAAAATAGTCCATCAAGATTGTTGGAAGTGTGGCTAAGTACATCTGCAATAAGCTAGCATCACTGTACTGATGTGCTTTAAATCTACCTGAAAGCTAAGTAAAGACAACTGACAGTAAATCAAGTTCATTTCACAGAATATTTAAGTTCTCTCCTAGGGTGTACATGACAGTAATTTTAATCAAGACCTGGCATTCATTTCTTCCTAGACTGTTTTTAATAGTATTACCTGATTCTAAGAATCCTGAATGTAGAATGTATAGTGCATTTTAAACAGCAGTAACTGGAAGCCTGGAGTGGGGAAAATGATTAGATTATTTTGAATAGGCCTGTGAAGAAAGAAATGCAAATATCTCACATTTGAAGATATTGATTTCCAACCAGCCTGACGTCCCACTATAATTGCTTTAACAGGCCATTGTCTATAGCTTGTAAACTTGAATCAACGTATATCCTTCTTTTACTAAAAGATCCAAAAGCCTATTGATTCACACGTCGTCTCTTAAATTGAAATAATCTTTTTGAGATTTCAAACTTAATTTGCTGATTGCCTGTAAGTGACATGAGTTCAACGCTGTCATCAGATGAGTCAAACTGTCCTTGACAGTTCTGACACTTTAAGTAGTCAGTTTTGCACTGACTGATTCACTGGCAATGGACTCATTATCTGTAGTGCCATGTGGAACTTGGACGACTCGATTCTGACCTAGGTAGTTTTCATCTGCTTCTGAGCAGTGGATTGCTGTGCACCCCTACTGAGTTTCAAAGTAATTTTCGCTTTTGTGTTTCCTAATTGTATGCTTTTTATTTCCTATCAGTCTCCTTGTGGTGCTCCTTTGTGCTGCAGCCAGCAGGTGACACCCTGTACGTGATTCCCTAGAGAGAATCATTGTCACTCCTAACTACTTATCCAGTGACTGCCTAGTGCTAAGTTGCACTCCCAACTGCTATTTAATGTCCTCCATCTCATGCTCCACAGAGAAAACCAATTATCATACAAACAAAGTAAAATGAAAGTATAAAGTGTCTGATTTAGGTTTATCAACCTGACCCTGCACTCCAATGTAAGATGTGCAGCTAAGGTTAGACTGCTGAGCTGTGCACCTGACTACATGCTCCACGCGTCCTTCTACCAGCTTAACTCCCGACAAGACATAAGCACTGACCTCGCTTACTTGGAGCCAGTTAACTAACATAATGGCTATATTCGTCTATTGGTCGTTCATAAACTATGCTGCTACCGCAACTCAGGATACCATGATTCTACACTTTTTGAAATATTTGAGCTCTACAGATGACACAGCAAACCCCTGAATTATTCACTGTCTGTGCGCATGATGACCCCATTTAATCTTTTACTTGTTTGTAATGTTGCTAGCTTTTTAATCTTTAGTCCACTATATTTCCTATGAATTGAGAAGATTACATCCTACATTACACTGACAAAAAAAAAGAAAAGCTTCTCCTTGTAGAAGTTTTCACACAATGTATTTTACACTTTTTAGAGCCTGACAGAATTAGACAAGTGCCTTCAGGAAAACTCTGAGACCATCCTTCTTATTAACAGTTTTCATCTCTCAGAAGACTCCAAATCTCATTGATCTTTCTTAAATGCAAAATAAAGTAGCAATACTGCAACTATGCAGTTTATCATTGAAAGCTTTTTCAAAATACGTGTCTAATCATAATGGATCCTGTTCAGAACTCCTTACTCATAACTTCCATTGAAGTCATACTTCCCCGGGAACTTTGCCTGAAGGAGGAGTACAGGGTAAGCCAAGGTGATTATTGCAATCTGTTACTGTGGAAATACAAGCAAGCATAGTATTTTACGTCCTCATGTATAAAGTAAGTTTTAAATGTAGATTGTGCTGAGGCACAATGTTCTTAAGAAAATTCTTCTGAAAAGCTAGGAAGCAAACATTTAAAAACAGCCTTAGCAAGATTTTTAACTGAAGCACATTAGTGAAGAAAATCTGCAGGGGGGGGTCTGATTCCTGCTTTTTGGAACAACAGTGCCAGACAAGCATTTTGAATCTTCTTCATGTTGTTAATTGCGCTCCATTCATTCTCTAAGCAATAGCAATGGCTAATGGAAACAGGAAAGCAGAGAGAGAATTTACAACAGAATATACAAATAGTGTCAGCATCTTTGTGCATATTGATTTATGGTGCCAAACAATATTCCTCCCTCTCCTTTCTTTCTTCACTGCCATATGACATAACCATACACTTACATCCTTAATTAAGGATGCTTCCTCAATTGTTAAGGAAAAATGTTTTCACGAAATTCAGACAGCTAAACAAAATGCAATCCAAATTAAAACTGATATGCACACTAGTTTTGAAGTCAGAAAATATAGTCAATTCCTCTGTGCGATCAAATCTTGGTTAAATGACCCAGGTCGACAGTAAAACTAGCAGCTGCTTTCTGATTTTAGTAAGACCATGAAACCTCCATTAAGTTATTTTTAATCTTAGTTACAAACAGAACACAATGGTTTCACTTACTATTTTCCAGCCACTACTAAATTCCCAAGTATATTTTCTAGACTATAGATATCATGACCAAGTATGTTACTCCATTCTGGATGTAGCTAAATCACATTGTTATATTCAAGCAATGTTTTGTTCTGTTGACTTCATGCGAAGTTACATATATTTATTTAACATACTTGTACATTAGCATTTTGAAACTTGGCAGATAACTTCTCTGCAAATAAAGGTAGGAAATAAAATACATTTTGCATGTTAAATACAAATATTAAATTAATTATCATGCTTCATATTTAAGATGTCATATGAAAACTAACAAAGCCTCAAAACATCACAGGAAGTTAGGCACGGACTGTTGACTTAGTCACAGATACGCATTTTGCATCACATATTTCTAGATAGTGTCCTTGTAAGTGATGCAATCAGATATTGAGAATGGCTCCTGTATTGAAAAGCATCTGGTGATAAAGAATTTACCAGGTTTATTAAATCAGTCACATTCCCGCGTGTAACATAAGGACGAGGCCTCAGCTATACTGTCCACTGAGAGAGACCAATTCCCTTGAACAACTCAAGTGTGTGTGTGCCTAATCTGAATGTGAGTCACTTGCTCATTGTGTACAGCTGAACTATTCTTTTATTTGCAGCTGAAATAAAAACTGATCTAGAGATTTCTCACTTGAGTGGCTGAGACACATTTTCCTGGGTTGGCAGAATGCAAGGCCAGGCTAAGAGATGTTCCCGGTTTTGTAATCACTGTGTAATGTCACTACACTGCTACTCACTTTGAATTAAAATAACTGTTCAGCTGTGTTAATTTATGCTGGTGGATCATTTCAGTACATCATTCCAATCATGCATTCCTTGCATTCTGCTAAATGCAGAGAAAGAAACTCGAGGTAGCCATTGTACAAGTAGATCCAACATAGATTTGATTTTTTTTTTTTTTTTCATCTGTCTTTAAGAACAGCTGCAATTGTATTGCCTGTTCTGAATGGAATGAATAAATGGTTGTGCCTTGTGGAAAAACAATGAAACACTGCTTACCTACAAGTGCTGGAAACATATAAGCCAGGCATCTTAACATATATGCTAGCATGCCAAACCATCCTTCACTTTATCTAGAGCATAATAGTAAGCCTCCATTGCAGCTTTTTAGGCTAGATGAAAGGCTCGGATCATGAGAGTCAGTGGAAGTGGGGTTTGTCTTCCAAAGAAACTCCATCTTTTCTAGCATATAGTATGCTTCTAGAGCTTATGTTTTAACTCAAGAATCGCAAACACATTTCTGTCATGGTTCAACATTTGCGGAATGCTCTCAGTAATTATTGTATCTGACATCACTGAGATGAGATCTTGAAAGATCTCTGTGATACTCTTGATTCTGTGTGACTATTTTTACATAAATGCACAATGAAAAGACTTTTTCTACTTTAAATTGAGGTTTTTAATACTGTGCACAGCTGCAGTTTTCCTAGATTGCAAAACCCCAAATGGAATTGCATAGATACTATCCCTGTTATCAGAACAGGAGTAGATGAACTTCATGAAATAAAAACAAAGATGAAGATTAATCTATTTAGCTGTGATGGTGTACCTATTACAAAGATGTGGACAGTATCTATTAATCATCTTTATTTTATAAGCAGGTAGATAAAACCAGAACTTGGAGAACATCACTCAGCTGAGATTGAACTCTTTAGATTTATCTCAATTACGAAAATTTGACAGATACTATCTGACAATGAGTGCAAGTAAGGCTGGAATTGCAAGTGATACACTTTTCTGAATGAAGACTCAGACTTTTATCTGGCATCTTTCAAACAGCCAGGTTTTGCATTACTACCTCACTGGCATTTCTACTATCTATAGGAAAATGTTCATTAGCAAATGGGAAGAACAGGTACTGATTGTGTTCTTTTTGGTTGTTATTTCATTCTAAATGGTAGACTTCAATATATACCAAGCCTCAATACTTGTGGGAAAAAAAAAAAAAAAAAACAAATTCTATTTAATATATTCAGCAGGTTTTGCACATGGTTTAAGATTAGCACATTTCAAAATTCTGTCCCTTTCTTTTTGGAATGGAGTTTATCGTAGGTTCTTCAAGCCATAAAATTAAAACTCATGCTTCCTTTCTTTGATGATTTTTTTTCCACTCTATTCAACAAAGAAGCCCCAGCTGCCTTTGCCTACCGCAAAAGGATGTTTTATAGCAAATACCTTTCACAGTTCCTTGATCTTTGTTCCCAAATTAGAAATAAGTATGATATTCAAATTTTTATACTTCAATTATATTTTACATACTAAATAACTTACCATATTAGTATTTATACACCATTGTCTACAGTTTCACAGATGGAGAATGGTCTTTAATAAAAGACCATTAAATAAATTGCCAAATCAGCATTTTTTTATTTTTTTAAATTAATTCTGTTACAGCAGAAGGAATGAAGAACCCTGGCATATCAGTATCTACATATGCAAACTAATATCTATGCTTTGAGTAATTGAGAAAACTGGTTTTATTATTACTGAACTTAGGATACTCAGTTGTCTAGATAATCTATAAAATAATGGATTGGATTTAATCCTTATGGCTCTCTATTTTGACTCACATAAAAGAAGAACTTGGTCACAGAGAATTCTTATTGTGAGTGTGAAATAGAGGAGAATTTGAAGATTTGAGAAGCTTCTTGCCAGATAGCAAGAAATGGTACATTTGATCCTTTTAGGAAACCAAGAGAAATGCATATAATTAACCATTACTGAATTCATTAATGTTATAGTCCTTTAAAGTTTAAAAATTTCAGAAAATATCTGATCGGAATCTCATATTGACCAATGACATCAAACAAAGCCTTTAGCAAAAATCTCTTCCTGATGATAATTTGGACAAATTATGAAATTAAGTTATATTATTCAACTGATTTCATGGTTAACTTTTTTTTTTTCTTTTTTACTTTTGTGCAGTTAGTGTGTGAGACATTCGAGTTCTAAGGAACCTAACATGGCACTACAACAAAAACCAAAAGTGAGACAAAAATACTCTTTCGTTTTATTGTGAGATGAATTAGGCCTAGTCAGTAATGTGCCGCAGCATATGTCTGACCTCACCTACCTTTCATTGTGGTGAAACTAATATGCCCTTTTACTGTGGTTTTACCTCAGGACAGCTTCTGTATATAAGTTAATTCAAGCAAGAAACCTTTAGCAACAGAGAGAAGGCCTTTGATTTGGCTTCTAGATGTTGTTCACAACAACAAAAAGCAAAAGTAAGTAAGAGAGTGTGCTAAAATCAGGTAATGTCTCCAGATTCTGAACTTCAACAGTTTACATGTTATTATAGCTCCATTACTTTATCTTCACTTTTCATTTTTTATTCAGAACGTGAGATCATGCAAAGATGCTTGGTTTCATAAAATATTCCAATCAAATCCCTTCCTATCAAGTGACAGCAATCTTTTGATACTGAACAAAGAAATTAAATATAACATGTCAAAGTGCACTGAAGGACAGATGGTTCCAAACTTTTAACCTACAAAGTTCTACAGCTTAAATTAATACATCAAGGTAGGATGGAAGAAACAGGCAGCAGAGACTGCTATATGGATTTCAAGGCATGTGAAAAAAAAAAGAAAAAAAAAGAAAAAAAAATGAAACAAAGACTAGAGAAGGGCACTAGGGGCAGAGATAGCTCTATAACTATCCATTTATGTGGAAGAATCTGTATCTGTAGATAAAGAAAGCAAAATGGGAATATTGAAAATGAACCTCCATGAATATGGTTTTCTGAAAGATTTTTTTTCTGTTAAATTTCAACTCATATATAAAGTGAGAACTCAACTGACTTGTTTACTGCTAAAGAGCTGCAGATTGCTCAAATGAAGAATGAAGAACATGGGACTCAATTGCATTTTTAAAGGTTAGCAAGACACCTTATGCTCTGATAACATTTGCTATCATTTCGTAGGGCTTATTCTCCTGAGGTATCAAACCCTTGTAGTTTCCTTACAATGCAAAGCTATGAGCAAATATAATGCAATGCAATGTATAATGTTGCAAAGATGACTTTACAGAATATCATTCTACTTTTTCATTACTACACTTTTTCCCTGGCCTTTTATTCATACAATAAAAGCAAGCTATTTCTCCAAACTAAAAGGAAGCAAATGAGATGGAGTATCAAATAATAAATGAACCTTCGATTTTCCATTTAAATCAATTCAAGATGTGGCCTTGATGAAATAAAAATCAGCCATATAATAAAGAGTAATAATAGAAGTTCTTTTTTTAAGGTTTACCAAAATGGAGCCATCAAAGGGTATTTATTTAGTTAGTTAGTTGAATTATCTTAATGAAAACTAGATTAGAATATAGTTTTACTTTTTTTCTACTTTAATCTTCCATGTGAATATCTGGATTGCTCAGGAAGGTTTGAAACCCCTCCAGTCTGAAAACATACCACAGTTTAACAACAGCTTTATCATGCCACTCCAACACATGTAAATGCTGACATGTTGGGAGCTGTACTTATGCTGAAAACATAGTTCAGCTGTCAGATGCTAATTGGACTTTGAAATCCTTGTGGGCATCACAGTAAAAGCGTTAATTAATATGACATGGGATGGCAACCTATGAGATTTGGGATGTATATCAACATCCAACAGTAAAAGAACAATAGTTGTTGTTGTTGCTTTTTATTATTTTTTATTATTATTTTATATAAAAGGCAGAATTTTATTGCAGTGGAGTTTAACTTCAGTTTTCCCACATCACAAGGTTCCCTTCCCCCTGAATAGTACTCCCTCTAAAGGAAAGATAAAATAAAAACTCCTTAACACTCATCAAAATTCCTGAACTTTACCAAAAGCTGTGCAAAGCAACAAGTTCATTCTGCTTCAGAAATTCCTGTGACATTTTAGGAGATTCTGGAATCTGACTAATTTAATGGATAAAATCCTCCCCCTTGAAGGAAGTGTCTGTTTCCTGTTTTCCTATCACTCTGTTTCCAGCTTCTACTCCTACGCTTTCACAGAAAGATTTAACTACACTGCAGTCTTCCAAAGGTTACTGGGAAGAAGACATAGGCCACTGAGTCTGATGTTCTCCATTTATGTCCCATCTCAGAATTATTATCATGAACTATTACTTTTAGTCCAGTGTTTCTGAAAGTAGTCCTGGTGGAATAGTCCTAAAGTAACATGAACTCTTTAAAGCCATAATCACCATTTAGACTTCTAGAGTAGTATTTATACAGTAAGATAACTAGCATTTCCTGAAAATAAGTTTTTTTTTATTGAACTTCTTTTCCCCAAATGTTTTGCTGCAAGATACTAAGGAACAGTATAGTAATAAGGCTCAAAAGACACTGACTCTGACTTCTCCTGCATCATGACATGAACTTTCTCTTGTAATGATGTGCTGCCAAAGAAACTCACAAAACTGACCAATGCTTCATTGACTGAACTTGATAGTGATTGCTGACATAAAGCAGAGTGAATGACATTTTCTCCAAAGGTTAAATGCTATCAAAGCAAACAAAAACATGCATGTTGACACCTGTGAACTTTGCAAACAAGAAAGTGATTACAGTAGCTGGCCGAGGACAACAGTTCTCACTTTCTCCTCAGACGAGTTTTTTGGAGTATAGGAATGCACCAGGAGCCACTGCATGTGCTGATATACTAAATACATGTTCTACAAAGTCCTTCTTTCTTTGTAAATACCCTAGTGATAAATTAAATGTTTTAATAATAATAATAACAACAACAACAACAGAATGAAAGCACTGGCATCTTTAGCAGCTTATGGCAAAGAATAAAGGAGGTGAACAGACTAATGGGAATACACATACAAAAATATGGTATTACATGTGGTAATACAAATTATGGTAGTACAAATTAAAGGTAATACAAATTAAGAAATAAGATTTTATAACATACCATATAAAATGTTTATTCTATAAAAATGAATGAAAATATCAGAGATTTTATTTCTGTTTAGAGATTAAATTTTAGTTATATTTTAAGCAACTTGTAACAGCATGCACACAGTTATAATGGAATAAGCAGCCTAAAATTATAGTCAATGGAAGTGAAAATTTCTGAGTACAATACTGTCACTCACTTTAAAAATTCCTTTTTGCATTCATTATTTATTATTTAATTACCTCAACTGTTCCTAACACAGCGCATGTATGCCTATAGCACCAAAGGTCATAGCCTCTAAACATTCTCAGCCCTTTGTGAGCCCTACTTTTTAAAGTCATTTTTGTACTGTATTTCAGAAATCATCTTACTCATCTTTAGCTATCTAAAAGCTAAGTGTTCGTATAGTTTCCTCCCACAGCGCATGGAGAAAAAACAGTTACAGAGAGTGACTCATTTCAGCCTTTGAGAGGTACTTGAGACTGCCACAGCGGATGATTCTTTAGGTGTGTCTCTTCCTTCAACTCCTACAGAAGAAACGAATTACAGCCTAAATCCTTCATAAATATACTTCTACTACCTTCACATTCATTCACGGGGAAAATTACTATCACTTGGAAGAAATCACTATGAGATTCTGATGTATTTCTTCACTATCAAGCATTATGTAATACTAAGTGAATGATACGACTCTGCTTTTTCTCCCCCTCTAAGCCTCTGCCTCAGCCCACTGACAATTGAGTACCTAGGCCTGGAACAACATATTTACTGATCCAGCATGCCAGTCAATCTGTTCTTATTTGCAAAAGAGAATTAAGTAACCCAAAGATAGTAAAAACAAAAACAGAACCTTTTAGACCATCACTCTTCAGCATTTTTCCCACTGAAGGATCCAGAACATCCATTTGTAGCAGTATAAGGGATTCGGTATGATCACTACGTCAGTGACATCTTATCCAGACCTGAATACAGTCCATTCCCTTTGCAAAAACACTACAGTGTACAGGTTTTTCCATCTTCACAATGCTGTGAATTAGAACTCTGTCTCATATTAAATAAAAAACACTCATCTTCATCAACACTGAATGTCAGCACTGAAATTCAGTTTTCTTTTATCATATTTGTTGGCCATTTACTTCCATTGTTGTATATCAGTTTTTACATATCCTCTCAAAATACTATTACAATATGTCCTACTTACTCACCTTTCCTTCTCACTTCTTGCTTACAGCTAGCGTACTGCTTCCCTGTACGGTTCCACAGTTTGCATTTGTCTCTGTAATTCAAAGGTTATTGGTTGATCCAGCTTAAATGTTTATAGCTGGATCAACCAGTCTCTCCCTTTTGAAAACCAAATTACTATCAAGCTTCTCTGATCTTTTTTTCTTTTCCTTCCAATCTCCAGCCACAATATGGCTAAGGCAAAAACAATTACGGAAAGAAAATCCATACAAAGCCTACAACCACACACCAATCATGGAATGGAAACAGCACAAGACAATCTTCCACAATCCCTGTGGGAGATTACAACACATTTACTTGTGAATTCCCACCACGTAGCATTTTTTTTGATCAGCAGCGGAATATCCTGTACTAGCTCTCCACTCTCTGTACTGAATAACATCCTTAACAAAGTGTCGGACGTGTTGTACAGCTAGATAAAATCAGAAATAAACATAAACCAATTAAAGATTTAACAACAAGCTAATAACCTTCTTCTATCTTCAAATAAAAGAAGGATGATTGAAATATTATATGAAATGTGACAACTTTTTATTCATTGTATCCAATCTGATTTCTTCTCCCATGGAGCAAACATAGTACTACTCAGGTATGTAAATTAGAAGTGACTTTTTAGATCCTTTTTCCTCTGGAAACAATCCACAGAGTATATATTATATATTTACATTGAAACCAGTCCAAACGCTACAGCACTCTCTTGAAATAAAAGTTTATAAAGATTTACCCATAAGATTGTGGCATCTATTGGTAAATTCTGGTTTATTAATAGAGTATTCTGTATTTGAATATAGAAGAACAGTTTCTAATTTTTATCCATTTATTCATATTTTTTTATTTTATTCATTATATTTATTTATTTGGGAGACAAAGGGATATGGCCAACCTTTTTTCAGTGGTCTGTGGGGACAGAACAAGGGGCAACGGCCACAAAATGGAGCACACGAAGTTCCGCACCAACACGCAAAAGAACTTCACGGTGAGGGTAATGGAGCACTGGAACAGGCTGCCCAGGCAGGTTGTGGAGTCTCCTTCTCTGGAGATATTCAAGGCCCGTCTGGACGCCTACCTGGGCAGCCTGCTCTAGGGAACCTGCTTTGGCAGGGGGGTTGGACCCGATGATCTCCTGAGGTCCCTTCCAACCCCTACAATTCTGTGATGCTGTGATTCTGTGATTTATTTATTGGATCAGGTGAGAACTAAATAAATTCAAGGCTCCCATTTGTGTGATGACACAGTGTACTAAACTAAGTACATCCATTAAATAAAGATTTACATTCTTGATTTGCAGGCTTTAAACCTGTCTGGTGGAAAATAAAGAATAAGTGGCATTTTTCATTGGGATTTTATCTTGACAAAAAGTCTTTTTTGCAGATATATTTGATATTCATTATGTTCTTGTAACAGCCTCTGCATCTCAAATGTTATCAAACCCTGGCAGAATCTTTTCACCTTAATAAGACAAAAGTAGACTTTGTGTTCTCAATGCTATTTTGTTCGGATTATCAATAGGCAGGGTTTGATTGACATAGGAAAAGGAAGAACAGTTCTGATTAAATCTGAGAGGTTTTATTTGGGCTGGTTTCACAAAGAGAAAAGGTTATCTATCTGTTATGACATATGACAGATTTCTTTCTGGCCATTATTTTTATATAGACAATCAGACTATTATTTTCAGGAACAAGTAAAGGCAGCCTTCAGTAAGTTTTGCATTTGTAGCTTTGATGAATACCTTCAATTTATCAAGCAGCCAGATTCCGTCTCTTACTTCATTTTCAAAGGGAGTAACAGTGAACAAGTTATTCCACCCCCCAAACAAAATTATCATGTTTGGAACTACCCAAACTCCCTCTACAAGTGGCTACATAAAAATACTGAAACTGCACTTGCCTTCTATTGTTTTCAATTTTATTTCCATGTGATGTCCACTCTAATTATACCTAATTTTTGGAAAGCAATGATTCCTCAGTTTCTACAAAGATTTCCCATTTCCTTCAACACTTTTTTTCCTGATACAGAATGGATAAATTTTAGTGAGTGTCACCTGTCAAAAATTTGTCCTTATTGTACTATAATATTTCCCAATGTTATTGCAAACCATGCTCTGGGTTTGTGTATTTCTAAAAGATAACTTTCACGTGAACATATGTAATGTACAGTAAATACTAAGATCACTCAAAAGTAATAAGCAATCAATTATTAGATAAAGTTTCTGTTACAGCGGAAGTTTATATTTTGGACATAAGATTCATATAATATTCAAAATATTTCACTCCTCTCTTTTAATGCAGCTAGCCCTTTATTCCAAAGTGCTAATTTTTAATAATTTCAATGCAGGACTGAAAACCACAGAAGTCAGTCTCCAACACACACATAAGATCAAAAGATTCCACTAGTCTAATCTTCTCAAATTCACTTTACAGGATGCAGCTCCTATAAAATACTTTTGTTACATAAAAGTTGCAAAATACATAACATATATTTGCACTGTTCCTGTACCCAGCATAAAATCATTACAAAATACTATGCTGATTTAGCACATCTAACTTACTTCATACTTTCCCTTAAATGGCAGAACAGCTGTTAGCAGATATACGTGTAGTGTCCAGAAAAAAGAGAAAACATATTGTGGACTACTAAACAACATGTTCTGTATCTGGGGGGAAATAAATAAATAAAATAAAATAAAATAAAATAAAATAAAATAAAATAAAATAACATTAAAATTAAAAATGAAAAATAAAAAAAAAATCATTTGCATTTGCAACTATTGCAGTTATCATATCAGTTACCTTTTAGGCTACCTCAAAATCTTGAACTTTCAGGCAGAAACTTTTACAAGATATATTCCTTAGAGGGTATTCCTTTTCACCTCTTTTCTTGATCAATGTAGTGACCCTACTGAGAGGGAGTACTTTACCTGGCCCATCAGTAATGCACAAATACCAGATTTTGCGAGGCTTGAATGCATATGATTGCTTTTAATAAATTATGCCACCTGTTACATACCTTCTTTACCTATTGCTATGAAATTTAGTAAACCCTGAGCAGATCAGTAATCATAGTAGATGGTCACTACCAGCATATCTAGGAGTGATTAAGAATGTATTTTCCCTGTGCAGACTTCACAAATATAAAGAGAATATAAAACCAGATTTGGATTTATTCTTTCCCTTGCTTTTCCCTGGACAGCTACTTAACAGATTTGGATGCTCAGTATAATTTATCCCTGAGTTCTACAGTTTTTGTTCCTTCCTTTTAGATACAAGAATGTAATTTACTTTATGAATGACATAAAATTTAAATGATTTTCAAATGGAGAATTTAACAAAATATATCTTGCAAGTATTGGCAGGAAAAAAATATTTCAACATGTTTGAGGAAAACATTTTGTATTTTAGAGGTCCTATGCAAAAAAATGAGGGAAAAATAACTGAAACATTTTTGCTTGAACATAATTTCTATAAGTGACAAAACAGATGTCTGAAAAACATGGAGTTAGAGACTGCAATTCAACTGCAGAAGCATAAAAAAGGATCTACAGTCACAAAAAAGGCATCAACAACATGAATTATATCCTGAAAAAAAAAAGATAAAATATTTTTGACAGCTTTGTATTTTTTCATTTTTTATATATGTCTAATATAATTTTAAAATTTAATATTTTTCCTTTTTAAATATAAACATGCTTATCCCTAAAGGGACTCTATATGCCACAGAGAAGAGCATATTAACTTCCTTTGCAGTATTCTCTAATTTGTTGCTGAGAAAGAACAAATCCTTAGAACTTTTGATGTGTAAGAATGAATTGTGCATGTTTCTTTTTGCTTGTGGTACACGCAGATTTCACACAAGTAGTGAAGGCCCTCTGAAAATACGCTTCAAGAGGGCCTTGTTTTTGGTTTGGGGTGTGGTTTTTTTGGTGGCAAAATTTTATATTCTCCCATCTATCTCAAGAAGAATGATGGTCTTCATAAGTAAGATTATTGCAGTTCATTCTGTGAAATTCCACAGTTATCATATCCTCATGTGAATTTAATAAAGCTTAGCCCTAGCTGCTCTTGAACAGCAGCCAAGCATTTGATTTGTTCTATTTCATTTTATTCTTCTTTATGCATCTTGCTACCATCTGGAATCATAAAAACAAACAGTTCAAGCAGTTAATGTGTTAAAAGGGGGCAATGACATAATGAAATATTTCCCTCTACTTCCCCCCAACCCCCATTAACATTTTCATATCCATTTCAGAACTTATGTTGTCATTTGCTAATTCCAAAAGGACTTTCTGTAAGAGGATTGTCAGGACAGATGTTGGAACCCTTATACAACTGAGCACGTGCTGTCTTAGCCATGTTTATTGTTTCAAAGCCAGAATACAGCAACTAATAAATAATTCTTGGTAGCTGAAAGAGTACATATAAATGTGCCATTGTGTGTCTTGTACACAGAACGTATCAATAGAACATTTTCCGCTCCAATTAAGCCTTCCTTTACCAATTGGTTTTCAGATTGACAGCACTACTCTATCATTTCTATCTGCTTTTAATATCTAAGTGTCAGAAGTTTCTGAAAAGGTTTGATTAATTACTTTGTGAGTAAAGCATTCGTGACTATGTCCACTTATCAATGTTTTCACTAGTAGAACTAGATGGAATCTAGTTCTAGATACTATGTTCCTTTGGGATAAATTTATGCCAACCTGAGGTTCAAGATAGGCAAAGCTCCAAAAAAGTCAAAGAATGTTCAAGTCTCCCATGCTAGATATTTTTCTCCTGGAGGAATTAGGTTCCCAGAAATAAGGTGAATAGGAAAAAGTACTTTCTTGAAAGTAATGATTTGACAAGAAGCCAAATTCCCAATATACTCGGTTTTCAGCACTGATTTAAATTTTTTATGTGTGAATATCCATAGGTTCTATATTAGTACTAATATGGAACGACAAAGAGTGTGACAATGCAACATGATACTACATGCATTAAACTCAAGACTGAAACAGATGAAGACAAGTGTAGTAAGGCATGATGTGAAAGCTGAAGATGGTTCATCTAAAAGTGAAAAGAAAGGTGGAGCTACAGACAAAAGTTAGACTGGGAGTAAGGAAACAACTTATCCTGCACCTTCCTCTTGCAAACAAGTTATCTCATTCAGAATGAAGCAATTAGGAAGGAAGGAAGGAGGAAAGGAGGGAAGGAGGGAGGGAGAGAGGGAAGAACGGAAGGACAGAAGGATGGAAGGGCAGACGGAAGGGCGGACGGACGGAAAGGAGGGAGGGAGGAAGGGAGGGAGGGAGGAAGGACGGAAGGAAGGAAGGACGGAAGGAAGGAAGGAAGGAAGGCAGGCAGGCAGGCAGGCAGGCAGGAAGGCAGGCTCTATGACTCACTAATGTTCTAAATAAATATTTTATTTTGACAGATGAGATTCGTACATACGACACTAATTCTTTTGGTTATTTCCAATATGCTTTTGTCAAACACTAAGTTGACAAAATGCCTACGGCAAAAGCTTAAGTATGTCATAGGTTGGACTAGCTGATCCTGGAGGTCTCTTCCAGCCTAAATGCTTCTGTGATGTCCAGAGTGTTAGATCAAAAATAAATCACAGTTTCAATACATTAATATTAAAAAAGAGAAAGATAAGTAACGCAATCCTAACTCTTTTTATAGAGAGCAGGAAACAGGAATCTCACACAGTGTTAGACTATAAAAGTACTACTGTTCTTTTAAACCCTGAAAGAACAAGGAAAATATTTGATGAATGGGATATGAAGTACCTTGAGTTAGGAAGCTGGTCAAATGAATAATACAGAGAAGTGACCTTACAATAAATACAACGAAGAAAGGGAATTGAATCAGCAGAGATCACTTATCACGTGTAACTTCAGAACTTTGGCCATAAAATGAAAATAATAATAGTAATAATAATAATAATAATGCTACTTTCTGAAAGTATATTCGTCACATACTTAGAAGCTACTATCTTTGATTTAACATGAAGTTTGAAGGAATCCTCAGTCCTAATATATTTGGAATTAACAGGTTTGACAATTGCTCCACAATAACACCAATCTGCTCATCCCTGCTTTTGAATTACTGACATAATTTTGCTAGATTAAAATAATAAAAAAAAATAAAATACTTCTGGCCATTCAAAAATGCATTCAGACAAGCTACTAAACAGCAAGAAATATCTTAGAATACCTTCTGATAGAGAAATCAGGCATGTGAAAGTATTAGAAAATATCTCTTTTTGTGCGTATATCTGCGCCCTAGCTTCTACAGCCCTATAATGAGTAAAGTAAGAGTTAAACAGTAAATACTTAGCATGAAGAATAAAGATCCACATACAATTTTCTTACTTCAATGTGTCTTATCAGACGTACCTCTGAGAAGTATTAGATATTTGTATTTGGTAGAGTAGCTTAGTGTATTTTGAGGGAGGAGAACAGGATTTTCTTGTAGGATTTCTGGTATAACCACTGTTCCCACTGAATTCTAAAAAGATCTAGATGACTCTGCATGAACTGTAAGACAGTGAATACAACAATGCTGATTACCGCTGGTAATAACAGTATCAGACATACCTTTACAAATGGCAGCAACTCTCAGCTGCAGCTCTTACTGAGTCCTGAGTTTAACATGAATTGGAAGACATTTGTTCTATAAATTGCAGCAGTTCTGGATGCTAACTTTGAAATCAACAGCAACCAAAATCTCAGCAGGCTGCAGAAGTCACTGCCTCCTTTTTGCTAAGATTGAGAACACAAACCAATGTTTTGCTCCCCTCTTGGGAGGAATACAATAACTGGTTAAGAGTACCTTTTTAATTTCAAACCTATTTAAAGAAATAAAATGTGACAAAGATAGAAGACATTTTATTGTTATATATTAACTATCATTTTAATACACTTACCTCAGGTAAGTTTCAAAACGGAAAAAAGGTAAATCATGCGGCAAAGTTTTTGTAATATCCTTAACAATTTAGTTTCATCCAGTTAAAATAGCAAAGAAAACTGTACCATACACTTTTAAAGTCTAAGTTGCATTTGTTTTTCACTTTCAGTTCAACATACATTAACTTCCCAAGGCAGGGAAACAAAATTTCTAACAGTCAATAAAAATCAGTCAAATAATATAATTTAGACATCTTACCTTAAAATCACCAGGTAAGCCTGATACCAGTCAAACTTTAAAATAATGTGTGAACACACATCCATGCGTTCGCATACATTATTAGGTAGAAGGCAACATTCTGCTTGTTTTATTTATAATAATTACACATTAAGCCAATTAAGAAAGTACGTCTGAATGTGGCAGAATGCGACTCAAAGCTACATCTGCAAAGTTCTCCAATGCAGAACTTCAGATACTGACAGAGCTATCTTACCACAAGATAAAATATACACTAGCAGGATCTTTTATTTATTGATATATTTTTTTTCCCTTTCTATCCTAACACTGCCTAGGTCCTGAATGTGATCATGACCTTGCCCATGGAAGACCCTGCCAACTTTGGTTGACAGACAGTCTTGAAGATATATAGCATTAAATAGTTGAGGCAAAAGTATTCTTCATTTAGCTGGGTACAAGAATTAATATTATTATTGTAGTCTGTTAGTTTCTTTCAAATATTTCACAATGCTTTCATGTTTCTTAGCATAAAGATTGTACAAATCAACTTATCAACAAATTGAGTTGAAAATTCAGAACAATTTGTGTTCACTCCCCCCAAAAATAAAACCAACGTATCACATGTATGTAAGCCAAAGGAAGGAAGGATCAGCCCATCGATAGTTTAGATAAGGATCTAGAAAAAAATATTTTTGTGAGGGAGGGTCTGTTAGTGGAGTCTTTCAGATCTATATTAGTGTCAAGGGGCCTATATGCCTATGATTTATTTGCAGTTTATGTACAGGATGAAAGGGAAGTTTTTGAACTGCCAGACAATGAAAAGGAGGAAATTCTTTTGAGGAAAGGTCTTAGATTCAAATTTCATGTCAAACTCTGCTGATCAGATCACAAAGAAAGACAAATAACATCACAGCCCAGCAGTAAACAGAGAACATAAGAAGAACTCAGTTCATCCATCTAATTGCCATGGATATCTCCTAGGACAAAAAGGATGAAAAATATACTGAGAAAAAGGACTGGAATTCAGCTGATAATTCTTAGCTGCTATTCAGTAGTGGGAAGTCAAACCTCAAATATTTGATATCACCATTTAGTTTTTATTGTAAATAAGCTGTTTGAGCTTTTATGAACACCTTCCCTAAAAAGGAAAAATATACTAAATACACATGAAAAAAAGTTGTTTAAAAGACTGCAGAAGTCAGTTATACCCCTGAAAAACTCCTGATAATATAATTATTTAATATCCATCTATATGAACTTAAATAACTGGATTCGATTTACATATGTTTATTTATGAAATCTGCAGGGGCTCACAATTTGGAGGAGACAGAGAAACATCATTTTCATGACATTTTCAGTGGTGAGATTTAAGAGAGTACCTATACAACAACAAAAAAATATGTATTTTAGAATAGGGAGGGAAGTATTTTCCAGCCCTCAGTACTGGAATGTACCATCAGAACTGAAAAGTGAAATATTCGGAGAACAGAAATTTAAACTATATTTGTCATATTGTATCCTAACCTCCAACTTATCAAGAGTCACTTTCTAATACAGAACACAGAACGTTTCCAAAAGAGAAGACCAACCTCAAAGAAATGTGTAAAGCTTGGCTATCTTTCACAGCAAAAGACATATATTGTCTATTGTGACATATACGCATATAGCTACAGTTCTATTCTATGTAAAATATGCTGTCTGTAACCTGTGCTAATTGAATATGAGATATATGCGTGTGTACATACACCTTCATGCTCTTTTTATATACACATGTACAGAAAATACACACATACACAGATATATATATATATGTAGACTATATATATCTATACAAAATATATAAATACACACATACATGTAAACATTGCTAGAGGATGTGCGACTCTTGGAAAGTCCTGCTTAGACCATATTCTTTGAAGAAAATTACAATAAAAAGTACATGCTGCTAAGGAATATGCTTACTAGTAATCTCTGTGTGGTAAATTTAATTTAATAATTATAGACTCCAATCACTGTAAGAAATATTGGCATATGTATAGATTTGACAGCGTGCATGCACTGAGCAAAGAGACCAAAGGTATATTTAAAAACAGTGCTTCTCCAAAACATATATAAATATAATCATTAAACAGAATTTATTTTAGAAACAGATAAATAAGACATAAAAGGAACAGTGCTTGGTAGTTCAATATGAAAGCAAAAATATATACTCAAAAAGATTTGTTAAAAAGATTTTACAAGTAATACTTAACACCAGGCTATGCCATAAATATTTGTAGTATGGTAGAATAGGAAATCATTGAAAGTGTGTAATAACAACAACAACAAAAACAACATTACAGTTTATGTTAAGAAAAAAAAAGTTATTTACACCATAAATGTGCCTTGCTTTTGAAAGCACCCTATTGCCCTTTTAGCGGTGCTCTATTCAAAGAAATTCAGAAGGATATAGAGATATCCTCCTGTGGTGGTTTAGTCCAATAAAAAACCACCAATAAAAAGTCCAATATATTTTCTGATATGATAGGCAGCTTTCAAGCAACCTGCAGATTGTGTGCCATAACTTTTCCTTGGAGTGACTCACTTGACATCAGGGTGTGTTTGGGATAGAGTGGCACTGAGCTTTGGTAGACACGCATCCATATGAAATCCAGGCATTGACAATATGACACAGGATGCAGGACAGCAAATCTGAGCCATCTTTGGCTGCTGGCATTGCAATGCAAAGCAAGTAATTTACACTGTAAAACTGGCAACAAATAAAGAGCTATTCTTGTTGCTGAGCCACACATAGCACTGTAGCTAACCAAAACAAACTCTAGGACTATCTATAGACAAAGATCTTTCTGCACTGGTGACAAGGGTGGCAATGTGCACAGAACAAAAGGATAAATCTCTCAAGAATTTTACTGAGATTATGGTGAATAATAGTAATTACAGTCTAAACCACAATAAAATAACACAGAAGGTGTGTTTGATATTCCAAAGAAAACACATAGTTTTCAGTTTTAAATGTGGTCAACTCAGTAACTCTTGTTCTTAATTTACTCTGACTTCCATGCAGCCAGATAGACTATTTCTGTAGGTGAAAACACTTGAGAAAAAAATATTTTTAACACTGACATATGCCTAGCTTTGACTCAGGTTGCTAATATTCATTAAAAAAAAATAAAAACCTAACTATAGAATCTTTTTGACTGGCCTCCATTTATCCTTTACCTCCTTGAAAAGTGTATAAATTAATATTCAGCACACATACACATTTGCTAAGTACACATTAGGCTTTCATGAGACTATCATGAATGCATTTAATCATCAGAAGGAAATGAGCTCTCTGAACTAGTCTTACTCCAGTCTGTAAAAGAATCACTTTTTAGAAAGTGATATTTAGATGTAAGAAACCAGAAATGGAAACAGAGAAACACATGAAACTGAACCACTTAGGAGGTTGCTGTTTTTTTCCCTTAGTGCATTTGAAGGGTTACTGTATTTGGCTGTGCTGACTCATGAGAGAACTAGAAGAGAGATTACTGATTTAGACCAATAATCCAACCACCTGATGAGCCTTTATTTCATACATGTATCTTCTCTAAAGTTTAAAATCATCCTAGATTATTCTAGAACTATTTATTTATAGAATATAATGATCTGACCAGTGAAATACTAGGAAAAAAGATGTATCTTCAGCTAGTTTAAAAACAAAAGAAATAAATAGTCCCATGAGGTATTTTTCTCATGAACAATTAACATTCATCTCAAGAAATGGCAAGCACAACTTATCAAAGGTTCTTTTCATACTTAGTGTAAGAAAGTAGGCACTTATAGAGGGCGTGCAGTCCTCTAGCATGCAGGTGAACCCTGTCCAGTATCTCAGATCAGTATTCCTCAAATCAAAACAAACCAAAACAAAAGTCTCAAAAGAAGCATTCAAATTATTTGGTGCTTTTCTTAATCAAACATGAATTCTACACACATGAGTTTTCTCATCAAGGAAATCAAACCTATTATCAAGGATATCAAACCTGTCTACTACAAGGACAAAAATCTAAAGATTCAATAAAGAAAGGAAAAGCAGAGAAAGAAGTCCAGGAAATCCTACTGTCTTCCTAATGAACAACTCTACCAGGCCAAAGGTTAATTACTCTTAACAAATAGCTTTACATGCTTCCCATCACCCAACTATGAGGCATCTAAGCAAACAACCGTAATAGCAATAGGCAGTACCCATCTTTAGTTACACTCAATAATACGTCTTGAATAAACTCCTTACTATATCCGGAATGATGTTTCAAACCAAAAGAACTGGCTGAGTTGTGGTATTGTGTCAATAAATATCATTACTGTATGTCTAACCACTGAATGTGTTGTTTAATTTGAAGCATAAATGATGCAAGGATATGGTAACTAGAAACAGCAAAACTGTCTTACAGACACATAAACATCTTCTCAAGAAAATGATCTCATTATAGGAATTAATTTTTTTCTTTAACAGTCATAGCTATAATTATGCAATACAATATGCTAAATTACAATACATACTTCAGTATTAATAGAATTTATTTTACAGATCAAATAGCCAAATACACATTTTTGAAGGAGCCAGATAGCAAATGTGGAGGATACTATAGGCAACAGTCATGGTAGACATTCTGCAGTCTAAGAACTGAGGCAACGTGAATATTAAGTACAAGCCTATAAATACCTTTACATCAAACATACAGTAAGGTGTAATTTCATGTTGTAGTCTAATTGATCAATCATTAATAATTTTGCCTTTAAAAGAAAGTTATACATACTGTATACATCCCAGTTAAAAGTGTCATTCGTTTTATTCTAGCAAACTAATATTACATGTCTTCATATAAGTGCAGAAAACAGGGTTCTTTATACTCCTTTGCTTCCTAAGAGATTTTGCATTGCGTATGAAATGCAAATATTATAGATGATACATATTAAGCATTATTTTCTAAAATGTGAAGCAATATACAAAAATTTGCAACCAGGCTGCAAACCAAGCAATGATACTCAAATTATATTTGTTAAATGAGCCATACTAAATAACAAAACAAATTTAAATTAAAGAAAAAAAAAAAGGTTAACTATATAGAGAAATAATTTGGAGAAAAAAAAAAAAGCCATTTTTTTCCCCACGTGCTGGCTAACAGTGCAAAAAGTTCTAGGTTCCAACAAATGCATACTATTTCCTATTTTATCACACTAAAAAGTAAGCCACTGGATTTATGACTTTTTCTAAAATAAAAGTATTTCAAACGATTAGGTGTATAGCACCTGTTATGCATTATCTAGATTCCAGCAAGCAAAATGCAAATTAGATTTTATTTTGGGAAGTTAAGTGAATACTTTTGAGTTATTTAAAAGGTGATCATTTTTTACAAAAAATGGTGGTCAAGAAAGCAGAAAGTACTTTTTCACTACTACTATTGTGCCTATAAAATGAGAAAGCAGTGATTTGATCAGTTCTATTTATGATCCATAGCAGCAATATTATCATTAAAAATATTATGGAATAGATATAAATACCACTTAATTCTTAATATGTGTAATGGTGCTATATATGACAACAATTCATTTGCTTTTCTTTTTAATGCAGGGAGTATAAAGAACTTTACATTCTCTTTTTAAAGCATGAATAAAATTTATTGCTCCCTTTAATATACTTATATAATTAAAACTTCTAATTGTTTCAACTAAAATAAATAAGGAAAAAATCTGGGACAAGAAGATGATTACAAGCAAAATTAGAAAACAATAGATTTACCATAATTGCCAACTGTGAGGAATGATGGGTCACATTACTTTTTTCTTAGCAAAACTACGTTATAGAACACTATAGCACAATGTACTAAATTTTTTTGTCTTTTCCTTTTAAAAAATTCTTGCCCTTGATACCTTTCAGTAGGGCAGCTTGAACAGTTCATCGTCACTTCCAAACCCCTCTGGAGATCAGACGATAAATTTCTTCGGCAATCAGAGACAGGACAAGGGCTTTCTCGTGCTATTTCCTTGTTTTCATGTTTGCTGGCTTAACATCATTGTGTACACGTACGACTTCAGTATATAACATCAGATGCGATGACGTTCAGAGCTGGCAAACAGAGAAACAGCATGAGAAAAGCCCTTTCCTGCATATTTTTCCCCATATATCGTAAAGTTTCCTTCCAAATTTCTACCATGTCAATCACTACGGTTTGAGAAGTACCTAACTACTTTGTTTCTAAGTAACCAACCACTCTGGGGTGCGCGTGTGTGTGTTTACAGGTTTTCATACACACACAAAGCTCTGCACACTTCTATATACACACAACAAAAATGCTAAAACTGGAGTCACAGAAACGGCTTCTACATACGTTACGCTAGGTTTCTTACTACTTTTTAGTTTATCAGCTTGAAACCCCAAGTGCTGTATCAAGTGTACAGATATATCAGAAGACTACGATAGTACCTAAAATAGGTTCTATAGGGTTTTGGCAAATTTCATTTAAGAGCATATTCCCTAAGAACTAAAAAGAGCACAAAATATTTTGATTTGAAGAGCTATTTTGCATCTTTAATCCATGTTTATCATCAACAGAGTTAAAGTCCACAAAATTCACTGAAATGAAGCCATTCAGATCAATTATCTCTCAGGAAAGAAAACACTACCAATAACACAGTCAACAAGCCACTAGTCACTCACTGGTCAGGAAATTGCTATCAAGTGCAGATCATTGAATGCAACTCCTTCTGGGAGAAAATAGGGAAAGAAAGAAGTGTGAAAATTAAACTGAAGTTAAATCAGACATCATTCTTGACAATGGTTGGTGGCTATAGGCCATTAAAAAAATAAATGAATAAATAAAATAAAAGCTTGGGTCACTAAGAGTAAAAGAGAAAACGCTTCAGCTCAGCTTTGGAAACATGAAGATGAAATGTGCTTAATGTTCAGGAAAAATCATACATATTTATACTGCTACTAGTCCAAGGCAAGCTGTTATTGGAGAGGGAGTGGAGCATCATTCTAGCTTGCCAAACAATCACCCAGTTGGTAACGCTGGAACTTTGTCTAACAACTTCTGTATTAAGTCAGTCAAACAGCTTCTACTGGGAAAAAAAAAAAAAGCCTTTGTTTTCTTCCAAGTTATTTTCTACTTAAGTGTCATATTCAAATTCTTTCACTTTTTCCTCAAAGAGAACATTAATTTCTTTTTTGTTTTCTTTCCATTTTTGCTCAGTTTTTATTTTCTATTAAGAGGCAATGGAGACCCTTTTCAGATATCCTTTCCCTTGTGTTTTCAGTGAAAAACATATATTAAAAAAAAATAAATAAAATTCCAAATTGTTCCACAGAAGAAAAACATTTTCTTGACCAATTTTGCTTCAGTAATACTGCACATTTAAGTCACTGTTCACTAACTTAAGAGACAGCAAATTCCACTTCTCCTTCAGTGAAATTTTTTTTCTCTAGATGTGAATTCCATTTTTTTCTGAAATGTATATATATCACCGCATATCAGAATTACCAGCAAAATTAGCAGCCAGAAAGTTAAGAGAAAATAACAATAGTCAGAATCATAGTGATCAATTTTGAAACAGCTTCTGGGAAGGGCTTATACCAACAAACTTATCTGATGTTTAGAAGAAAATGTTCCTGGAGCGTAAGTTACTCCGCATCTGCCAATGCAAAACACCGGTGTTACCTATACACCTTTCAAATATCAGACACATCAGTACTGCCTACTGATGATTACAGGATAGTAGATTAAACTCACTTATTATCCAAAACAACAAATATTTCATCTAAGGATTTACATATCAGGTGAGTTTTCAGAGCTGTTTGTTTTGGGAAAAGTGCAATATTCTTTTAACTCACATTCTGAGCACACTGCTCTCATAGCAAGTGGAAAACTGTAATGACGTTTCACCACATTTCAAATCAGAACCAGAAGATCAAATATACCATAACTATTAGCATGTCTGAGCAGTTGCTAGTGAGACAGTAGGCCCCCAAAAGGCAATGTATTTTAAATGAGGTCTACTTTCCATTTGGAGTTTTAAAAGAAAAAGAATTCCTATCTCCGGTAAGTTTCCAACAAACAAGTTCAGCAGAAATCACTGTGTCATTTGAAATTTCCATTCATACATATGGGTACGTTCACACATGGCAGGATCCTAGCAAATAAAATCAATTAATGAAGATTTACAGCGGTAAACATGAGAAAAATCAATCTGCATGCCTGTTCATTCTCTTAACAACCTTCCAAAGATGGTATAGCATGCTAGCAGTGGAGATGTTAACATACGGACTGCAGTCCACTGCAAAGCAGGCAGAAGCACCAAGCACAAAATCAAGATTCAGAGCGTGATGATATATTACAGCTCTACCAGTTGGAGAGGTGGACTGAAACTGAACCAAGTTGTGCCACTGCTGCCTTCATGACCAGTCACGCTTCTTCATTAACAGAAGGTCATATAAAACTTTTCCTGGAGTCAAAGTTTAAGATGACAATAAAAAAGGCCACAGAACCCTTCTTCAGTGAGCAGGTGATTACTTTATGAGATTTTTTCTGTTCCTATAATATGCATTATACTATTTTCAAATGAATGAATGTTGGAAATCACATTAATTAAAAGAAGGAGACATGAAGGAGGAGGATGCATGGGAAATTTTAATGAACCTTTGTGGCCATAGTTTTGTAGAGCCCAGCTGCCAGAGCTAACATTGTGTAGCGTAATTACGCATGCTTTGATTAGACAGGTTGATGCTTACCTAGACAGGCATTTGAATTGCCTGAATGTTGAAAGTACCTGAGCGAAACTTTCAGATTAAAAAATAGTTTCATACTGCAGGAAAACTAGACTGAAAAAAACTGTCCTTTCTTTTCATCATTCCAACGAAAATTAAAAAAAAAAGATTTTTGACGGTATGGAATAGTTCATAGAGTCTGCTCTCACTAAGGTAAATGTCAAAAGCAATTAAGCTTTTACAAAGCTTGCGGACAGATAAACTGTACATGTGCTGTATGTTTTTCTACCAAAGAAATACATTCTGCTGCGAGGCTGATGACTACTGAAACAATGAAAACCTGATGACACTGAAAGTTAGCTGGATTTTACAAGCTATATAACCTACTTTGAAAAAACATATAATGGACAAGAAGCCCCTTCACAATGTATCACACGGCAAAATTTCTTTAATACAATTACATCTACATACAGCATCCCACAAGAAAGCATGCTATTCTGAAGGTTCCAATGCACTGTCACTAGTATTCACTAATTCCTACTGTGTGACTAAAATAATACTAACATCTCTTTCCATTGCCCTTCCTCACACACAACTACACAGAGAAGCTTTTTCTCTCTTCTTCCTCGTATCACTATTAGCACCACACATTTTTCTCTTGAGCTTCCTGCAGTCGATGATCCAATGTGTCCTCAGCTGCTTCAGGAGTCTCTGATTCCTTCCCCATAAAACTTTCAGCTGTTGCTATCCCCATGTTTATTTGCCCACATGGCCACTGAAGAGATATTTTATTTTTTCAGTATAAAAACCTTTTCATCTTCTCTTGCACGTTTTTTGAGTACAATTGTTATGATTTTCTGTCATTTCAGAGATCACTTCAACAAATTTAACAGTAAAGCAAAGAAATAATTGCCTTTTTTTTAGTGACCTGAATCAATACCATTCAGACATGCACAGAATTTAGAGCTCATGAAACAGAACAAAACAAAACAAAACCACATAAATTTTTATCTTTAACTCAGTTTTTCAAGTATCTGAGTAGAAATTTAGGCTTGCATTGCATGGACAAAGCTAAGAACAGTTGAGATGTGAAGCCTGTTAATATCAACATCCATTAGAAAATGAAAACAAATATCTTCACAGTGAGTGTAATCTTCTTTAGTCTCCTCCTTCAGAGAGCTTCTGGCTTGTAAAAGGGATGCATCACAGTAATTGTTAAAGTAAAATATTTTTTCTCACATTAAACATCTTTGTGATTTTCATTTCTCAATCTAGCACATCTGTCTTTTTAACTGAACTTATTATATTCCATTCTCCTGGCTGTCCTACATTTTTGTGAAAATTCAGAGAGTGCATAACATAAATGCATCATTAACCACAAACATCCTGGTAATCTCCAAGAATGGAGGATGGAGGGCAGCATGACATCTGAAGTATTGTGGTAGAAGATTACTTTTGTTTGTTTAATTTCTTTACTAGCTGACAGCGACAACGCTTAAGTTAGTCTGTCCTGAGTCACCTTCTATAGCTCCACAGCAGATAAAACTACACAGACCACAATATACAAAAACAGGTTAGGAGTAAGAGTGACTTTTAAAAAATCCACTGAGGTTAAAGAAATATACTTGTTCTCACTTATCATGAAATACAATTCTGTTATTGTGATCAAAGTCCAACACAAAGGATTTAACTCAAACGGCCTCTCTTGCCTAATTTATGTAAATAAATGCATTATTTGTATTATATTTAAACAAGTAATACAAATATCAATTCATGTGTTGAATGGTGAATGTTGTTTTCTAGCTAGCATAAAGGGCCATTGTCAAAGAGTAGTTATAATTTCTCCAGCAATGTGGTCACTTTCATATTGAAAATTAAACCTAAAAGAAGGATAACTGTAGATTTAACAAAATCACTATGGTATATTCTGAGCATCATACCTATATTTCTATTATATAGAATACACGTACATATTTTCAGGTACAGCTATATAAAGATAAGCTACTGTCAGGTAATGAGCATTGCAAAGCAAACAGTTCTATCCTGCTCTCCCCGACAGGAAACGCCTGTCATTGACCTTTAAGGTACAGATAAAAGAAAACACATTTTTCCAACCAGCTTCTGCAGAAGAGAATTGCTTTCCATTCTACTTTAAAAGTGCCTGAAAATGGAAGAACTAGGTTAGTAAAAACCTAGAGTGTCATGAGTTTACCTTCTTTGTTAGCAGAATTACGGCATTACGAAGTGTTTTTGAGCAGACAATGGAAGAACCTTTTTGGCTCAGAGGAGCTATACTGGAGTCCCTGTTCTCAATTGAAAAATCACTTGGATCAGGCCTCCAGAGATGCTGAAAACAGCACCACCCTCCTCGGAGTTATGAGAGTTCAACAAGATGAATAAATTAGGAAAAGGCTTTTCTAACATGCAGCTGAAATTAACACATTCAAATACCTTTAATACAAAATACTCAAATCTCAAAAGCTACACATTTTCCACTGCTGTCTTAGAAGTAAGAAATTCTAGTAAGTTTTCCTCAATTTATCATTTAATGCAGCTAAGCAAAAGATGAATGTTTTAGAGCATATAGCAATATGAACTACCATACAAAACTGTGTTGTTAAGGGGAATAAAGTAAAATAACCAACCTGTCCTGTAATTTTTAATAATATGATGCGTAGTGTGCATAAAGAGTTTTTTTAGGAACATTTCGATATCACTGTAGTGGTAATAAAAGAAAGCCCACAGGAGAAATTCAAAACCTCAACTGTAGCAAAAAGTCTAGCAGACTTAGTCATGCTGAGGACATGTTCCCAAACAATAATATTAAAATATATTATCAATGATATTACAAACTCTTTAGAAATATTGTTTCTTTAATGATTGATTCCTTCACCAATTAAAACTTGACTACAAAACTATTTTCATTGAATACTCTGTGATATTCACGAAGAAAAAGCAGCAAACAAACAGCAAAGTTTTATTATTAATGATTTTTTTTTTCAGAACATGGATAGAAATTAGATTCAATTTCCAGTGACTTACAGCCTTTCTATAGTGTCTTGTAGGTCCTCATTTTAATTTAATTTTAAATTAAGGAGTCTTTAGACATTTCCTATGCTGCACTTAATTTCTGAGAAGCTAGTATCTGGTTTATCAAGCATAGCAGCTAAAAAGTGAGAGGAATTATACCGATGCTTCCAATTTTCCCCCAGCTTTGCCTGTTGACTGCGTCATTCTACCAGATTTAAGTAGTCCAGTACTCTTCTAGTCTGAATATGGCACTGAAGCTCTCAGAGGAAAATCCTTGCCTGCTTTTGAGGGACCTTGAAGTAAAGCTGTGCCCAAATGAAGGCTGCAATTCCAGACTCCATTAATATTAAGAACCACTTATCAGATCCTGTAAAGCTTTATTGCTTTCTACCTGGCCTAGATTACTTCAATTCTTGAGCATACAATACTACAGAGGACAGTATCATAACCCCTCTGTCTCACAGAGCTCCGCAACATACTGTAGTAATGCAGGAAGTGCCATACTGCCATCTGCAGTCAGGAATACCCACCAGTGAAATAATTCACTGCTCCATTTCCTTACAGCCAGTAATCACTTCAATTAATTCCCGTTAACACTGATGGATCTCAAATTGTTTATATTTCAGTGCCCGGAACAAGCACAACCTTTCAAACTTTTAATCCTTGCAGAGAAAGTTATTATGCAGTGCTTAGAGGTAGAGCTATATGAATGGAAAAGCAAGAAGTGAAGGAGAAAGAGAGAACCTTAAAATTTCCATTACCTGTCTGGTGTGAATGGGGCCTGGGGTCTTGAAGCCTCCTTGACAGCTGCATTCGGAAACACTGTAAGGGTCCGAGCTGCTTGATGAGCACTTGGAGAGTGAGTCACAGCCCACCACAAAGGTGTTATCTAGAGGCAGTTCCTGAATGACATGGTGCTTCTTGGGGGGTACAGGAGTCTCAGGTTTAATTTGAAAGGTAGGCTGTGGAGAAGCAGACTTGTAGTGCTTTGCCAAATCTGGGCTATCAGGTTTAAATGTGGTTGGTGTGGTGGCCCAGTTATATTTTCCCATAGTCTGTTCTTCTAGCTCTACAGGAATGTCTAAAGTGCCATTTATGTGCTCATGGCCAGGATCATCAGGCTTAGATTCTTCAATAGTCACAAAGTTGAGGAGGAGACTTTTTGGAGAGCGCTTCTTCTTCTTCTTCTTCTTCTTGATCTGCCTGTTCTCTTGGTTTGGGGAAACCCATTCACCACTCTGCTTGTTTTTTTGGACAACTTTGTGCCTGGGCGTCTGGCGGCACCGTACTAAAGCAGTAACAAAAATTACCAGAATAACTGTCATTGTTCCTGCAATAATCGCTATTATGATCTTGACATAATCATTGGTTTGTGGGGTTATCTCACCATCCCCAATGTTCTGGCCAACTGGAGTTTCCATATTCCTGCGCACTAGCTCTTGTACATAGGAACTATTGGTGACTGTCTCATTCACAAACAAATGCACAAGAGCTATAGTATAAAGAGACTCCGGCTGTCCTAGGTCATTGACTTTTATCACCAGTCTGTGCAAGCCATGATCTGATGTAATTACCTTCTCTTTCAAAGTAATATTGCCTGTTAATTGGTCAATTGTAAACAAGCCCCTTGAGTTCCCACCTATGATGCTGTAACGGAGCTCTGCATTCATGCCTGTGTCATTGTCAACTGCAAAGACTTTAGTAACTACAGACCCTGGACTGGATGATGTTGGAACCAACTCATATGAATAATTAGATGAAGGAATAACAAAAACAGGCCTGTTGTCATTTACATCAACAACATTGATGGTCACTTTGGCAGTTGAGGAACGCTGCTGTCTTCCTCCATCCACAGCTTTCACCTGAAAAGTGTATGACCCCTGCTGTTCCCTATCAAAGGTAATGTTAGGCCTTATTACACCAGTAAGTGGATCTATAATGAAATTATCTCTACCATTTAATATAGAGAGAGTGACCGCAGCATTTTCTCCAGAGTCAGCATCTGTTACTGTGATAAGCCCTACTGTGCCATACATGGGTAAGTTTTCTGGCACATAGAAATTATATTCATTATGTGTGAAAGCAGGGCTGTTATCATTCTGGTCCAGGACTGACACTGTCACAGTAGCATTGGTCTGCAAGGGTGGCATCCCGTTATCCTTAGCCAGTACAGTGAAGGAGTACCTGTCTTGTTTTTCTCTGTCCAACTTCCTGACTGCTGTCAGAATGCCTGTACGGCGGTCAAGGTTGAAAATGGGGGGTGCATCAGAACCCAGAATATAGCTGATCTCAGCATTGCGCCCACTGTCGGCATCTGTAGCACTTATCTTGGTTAGCTGAGTACCTGGAGCATTGTTTTCAGGGATGGAAAGACCTATAATAGGCTGTGTAAAAACTGGGGCATTGTCATTTTCATCTTTAATTTTGATCAGGAGCATTGCAGACTGGTTTAAGGGAGGTTTCCCTGAATCTGAAGCCACTATTTTAATAGCATATTCCCGTGTTGCTTCATAATCTAGAAATGTGGCTGTTTCCAGGAGAAACTGATTATCAAACACTGGCTTCAGCCTAAAAGGGACATCATGATCTGTAAAACAAGTAACCTTTCCATTCAGATCAGCATCCTTGTCCATTACTGTTATCAATGCAATTTTTGTATTAAGTGGAGCTTTCTCAGACAAAAGCACCGTCCCATTCACTGGATTGATGATGTATCTTGTGTCTATTGATGGGACATTGTCATTAATATCTGTGACATTAACAGTCACTGTTGCTCTTGATGGAGTTGAACTGCCATCACTTGCCAAAACAGTTAATTTGTGTACAGGAGATTCCTCTCTGTCTAGCGGTTCTCTTATGGTGATAAGACCAGTGGCATTATCAATGGCAAACAGCCTTTTGGCCAAACTGGAGATCTGATTGCTGAAATAGAAGTGGATTTGTGCATTTGAGCCCAGGTCTGCATCAGTGGCATGGAGCTGAGAAACAGAGGTGCCTACTGGAGCATTTTCTGGAATACTAACTTCAACGTCATTTTCTTTGAAGACTGGGCGATTATCGTTCACATCAGTCACTGTGACTTGCAGGATGGCGGTGCTAGATCTTGGAGGGCTTCCACCATCTTCAACTTTAATCTTCATCACATAGGTATCCTTCTGCTCCCTATCCAGGATCTGCTGGACAATCAGTTGAGGCCACTTATCTCCCTCAGGTGTCTCAATTATATCAAGACCAAACACATTTTGACCCTACAAGACACAGAAAGAGTATACTTTAGCACAGCAGTATAATTAATCAGAGAATAATCTCATTAAAGTTTTGAAATCGTCATGAAACATATATATGGGGGGTGGAGATATACAGGAATACACATTTGTGTATTTACTGCTAATTTGCAATATCAAATTATGCTTTAAGACCAGGAGCTTTAAGAAAGCTTCAGAGCAAACACATGAAGAAAACAATAATTTAGAATAACAGGGGGTTTATGTTTGATTGTTTTGGGGGCAGGGGCACATAATATGTTTCCTTTTGTTGTTGTCTTTGTTTCTTTTTTAAACCAATTGCTCTCTTTCTACAGAAAAAAAATAAAATAAAATAAATTAGAATTCTTGGACAGATGTAATTTGCTTTCTGTACCGTACCAGTGAGTGTTAAGAAGAGGAATGTAGCCAAAGTTCAACCATGTCCAAAGGCAAAGTAGTATGCATACATTGGATGATCTAATCCAATCCTCAATTTCAAGGAAAACAACAAAGATAAAGGGACTATTTCACAGTTCATGGAACAACTCTGGACATGATCTAAAATCCCTAGCATACAAAGCAAAAAAGCAAAAACCACCACCCACATCACCGAAGGGGGGCTCACTGCACAATTCGGTCATTAGATTGTTCAGACAAAACTAAACCATAACAGTTTATTAGAAATACATAAATTCCTAAAAATTATTCCTTTCTTCATCATGATTTATTTTCTATTTGTAGTGAAAATTACAATCCAAGTGAGAAAAGAAGATATATTTTCATTTTAAAAAATATCACAGAACTATGACATTCACTTTGAAAATAATCACTTCTTTTCACGGGGATTGTTGAATACATAACACCCCTGGAATAGCAAATACTATATATATTGCACAAACATGGCTTCCTTTAAAAACCCTTGTGTTGACAGAGTATGCTAATACTCAAAAATTGGAATATAGAGCTAGATCCCCTCCTCTGCTGTGTCTTCAGATGAGCAGAGATTAAGAATATCGCAATTATCCTCTTTTCTATTCTCCCATCGCTCAACCTTCAGAAGAAGAAAGGATGTAAAGGCAGTTTTGCAGCCATATTTTCCATAAGGGTAGAGCTAAAACACAGATCATTAAAGCTGAGTGTACGGGATAAACAGGAGAAGAAAGCATTGATAAAAATGCTGAGTAATTAGGATTTTCTTTGTATGTGTCATTCTTGCAACGACTACTTCTAGCCTGGTTCTTTCTGCATTTATTGTGCTCGTCTCTCACCTTTAGTCCTAATTATGTGTGTTCTGAACTGATTTGAGACACTTCAGACCAAAGGGAAAGAAAATGTTACCAATATGCAAGTTTCCTTATTTCTCATTGTTGTTAAAAGATTTGTATTCACTGCATCTTGTTACCCACCATTAAATGAATGCATTTGTAGGTCTAATTCTGTGTAAGGCTGTACTCTTTCATTGATATGTTTTCTCAAAGCCAGAATTTGACCTTACATAAGTAATCATTTCTTTCATGGAAAAGAACAATTTATCCACATTTCAAACATTACTGTGCCACTTGCACAGCATTTGTAACAACATTACGTTGCAACTAGGGACAGTCTAAAGTGAACTGGAATACATTTTGAAACAATTAAAAAAATACAACTTTGGCTTCTTCAACAGAAGACACGAAAAGATTATTCTTACAAGAAGTGTAAGATTTACATTTTGAATCAATTAGGTTAATTTTTCAAATGGTAATTCTACACTGATCTCTTCAAGAAGACGAAGTGTGGGTTTCCTCTTCATCTTCAATCTGGCTAGAAGTTAGTTGAAATAAATTGCAGAACTATTGAGAAATGATGAATTACATATTCTATATTTTAACATAGATTTCCAGAAAAATATAACAGAAGCTGGAGAAAAGGAAAAAAAAACGTCAGCTATCTTTTTCTTCTTTATTTGTACACAACTTGACAGATGGGCACTGATTATTCTGTCATTAGATCCCACAACTACAACAAACACTTCATATAGACCTTCAATACACGCAGCTATACATATGCATACACATTTCTGCTTTTCTTTTAACTATGAGAAAGATATTTTTAATTATAGCGTATGACTTGATATAAAATATATAGCTTCAATTCTCCATTACCAGCAGTAAGCTACTGGAGAAACAGAAAAGAATGCAAAGAGCTCTTCCAGGTCAATTATTACCACTTGATTAATTTTTCTATATGGAAAAAAAACAGTATTCAAGAGAATTTCTTACTATTCATTAGAGGATTATACATCTTTTTAAAGCACTGAAATAAAGAGAAAGTTACAAAAATTATGCCTTTTCCTAATTTAGGCAAATCTGCTTCACATTGTTTAAGGGATAAGATTAGGTATGGTGTTATGCTGCATTTTAACAACTGCATTTTCTAAGAAGAGAGAATTCTTCCACTCTAAACAGTCCTCAAAATGATGAAACATTCAGGAAACAAATTTTGAAGATTAAAAATATCCAATTCTCTCCTGCATGAGCAAAGAAATTGAGAGTTAAAAAGCCTGAGCGAAACGTGAAGGAAAACCTTCAGGATTAAGTTTTGATCTATCATCATCAAAACATCAGTGAAGTCAATATTTCCTATAGGGACAGGTTGTTATTTGGACGGAAGTATACCTCAGTCACCACATTATCGCAGTGATCTGAAGGTTTCATTCACACTAGGAAGGCTATGTGTCCTGAGAAGCAGTATAATCGGTAATTAACATTTATATAGTACCTTTCACCATTAAATTAATTGATAAAAAAAAATCCGTTACTTTGTCTTCATAACTATAGCAAGATGGGAGTGAGAAATAAAAAAACGTTAACTTCTTAAATCTAAAAAGACAGTTCAAGCAATGTTACCTAGCTATCTTGAGGCAGAACAAAGCTATGCCCATCTCAGAGCCAAGACCAGCTTTAAGAGGCTCTGAGCCCTAATCACAAGATTCTTTATCAGAGCTATAACCAGTTCTGTTACATTATTCAATTTTTATAACAACCCTTTCAGAGTATTCATGCACAAAATAATCTCTAAAATGATGAAACTGGCATACTTGTTGAACTCTGCCTGCTGTATATTTACCTGGTCATTTGTAATGGATCCAAACGTCCTTTTCGGAGCTGTTTTGGGCTGCCAAGTAAATAAAAAATTAGAGAGTTTTTAAAAAAATGGAACATTTAGGTACGTTAATAAATACATAAACAATGAAACATGGACACCTAACATAATAATCTATACAGCTTCAAGTGTTACAGACAGGACTGCATGTAGCAAGGTGCACCTAAAGCCTACACATAAACTTGCCTTGTACACATTGAGGTGACACAGTCTCTTATCAATCACAGTCTCTTATCACAATATTTCACAAAATCCATGCGATGTTGACAAAATTTGCATTGCAATGAATGTTCTTTCAGGCCAGAAATTGGAAAGTGGGCTTCATCTTCAAGAGAAATAGGAAAAAGAGCAGCTACAGTGGTATGGTCTGTTGTGTCCAAAACATCTCGCACACTTACACTTATAAGTTGATAGAACATAGTAATTTCTCAAACAAATAGGGAAAATGGGAGGAAGGGGAAGAATATTGTGCTATATAACCATACAAAAACAGCTAACATAAAATGTTTAAAAAAAAAAAAAACAACCACAACCTCAGGTTTCCATTTTAATGAATTCCTGAATTACTTGAAAGCAATTACTTCATAATAAAACCTTTGGCTGAAACACAATCTTGCATCCAAAGGATCTTAAAATCTTTTAAGCAAGTCCAGAAATTAATGCAGTTGTTTGCCAACTGTTAATTATTTCATATGTAGCAAGACAGAAAACCTTTGCAGTTCTTCTGAAAAATTAAAAGATGGGTCTCAGCCTCCGTTTCCTTGTCTGCTTTTGTCAAGACATACGGAACTGGTACGCAACTACAGTGCTGCATTACCAAAGAAAAGATTATAGTAGCAGAGTTTCAATTTCTAATTCATAAAACTAGACAACAGCTATACAATGGACAATATTTTTAATAAAAGGTGAAAATTAAACTTGCATTTTCTTTCACAGCTGACACTTTGAATGTGAAAATGTGAATTCCCAAAGCCAAGGTAAAACCCTAAACACAAAATATTCTACATGATAGGCAATAACGGATACGAATTCCTATAACTGGTGCCTATTACTACACTCAGAGCTATAATATCCTAAGTATTGAGGCTCTAATAAAGGTCCTTTGTCTGTGAATACTTCACAGTGTACAGTTAACGTGTTCATGCATTCTAGAATATTAAAGCCTGTTAGACAGCTGTTTTGTTTCAAGGGTGCTGAGTTAATACACCTATCAGCACACAGTTTACAGAAAGGTTACTTATGTGTGTGTAATTAATGCAGTTGGTTACCTTGTGAGCTGAGTGACTACCTCAAAAGAGAAAATAAAATTGCAAAGATAAGAAAACTGTACAATGCAAAAACTCTGCAGATGCAAAGTTGCTTACACATTTGAAACACTAGCTCTTTGTCAGAACAACTACAGACTTTTAAGTTGTGGGTCAAGATTGCTATGAGTTCTGTTCATGTTTTTCTATCGCTATCACACTCTGTTTCAAATAAACATAAATGACTGCTTTAGTCACGTAATTCTCTACCGCATCACTGTGCTTTTGGTGGTAACAGGCAACAGTTCTGAACCGCTGTTGAGAACAGCTCCTAAATCACCACCTCATTTCACTCCGACAGCCAAGCAATGTATCTTAGGCTCCTAATCCCACATTTTAGAGCTCTCAGATGAATGCTGACCGGGTGTTGGAGCAGTGTGAATCCCTAATGCCCTCCTGTTCACTACCTGCTCTATAACCATATCAGTACTCTCAGGCAGAAGGGGATTCAAACTGACAGCCACTTGTATAAAAGAAAATAGAAACAACTGAGATGTTTCTGAAAATTCCTTTACCCTCAAGCACAGACTGTCCAGGATCCTCAGCTTCTGGTAATTTCAGTGGGAACTGAAGGTAATGGATGCATACACATTTGGCTCATGACAAATGGAGAAAAAAAAAAACAAAAACAAAAACAAACACCTTCTGATAGGTTGACTTGTTAAAAAGTACAAATGTTTGCAAACTAATGTTCATTAAATTATTTTGTTCCCTCTTATCCACCCTAAAAAATATTTCAGCTAAGAAAAAGTATATGATTTCTTTAAACGGACGGCATCTTCAAACCCATATCCTAACCTTTTACCGGTAAGTTACTTAGCAAGAGTATCTTATTTGATCTGAGGCCCATTTAAACTGAAGTTCAACTGCGAGTAAAACCACTGTATCTTCCTTTTATGTTAACACTTCTAGGACAAAATGGTGAGAGAAGTTTTCGTCTGAATGGCATGAATATCTTACACACACCCCTCTCTTCTGAAATCCAGAAACACTAAGAAAATAACTCAATAAAATAATGTCTTCTCTGGATTTTCATCACGAGGACATTCTTTCAGATGCAGAGTCCATACTTTCATGTCTGTTATCACTGCGTTATGAACTTTGACATTAAAAAACACAATCTCGATGCAGAAAATTTACACTTAAGGTGGGCAAAATGTAATAGAATGACAAATAACCTAATAGAATAGAGATATTTTCGTCCTTTTTGATTAGATTTCTCAACAGCTAGGTTCTCCCAACATTCACAAACAGTTTTTTACAGATTGTAAGCCTGGTGCAGACACTGCTAAAATGAACATGATAGTTAGCATAGCACAAGGCCTTCACCCTCTGCAGGGTTTTGTAAAACTCAGAAGAGAAAGTTTATGTGGGACATATAACTACCCCAGCATCCGGTTTTTGCTTTTGAAATAAATGAAGCTGTGCTTTTCCAAATCATGAAAGCTTATTCTTTTTGCACTACTGCGAGAAAATAACAGTGGAACTACCATTTTAAACTAGGAAAGTGTTTGATATAACACAATGCAAGATGCCCCTTCACTGCGCACTGGAAGATAATAAATAATACTACAATTTCAGATTAATAAATCAGAAAGAGTTGCTCAGAAGATATACAGAGTGTCAGTAAGTACTAAAAATAGTTCCAGAAAGATTGAATTCTTCAATACTCCAGAAGTATCTTACGGTGTCTTTTCACCATACTGATCAGGAGATGCTAGGGATAAACCAAAAATGTATTTTCTAGTGTTGGATTTATCAGAAAGCCAACTCATCATCTTCCTTCTCCAGCATTTCTGACTCCTATTTATGTGATTCAATAGAACAAAAGCAAAAGAAAAAAGGAAGATGCATTTTCTTACTGTACAGTAATCATTGCACCTTGAAACCCAGTTCTGAAATTTTGTGACACCTGTGTGTATTGAGGATTCCAGTATATAAACTGTCGTGACTTTCTATTTAAGTTATATTACTAAAAATGCCTCCCTCTTAGTTGTTTGGGATCCAAAATCTTAAGATTGAAAGTGTATTTGATACACACACTTTTAGAAGTAATCATATGCAATAATATATTTTTTCTTATAAAAATCAAATTCCAATTTCATTCTAATTCTTACTTCCAATGCAAATCATTACAACTATATAAGGAGAGGAGTAATTTAGTATTTTATTACAGTGATACATAGAGAGGAGTAGTTTTTAAGGTCTTTCAGGAAAGGGACACCTACAACTTATCTAATACATTTTAAACTTGTCCTCCACATGCCTTTCATTAATTTGAATACACACGTTATTTCTCAGACTTAAAATCAGTGACAAAGTTATTAACACAGTAGTCTAAAGAACCAAATCCACTGCTGAATTACACATTGTAGATCTATCTACCTGCTGTCCTGTTAAATTTTAGTTGATGTAATTGATTTGCAAGAAAGGTAATAATATTCAGACTGTTAAAATGGCATGTTTAAAAGGGAAACACCAAACACCTAACATGCCATTCCATTTTTGCTGCTCTGTTTTTAATCACTACTAATGGTTAAGTCTTGAATATACACTGAATGTACAACTTTTAAGCATGAAAATCAGAAGGGAACTATAATATCCACCTGTTGCAAAGATCTAGATTAGTCCAACCCGGAAACATATATTCTCCAATTAATTGTACACCATCTAAACTTTGGGGCTGAGACAAGCTCTCGCACAGTTCCTGGGTAAAGTTGCATGAAACAGTTCATCTTACAGCCTATCATTCACTTTGCTGGTATCTCCACAGGAAAAGTAACATGAGAATAAACCAAGCAGCTGAAGTGTTATTACTTCAATATGACAGCAATGTGACTGGCCTCAGACAGACTGTACTATTCCAGAAGAAGCAAACGAAGTGAAGAGCGTTCAAGCTAATTCTGCCCAGCAATAACCTGTAATGCAAGTAAGAGAAAAGGCAAGCTTCCACCAGTCTGGGTCAGCTCAAAGTTCTTTCCTGAGCTCAATTCAGTGCCCTAAGACAGATGTTTCCAAACAACATTAGGCACACTGTTTGTGATACAGTAAAACTTTTTAACATGCACCCAGAAACTGGACCTGCTGCTCCTTCCTTAGTGGAAAATATCAGGTTTTTGGCAGCCAACACCATCGCAACCACCAGTGTGGCAGCGTGGCGCCGCTAATAAGCCAGAACCGAGAGCCTTCCCTGCGCTCCTCACACCTACTCCCCTGCGACGGTAACTTCAATTTACAGAGCCATCACAGCACGAACAGGTGCTCTGAATTCGTCAAGAAGTTCACGCTTCTATATTCTAAAAAGACAGTGATGTAAACAACTGAATCTACTGAACCCAAACTACTTAAATAAAACAGCCTAAAGTCAAGCAAAATTATAAGTTAATCAAGTTAATCAAGTGTGCAGCTCTGACTAGACATAGACATGCACCACACTGTTCTACAAACTGACCACCAACATGGAAAAGGAAACACACCTCAAACTCTCCTTAAACAATTTTGAGCTTTGACACAAGGACTTAGTTTAGACCTTGATTTTTACACTTGCTTAATTTCTACTTCTTTAAAATAAAGCGTTTAATGTATTGTTATGATTCTTGTCTATTAAGCTATTAAGCTATGAACAAGAGTTCAATTTCTCATGTTTATGTATCAGTGAGTTAAATGAACAGTCCACTGTAACTTTTGCTAGACACATTACTCTTCGTAAAACACCTAGGAAATTCTACCAACTACTATGTGTCATCATGTAGACATCAAATTCAAAGATATTGAAATAAAACAAAACAAGGAAAAAAAAAATGGGATTGTATCAATTATTTCAATTATTGCATAGAAATCTACACGACCGCTCAGTACAACAAAACAGTTTTCAGTTGTTATATGGAATGACAGCTTAGAGCATCATAAGGTAGCACTATTTGTTACGCATTCTACCTACAGAGTTAAAATTCCACTTCTACCCTCAATTAACTTTACTGTTACTGTAAAAGAGGCCTGCTGTGGGTATATGTGGATGAATCCATTGTAAAATGTAAAATTAAATGAAAACTGTTCTGAAATTCAGCATTATGGCTTCCAACAAAACAGCAAATCCTAGAGTAAATTACTGAAAGCGAGTATGATAGCTAAAAGGACAGAGCTTCCAGGAGGGCTAAGCTTTATTAAAGTTTTTCTTTATCGTGCTCTTAGGCACAACCTGATTTGTTCCAACAGCTGCCCAGAAGGAAAAGCCAACCAATCGCTCCAGAAGAATACGCATATTTACATCTCTCTTTGCATTTAGTTTTCAGTCCTTTCAGAGGCAGGTAGCACACAGCACTACAGCAAGAGCTTGTATCCTTTGATTTAGTGATACCAAATATTTCAAATGAAAACCATGTTGGAAACTACTGATCATCACAAGAAGTTATTACCCTACAACCTTTTCTGATGGATAAACTTATTCCACCCACTAATGTAAAGATTAAAAAAAAAACATATGAGAACAACAACAAAATCCCCTGAGCCTAACTGTTTAATTGGCCAGATCTTTGTTAGAAGCAACGAGTAACAAAACATGATTTTCTTTGTTACCTTGCTCATGAAACTGAGTAAACTGTAGTGTGTGCTATGCTGTGATAAATATGAAGGAGAACTTCAATATTCAAAATTTTCTGAAAGACTTCATTCCTCTTTATGAGAGTGCTTCAGGTATTATCTGTACACTGCAACAGCAACGAGATTGGTGGCTTAACCATGCCTTCAAGCCCTGTGAACGTTAGATTTCTCCCCACACACAAAAACAAAACATTTTTTATTATGAAAAGTTTCACACCTGGGTGTGACATCTTCAGCCAGACTGAACACTGAATTATGTGCTCATACATCGAAAGATTTTAAAAATACAATATCATAGCTAATCATAAACAGGCAGGCATCTAAAATCCCCATGTTTTAGTTCCACAAAGGTAAACTGACTTCTTGAGCCTTGACTGTTCTCTCTACTCCTTAGCATAGGAATACTTAGGACAAAACCTTATTCCTTGAGCAGTACAAAGTCTTCTGTCACTGGGTAGCAGAAGTGCTGCTTATACCTCCTGTACTTGTGATCTTAGCTCAAGCGTAGATACACTTCAAATATTAACCAAATTAATTTTTACTTCATCTAATAATGTGCATGCTTATTTGTGAAAAAATGTATTTGCAAAGTTTCTGATCTGCTGCATAAGCCTATGAAAAAACGATGCAGTTTGTAGGCCTTTGCCCATATTCTGAGTGCTTAAGTTTTACATTGCTTCAAAAAGCAATTGGACAGACTGGACACATGGAAAAAAAAAAAAAGAATCCGTGTAAGGGTATAACAACTTCTAGCACAAGAAGCTACACGTGAGCCTCCAACTGGTGGAAGCTT
Source organism: Anser anser (assembly GCF_964211835.1). Lineage (NCBI taxonomy): Eukaryota > Metazoa > Chordata > Aves > Anseriformes > Anatidae > Anser > Anser anser. The sequence goes on from NC_139734.1 coordinate 18,963,246, forward strand.
AGGAATAGCTTGGAAAAGTATGCTTCTCCTGTCCTTTACAATTGCTCCTAAGTATCTAATGTCAAGTGTTAGAGACAGGATACAAGATTAAATGAATCTTACTTGATCTAGCAAGGCCATTCTCAGGTCAAGTGAATATCGCTCATATCGCATAAGGAAACTGAGGCACGGAAAGCAGAAGTGACTCATCCAGAACTACTCTGCAAGCCGGTAACAAATCCACAATGAATCTCCCAGTTCAGTGACCCTCACAAATCAATCTCATCAGAGCACAAAATATATGATTTATAGAAAATACCATGAAAGTACAAATACTGCTGTTTTAGATACCATTACAGAACGAGAAAAGGATTTCAGTCTCTTAGAAAACTGCCTAGGCAACCTTAAAGAAGACACCACTATTTCTCATACAATCCTGCTCTAAATAACAAAAAACAAAACAAAACAAAACAAAAACTTTATTTAAATTGCTTGTTTTATTCTCTCTGGTTAGTAAGAAAGACAGATGATAAAAATGATCATTTATGGAAGTCATGAACTTTGTAAATAAGCACTGTGCACCCATATATCACACTGCTAAAAGACAGGCCATTAGAATGGTTTGTGTCCTTTTCATTTTTCATACAAACTCTTTCAATTTTTTTTATTTGTTTCTTCTGTTTGTATGATTGAAGTGCACGCACCTTTGCCTTTTAGGACCCCATCCTCACAAGCAACCCTTAAAGCAAAGATCATCACAGAAACAGAAAAAAACTCTATTCCTGTCCATGCAGTCTACTGCAGTCTTATTTAGTACTTAACAAAACCAATTGTGCTGGTAGAGACAACTATTTGAGACTGAAAATGGAGAAACGGAAAGACGAAACGAATAAAAATCCACCTAAGCTTCTGATGTGAAGGTGTACGGCAAAGGTCACAAAGCTATAACAAGACACTTCGAAATCTGCGTAATAATACAAACAAAAGCCTCAGAAGCAGAGATCAAACATACGCTAACAAGTTTATTTCTTTAACTTTGTTAAAGGCCCAGTTGGTCAGCCAACATGTTTGCCAAGAACTCTGGGTGATGCTGGCAGGTCCAGCTTGAAATTATTCAATTATTCAAATTATTATTTTTTAAGTGAGCACAAGACAACTACTGGGTTACTTCAGAGGTTAAAAATAAGTAAGGATAATGTAAAATCCTACGTAAAAGTAGCAATACTTCAAGAAACTGATTCACGTTCTGATATTTTACAAGCAAAGCAGGTATCTTGGATATTCAGCCTGGATGAATATCTCATTTATGTGAAACAATAAAAGGTGTGCAACGCTGATAGAAAGAAGGGGAGTTCTATCAATCATTTACGGTCAATTTATATGACTGATTTTCAAATTACGGCATTCACACTTTATGTTGGCTTTCCATACGAAGGTCAATTCACTAGTGGTAAATACTAACATAACTGGCAACATATTATTTTTGAAGTTACATGGGAAAGAGGATGGGGAATAAAATGGAAAGCACTACTTGGTTTATACCTTTAAATGTGCTACAACAAATAGGTTTGGAAAGTCCGTAATGGAAATGAGGATGAAAATTATGTGACTGGGTTTAAAATGAATAGAAAAAGTAATCTTAAAGTGAGAAACTCATATAATACTTCATCCTGAAAAGCACAGAGGAACAAGCTGACTATTAAAAAAAAAAAAAAAAAGACAATTTTCTTGATAAGGCAAAGAAAAAAAATTACAATAATTTGACTTTGGAACATCAGCAATAACCAAAGCAATAATACACATCACATTAATAGAGCCAGCAATTATAGCACAATGTGAGAAAAATGTGTTTCAATACTGACAGCTGATGACTCAGAATTCTTTCCTTGTACCAATGTTTCTTTTTTGTTTCTTTGAAATTGTCTGAAATGCTCTTTGCTGCATGTCCCAGCTTCAAAAGCTCTACAGGACTTCAGTGTTCAGACCCATTATAGTTCTGGGCCAGGGAATATAAATTACTTTCTAATAAACCTTTCTTTCAGGAATAAAAATAACCATACTAATGCAGTCAAGTGCCACAATCCATGGCTGACAGTGGATTTAAATGTATTCTTTGACAGCTATAAGAATATAATTTTGGACCTATCTTTTTTCCTCACTGTACTTCCTCTTGAAAGGAAGAAAAACATTGCAGACTATATTCTGGTTAAAAATGTCAAGAATTATTTATATCTCTATCACTAACAATCCAATATTAGAGAAAGCTAAACGTAAAATTTAAATCGATAACATCATTATTGGATAAGCTTCTTTAATATTTTAATTTTATATTTCATGACAACTAAAACCAGGAAAAAATTGACAGTTTTGACTGAAAAAAATGTTTTCAAAACATACCTCAAAAAACAGAGGTGATGGGAAAGTGAGTTGGGGCAAAAGAAAAATCTAAAAGTTTGGTGAATATTATAATTCTCCTTTATTTTTTGGTTTCTTTGCTGAGCATTTTGAAAATAGTAGCAACTTTTTGGTCACCTCGTACATATGTGTGGAGAAGACATGAAATAACTTGGTATTTTTAATAATAGAGTTTTAATAATAGAATTTGAATCATATTAGGATTCATATGAAGCCTGTTGTTAATATAACCAAAGGTTTCTCACGACAGGTGTCTGAAATACCAGTAAAATTTGTATTACTGCATCCACAATGAGTAAAAGCAGCAGAAAGTAATCCTCACAAACTAATTGCAAAACTAGAATTACGATGGATTCTAAGAACTTCTACAACCCTTGAAGCAATACAGAGCATGATTAGCTATTTCTCTTCTAAAACTTGCAGTAACTACTTTTAATTTGATCAAAAAAGCAATGGTATTCAAATGAAATTGTTCACGCTTGGATGATGCTTGCTTTAGTAATAAGGTTCTAATTTAGTACAAACATTTCAAGAAAGAAAATTAAAAAAAAAAAAAAAGTCCCATTGGATACATCTGTCACTCCTGTCTATCTTTGCACTTTTCAACAATGCAAGGTATCAAAGAGCATCCTAATGCAAATGTTAGCAAAGTACACAGTGGCATCCTTCTTTTCACCTGAATTCCTTGGTGGCAAATTTGGAGTTTATTTCTATATAACATTTTCAAAATTGTTCTCATGTGAAAAACTTTTAAACCCATTCCGTTTTATGGGTTAAACAATCAACAGGAGCTGCTTTTATAACTGATAAAAGCACTTACTCTTCAAAAACTACTGATAAATTTACTTCCTTTATTTTATTCCATACTGTGAAAGTATCAATTTTTCAAAGCTGAATTTCAGCTGTTAGATTCTCATGAGGAAGGCTAATGATAGTAGGCAACAATTAATTTTTTTTTTTGACTTACATATGTGTTTAAATATAACCCGCAGGAAGAACGTGAAATATGTTGAGACAGCACGCACATTTCTGCTGTCATAACTCAAATTAATTTTCCAAGTAGTGATATACTTGTAAGCAAGAAATCTACATGCAATTGTAACAACAGCATACTTTGTACTGATATCCGATTAAAATTGTCATTTTCCTGCTTACATCCAGTAGAAAAGAGGTCGAGTCAAACAAAAAGAATAGTTGCTTACCCTTGGTGACTGAAGAGTGGCAAGCATTTTAAAGCAAGCAAACACAAATTAAAGACTCGGGGCAGCTTGTACTAAAATCAAATCAAGTCTTGATCACTAAGGCTCAATCATGGCTTCATACTTAACTTTCAGAACGATCTTCCTAGTGATTTTTATTGTCTGTCTGCGTATTTTATGAAACATTTAGCCACTTCTTTCACAATTAACTGTTGGAAAAACTTCTCTTCAATGACCCTACAGTATTTTTACAAATATTTTAAGCTTTCCATATTCAGATGCTTCAGAGACCCTCACAAGCCTTCAACTCGTTAACTCAAACTTATTTTGAGCTATTAACAATTTATTTCCTCAAAGTAGCTTGGAAGTTACAGCTATCTAAAACAAACAAGCACATTAAAAACACCATACGCTGTTGCTTAAAACTTTCGAAGACCTTCAAAAAGTTCACCTAAAAAGCTAACTTTAAAACTTGTAACACAAATGACATTTGGAAAACACTATTTCTTCCATGTATTTTACACCTGTAGTTAATTCAGGTATTTCTGATATTAGAAATTTTGGCAACCTGTGAAGATTTTAACAATATTCCTAAAAAAAAAAAAAACATTAAGCCAAGTTTGGAAAAAATCAGTTGAACATGAAATATGAATTTACTGATTTTTTTTTTATATATATACAGTTTCCTCATAGGTGTGTTACTTTGCCATTGTATGTTAAACATGGCAAAATTCACTATTTGAAGGAGAACAGTTCAATATAACTGCTTAACAGTAAGCAACACTTTAAAAAATTTTCCTTGACACTCCTGTTTGCTATTCCAGTACCATACACATATGCAAACTTAACTATAGTTTTACTGAGATACCTGATTTTTCTTTGTTTTTGTTACTGCTTTACTGTGGATTAGTTGAGAGCATTATACATTTTTAATTGACTATTTCTGTCCATATAGATGAAACTGAAGTATTTACACGTTTTTTTTGGAAGAGTTTAACAGGGATGCAGTACTTATTTCTAACTATTCTTATACGCTTGGTTTCAAGAGGACTATGTAAGCAAATGCCTAGTCTATTATGCTCAAAAAGCATCACCATATCTGTGTTAACTAACATACTGATCTGTCTGGACATCAGCAAAAGATAATATTCATGTAAGATAGATGAACTGAAGATCTCCATTTGACGGATTTGTGCCTTCCAGCTTGAGTCTATCATCCTGCCCACACAGAGACGTGCTAAGTTATATATTATTGTTTCATGACAGCTAGTGTGAAAATCAGAGCCTTGAATGCAAAAAGATACACCAACTTGTCCCTCACCCTAGCTCGCTGAACTTACTGTGCCTGGAAGCAAGACTTTCTCCTCCAGTCTTCAGTCAACCCCCCAAAGGGATGTCAGGATAATGAAGCCTGACAGTTTTACAGTAGTGATGCCATAAACCACCCTAAAGGAGCCTTGTATCAACCAACAAGAAGCAATTACCTTGACTCTTGACTCACTGGAATCAAACTACCACCAGTTGGTAGTACAGATTCACAGCTATAAGAATGCAAATCAGATTATTTTCCCCTTTAAAAATAAAATCCAGTGACTATTTCAAAACAATATTCATAGGTGATCACTTAACTGTCCAGATCTCTCTAGACAAATTACTACTAGGAAATATTTTTTACTCTACTACAAAACCTTCCCATAAGGATTACACATTTTCATACTCATGTAATAATAAAAATGTGTAAATGGAGGGAGGGCTTTGTAGGAAGGTGGATGTTGAAAAACATAATAAAATAATGAAAATATTGTTTTGATGGAAAGATCGAAGATTGAAGTTAAAAGGCTTTGAGGTAAGGGAGCTAAATAAAGGGAAGACTTTTTTTTTTATATATATATAAAATTTCCTTACATACCTGAAGTTAAGTAACTGGAAAATGGTGAGAAGCAAATACATTCACTGTATTTTCAAGGATAGCGACAGACTTAAGGGATAAGAATACTACTCTCAGATTCTTATAAATCAAATTCCTCCCACAGCCCACCTTCCAACTTTTCCTATGATTACCAATAAAAAATAAGATCAAAATGAAAGTCATTTGTCCTTCCGTAAATTTGCAGGGGAGCTTTTCAAGACACTAGGATGTCACATAGCACTCATAAGCATCCTTCAAGTTTCTGCATCTCATTTTATAGCTTACGTCAGCTCACGTCTTCTTATCCACCCACTCAAAAATTTTCACCTAAACTGAAAGCTGGATAAACTCTCTATTCTATTCTACTCAAAATACGTCTCGTTATTTCAAAATAGGTTTTATATCTTAAGGAAACTGCTAACAGGCAAAGTCTGCACATTGTATTGTCTGCACTTGCATTACAAAATACTTTGATACTAGTGGGTTCTACAAATTTACAAAGGATTTTTGATAACAGCAGAATAATGTAGTTGGAGCTTACCTCATCTTACTAGTCTCTAACAGCGATTTTCAGTAAGACCTGACAATAGTAATAAAGGTCCATTTACATGGGGAAAAAGCTCCATCTTGGCAGTTTTTGCACAGAAGGCAGATGTTGATAGCAACCACCCCAGGCTTTTTGTGACCTATTTAAAGGGACAATATACCCCTCCATTGTCCTCTCACGCTGGTGAAGCCTACACAGAAGAACCATCTGCATTAATTTCAGCGTGATTAGCTGTGGTGTGCTCCCTCATTCAAACATGGTTTGAGAGCAAAGTAAGGGTTGCTGCTTCAGCTTCCATTTAAAGAAATGAAAGCATAAAAAAGGACAGAAGCCAGAGGGTTTGAACAACCGATGCTTGGGTCGATGTAGAAGTTCTGGTGAGTGACCGCCGGTGTTAAGGTGTCCCAAAGCGGGGAGGTATCCACAGGTTCTGTTTGTGTCGCTGTGCACTGTGCTCGCAGGGACGTGAACTGGGATTCCCTCCCTTCTCTCCACGGCACTCAACCACTAGGTATCGGTATAACTTTAAAAGGCAAACGGGCCACAGAGAAGTTTTGTTGCCCTCCTTCATTGTTAGTCTCTTTGTCTATCACATTTGTATCGCTGTTTACGGTATCATTTTCAACAGTGATTTCATAAATCCTACTTTTTGGTCTGAATTAACTACAAATCTAATCCCACTCCGTAATTTTGATTTAACTAACTTCCTGGCTTTCATTTTACATAAAATTCATCTCCTTCCATTCTCCATTGTCACAGACAAGCAGTGACATAAGTTACTTGATCCCAAACTCCAGTGAGGCTCAGAAATAACCTTGTTTCAAAAGCAGTCTAAAAATCTGATGAAGATTCATGATCGCCATCTTCCATGGGTAAAGAAATTGACAAACTGTATCAGAAACTGGGGAAAGCTTATACTAAAAGACATCACAAGAGATGATTTACAGTAGCAAGAGGTAACTCCTCATCAGAGGCAAGACTGACGTGTTGTGAGACTGAGTAAGAATCTATTTTGTCAGTTTCCAGAGGTATGAACTGACAGCTACAAAAAGATTATTATATAATTCTAAAAGGAATCCACCAGCTACATCTGATGATAGGTAAATACAAGAATAATATTTGAGCAGGTAGGAGTAATGGAGCTCTAGCAGTATCGCCAATCTAATTTCCCCCAGGCAGACACAGATTAAAGAAAGCAGCAACCTGACGGAACACAAGTTTAGCTCTCGGAATAAAACGCCCTGCCCCTGTAAGTGCGGAGTTCTGCCTTCACTCTAGTCTGCCACTACCTGGGTATTCCTGCAACCATGCACCATGTCGTTTATGTGGTACAGCTGGTCAAAAAGAAACGTTCAGGAATCAATAATACAAATTTAAAACGGGCAAACAAAGGTGACTTTCCATTACAGTGCTCCACGCTGAAAGCCTGTTCAAAAACTGTTCTGAAACAGCTCCCCTTTTTAACAGCTAAGAGAATAAAGAAATGCTTCACATGAAAATCGTTATGGTCAAAGCAGAAGCTTGCGACACTTGTAAATCCTAAGTGTATTAATTGGGTTATACTACAGCTTACCTTGAACACAAACCCATCCTGAAGCAGCGCCATCAATGACAGCGCCTACCTCTAACCCTGTGGTGGCACTACCAGACACAATGTGTAAACATTTTAGTTACGTATGTCAGCAATGTGACCACCTGGAGGATGTGAACCAAGGCTTGTAGACCTGTCTAGCTGCACACGGGAGGAGGCCAAGTGATGCAAGAATAAAGAACCAAACACGCGGAAGGGACTGCAAACAGGCCGGGCAGCCTGCCCGATACACAACAAGGAGGACTCTCAAAACCAATGCAAGGTAACGAATGTCAGAGGAAACAGCCCCAGTTAGAGGGGCGGAGAGGGGAACGCAAAAGACTGCAGATGATCAAGAAAAGATACAGAGGACAAAAGACAAACCTACTTCACTTCCCACTCATCATGGAAGACCTCTGAGGACTGGATCACCTTGGCATTGGCAACAAAGGCCTCAGACAAAAAAAAAAATCTGGAATAAACTATATTTACGTACATATCGTATTACATGCCATGCATTCATAAAAATATGTAGTGTTTGTAGATTCATCATTAATCAGAAGTCACTACTGATTAACTTTTCAAATTAAATTCTGCTCTTTCATCCTCCTGTTTTAACATATTACTTCTCTTCATGAATGTCTTTCTTTTTCCCTATTCTTCCCAGTTTATACTCAACTGAGACAAAATCGTTGCTTTCTTATCTGGCCATTTTTTTCCCTGAACTATGTCACCATCTGTCTTAGCTGCCCCTTCTATCACCTTCTCCTACTATCAGTGTTATGCCATCTTTTCTTCCTATCTAGACTTAGCGCAATTGCTCATTCTGAATGCTTTTTCTTTTATCTTTAAATCATTTCCAACTAAGTTCACTCTCCCTTGCCTTGTTCATAATAAACACGTTTACCATTTTTCATGTGAACCCTTAAAGTTATTCTGTCTGTTGTCAGCTTTGGGCACCTCAGCAGAGGATTATGATCTTGTGTAATACTGTGCACAATTTCTTTGGCTTTGTTTTCTTCTACTTAAAAGGATTTTTAGAAAGAGGCAGAAGATTCAAATAAAGTCAGTTACAAAGTAAAAAGGCCTTATAATTCGCTAACGATCTATTTTGCAAAAGAAACAGAATACAACAACTACATGAAATCTTTTTTCCATACTAGGAGGGGGGCAGTAACATAAGCACTGAGTAACAGAGTGAGGAAATACTGTAACATGTAAATGTTTTCTTCCAAACAAAATAGAGTTGCTGAAAGTGTGCTAACGACCTCTAAACTTTTCAGATGTGTTTGTAGTTAGCAAAAACAGGTATGGCAAAAATCTCTTTATCTTCCTGGAGAATAGGCCTGGCTCCATACAGACTGTAAGTCCATTTTAGCTAAACTTTTTTAAAAGTGAAATATAACTGAAGAGCTTCCTCTTTATTGCACAGCCTGTTAATTTGACGTTAATTTCTCTAAAGTACAGATCAACATATTCTCTCTGTTGCTGTACGCACATTAGAGCATCAGCCTGTGTGCTCCTGTGAAGTGACTTGCCCACCTGATCACCTCCCACTTCTCTGCGGCCCTCCAGGTTCAGGGCCCTGCCCACCACCTCGCTATCAGGTGCTTCCCCAGCAGCCCGCAACGCTGCCACATCAGCCCTGCTAGATTCACACTGCACAGTTTTATGCGCTGCAGTTTCCTCACTTTTCTGTATGCTGATTATAAAATGAAGGAAAAGGTTAACATGTATCAAAGGCCAGAAGACACGCGTATCTTCACAGTGCACCCCCAAAACCGGCATGGAATAACAAACGTTCAAGCAGCATTTTGGGAGAAAAGGCAAGCAACATCATTTTGGTGTGCCGGTCATTCTGGCTCCTGGCATTCAGGTTAACCATGAAAGGATTCGCATGCACTACTCTTCCTTTCCTCTTTCATATCCTTATTCTTCCACAGTGATGAATGGATCTTTGTATATATGCCGTGTTCCCTGCCTGCTCACCAGAATCCTTCCCTCCTACCACTTTTTTCTCCTACTTATATGGTCAGTTTTGGCATTAACTTCATAAAAACTACTAGGGCCTGAATGGAATAATGCAGTGATGTTATTATTCCAAAGGGTATCTGGCTGTCATAAACTGCTTCTTGGATTCAGGGATACTTTCCAAGCTATTGCTGCCTTAAAAAGACAGTGAATCCGTAACTCAAGAATTACCTGACAAGCAGGCATGCAAGAGAAAAATGCAATTAATTCCTTTAGGCGATCTGTCTGTAGGGCTGTGAATTTACAATTTTTTTTCGTTGCAGCACATCTAGCACAAGAATTCACAACTTTCAGTACGTGTCCTCATCCACATCACCTTTCCTTCCCTTATTATTTGTTAAAAAAAGGTTTTTCAGAAAAAAAACATAAATAAATGTATAACTGGTTTTATTTTATTATTATTCAAATACCAAAGTAAATGGGGGAAAAAAAAAAAAGAGTTATTTGCACCGCTCTCTTTGGCAGACCACCTCATGTCACATTTGATCTTTAGACAAGGCCTTGCACCCTAAACTATTTTTGGTAAAGAGATGTACAGAGCTGTAGGTTGTATTTTAGATGAGCTCCCACTTGTGTGATATTCTTCTGCTGATCTCTTACATTCTGTTTCTGACACAATCCAAAAATGAATAAACACACAACTCAAACACATAAAACAAGGCTGCTATTGTGGTGACCTAAAATGTTGCTCATTCAAACCCAGGAACTCATGATTTTGCTATTTTTTGTGTTTCTTGATATCCCACAATAACAGCATTTTTTCCTTGGATAAATTATCTAACATTTGTCCATGTAGACGGTGTATTATTTTGCCACGTTTTGTCTGTAGCCCCGGCTTTTTTTTTTTTTTTTTTAGTATTTTCTACTCCTACTGTTATTTATTTAATATGCTGTTATCCATTCCCTAGATTTTCAGTTAAAATGCCAAATAGAGAAGATGATATCCTGTCGGACACTTTGGGTGATCTATCTAAAATAATGTGTAGGTCTGTCTACTCTCATTGTAACTCAGGTTAAAAACTTTTAAACACTGAGGTCTTTGCTTAAAAAAGTAAATTCTTTAAAAGTCTCAAATTTCTAGACTACAAAGAGAACGGACAGACCAATATGTTATTTTAAAAAGCTCACCAGAAGTGAGCAGCATGCAGTATTCTGAAAGAATCTGTCACTATTTGGCCTCTGAACTGCCAAGACCACTTGAGACCATAAGCAATTTAACGGACCTAAAACAAGGCAGCGTTTTATTTTTATTAAATTGCTAGTAAGTACTGGTATTAGTGAATATTTGCTGTCAAGTCAATCAAGAAATATAATGGCCTGCATATTCTGTATTCTTGCAATCAGTGATGAGGGTATCTGATTGCTAACTACCCATTAGTTTCCTACTCCAAATCAAGGGAAGTAAAGGCATTTTCAGCTTCCCACGTCGTAACACAACCATTTTAGGATACATTTCTTCCTTGTACTCTCTACGGAAGTAAATTCAAACCCCACACCTTTTCAAACCTTTCCCAGCTGTTGGAACATGCTAACTTCTAACTTCTAAATGTTCTTTTGTTCCTTAATTCCAGAGTTTTCCTGTCATTAGATAGAAAGAGTAAAAGCTAGAATATGACATATCTGCTCTTACTAGGCCACTGGCGCTCTTATCCTTGCATTTAGGCATATCTTGGAGTTTCTCCTACTCAAACACGATGTTTGACCAAACATTACAAAACTACTTTGATAATTGGATTCCTTTCCATTCTACTATAACTCGTTGGTATACAGATCAGCTATTCCAGAATAGAAGAGTCTGTCTTGCTGTTTGATGGCTTCTCTATGACAGAACAAACACATCGCATAATCTTCTGGTTAAATTCTACTGCTCAAATTTAACAGTCACACAAGAGGGAGACACAAACCCACTGCAATGTACTGTTCCGTTCAGGTCTGTCACATTGGTGGTGATCAGAACATATTTTTGGTGGCTCAAGAAGATTGTTAGCCAAAGTTGTACAAATACTTTGCTGGTTGAAAGTTAATGAAGATGTGCATGTTTCACACTGTTACACAGATACACATACATAAACAACTTTCTACAAAGTGAATATAAGATGCACTATAATGCTCTCAGGTTAACATTTCAAGACAGTGCACCACTACTACAGTAAACAGCTTCATATTTCTAATGTTTTGATGACAACTGGTAGTCATCAGTTGGTCAGTCATCTGTTGGTCAGCAGTAACACAAAGACAGACAATAACACAGAAGAACGGAAGAAACCCACCTTAAGAAGTTCATAATGTTGAATACCGTTCACACCAATGTCGGGATCAACGGCAGATGGAACAGAATAGCGAGAATTAATTGCTGTGTTTTCAGGTATAGAGATGTTAATAACTGTTGATGGAAAGAGTGGGGCATTGTCATTTATATCCTCTATTAGGAATCTGATCTTGACCAGTCTGAAAACTTCATCAGGCAAAACAGCAACCTCCACCTCATAGAAGCAGCGATTCTCACTAAAGATGCCAGAGCACAGCTTCTCTCGGTCTATGCGGTTGGCAGTTGTGAATATCTCACCAGTGTTCTCCTCCACCCGTACTAACGGTACATCCCCAGTCTTATACACAAGCTTGAACTGTAACGGTGAGGAAAGGGGGACATCTGGGTCCAGCGTTAAGTTAAGATCCTTGAGCAAGTTGCCAATGAGGACATTTTCAGGCAGTTCTTCCCGCACTGTATAATTCTTCTCCTGTGCGCCAGATTGAAATACAATACAGGCTAATAAGACTGCCAAGAGGTAGGTTCCAGACAGCAAGTCCATTTCCAGAATGACTAATGAATATTTGTGTAGAACACCAAGAGTAGCTGGAAAAAGGAAAAGAGAGAAAATATTTTAAAAATTACAGAATATTGTGCTTTTCAAATGATGAAGATATGAAAGGACTGCTCTTTCTACAACAAATAAACTGAACTGACTGAAAACCCAATTATTAAAATGAGATTTGACTTAACAATCCTTCAGAAAACATAAAATCTCTTGCACATATTTCTACTTCCATCTGCTTCCTAAATACTTGAGGTAGGAATCTTAGAACTGGAGCAGACTTAATAAACAAATAAATAAAAACAAAGATAAATCATTATTTCTTTCTCCACCATTAGATTTCTCTTTTCTCCTTAAGAAAACCTCTTCCTTTGAACCCTCTGCCACTTTATCCTCAATTTCTTGTCTCCAAGGAAAAATGTAGGCAAGGAGTTTGCAAGCAACCATCTGCTGAGAACAAGATCTTTTTATACCACTTGCTTAGAGATGGGAAACCAAGAATACTTGTCTTAATTTGCCCCCAAGTTTTGCACTGACAAAATTTCATTATATTTGTTCACCAGATTTCTTTGCTGTTATTTTTATTAAAGGAGCTTAAACTAGCAAGAAAACCTTATGCAGATAGTGAACTTCAGCCACCAGTTGGTGGAAGTCTTTCTAGCAAAGGGACAGTTAATACAGCAGTCCTTTTCTCTAAGGAGACAAGATCCAATTTGAGCTTTAGAAATAAACAGAAATGCTACCATTCAATTCATTGAAATTTGGATTAGGGGTCTAAAACCACAACAGTGGACAAATTCTAACAAAGAAGGAGCACAGCAAACACTGGAACTGTTCAACGTAGCAATAAGGCTAAAAGATTTTTCCTAGCACCAAGGGTAACCCTGTGTCAGTCTCAGTTCTCCAACAGCCCACCATACCAGTAAATAATCTCTATCTTGGGTACTTGCTATAATACTTGGATAATTTCCAAGACAGTGGGATTTCTTTTGCTTTCTTTGATTAAAATAAATAAATAAATAAAAGACAGACTGCACAGGAATAATTTCCCTTCTGGTATGTGACAGTACTTAATGTATCTACTGGAGACTGAACTGAACGAAATGTTACGTAATTGTAAATCTGGTGAAATCTGCTCCTATATGAACTAAATACTCTGAGATACCAACACGTTTAAAATGAGATACAGGTTTATTTAGGGCTGAAGAAAATACCATTTTGTACTTTTCAATCTAATTTCTGAATAACAATATATTCTCATGTCAAGATTGTTAACAACCTTAAATTTATGCAAAGACAGAAACAGAAGGGGATGACATAGGTACATACAGATAAATGCCTTCGGCTGACAACTTCTGGAGAAAAACACACCATATAGCTCCATGTATAGAACGTGCTGCTTTGCCTAATCTTTACACCATTCTGCCTTTGTAGAATTTAAGATAATCTAGAACAGTATTTTTGTAAGGTAAGCATTCAAGAGTTCTTTCTAAAAATAATTTTTTAGTTAGTGAAATTTCAGCTCCTACCAGCTTAGTGTCTTTTTCAAATATAGCTGTATTAGCACACCTACATTCTTTCCATTGTTCAGGTAAAAAAAAAAAATAACCTTTCCCCTTCCTCTTCTGATTTTATTCTCTGTGTCATAGCACAGAGGGATTTACTCCCATGGACCAAGTTGCAGTTGTTTAAGAAATTACTGAAGCCAGTAATTGCCTTCACCCTTTACTTACTGCCTTTCAGCAGTATCACTTCCATGGTAATTTAAATTAAAACATTTGACTTTACAGTGAGACAGATTAGGAACACTAATATAGTTATTCCATTTCAACTCTGCAACCTGCTTTTAAATAAGAGTAACTTCCTGTAACATTCCAACCAGATCTGCAAGGTGTATCTTTGCACAGCAACAGGATTTAACTGCAAAGCATTTTCTGGCTTTGTGATTATACATAAGGAACAACATGAAAGAAAAATCCAATCCTGCAAGTCTTCGCTTATGAAAAAACGCATTACTCACTGGAGTAATTCAATTAACCTGAATAAGATTACTGACAGCGGTGAGAACTGGATATGCAGTTTATGTGGCACAGGTACTGCATTACCTGCACTATTTTAGTAATTCACTGACTTACTTGCAGTACTTCAGTAGGTCAACATGATACAACATCGAACAGGTATTCAGGAGTGAAGAAACAGTGTTCTACGAACAGCCATTTTATAGATCCATTACAATATTAAACTCCATTTAAATATGTAAATAGGGAAGTCATCAGCAGATACTGATTATCATTAACAGTAACACTATGGTAGCAGCATGAGTTTAATGAAAGAACTGTGGTGATATTGTACAAATATATTAGGCTGACTAATAATATTTTTAACTGTGTGCATTTTATTTGTCAGCACTTCTCTAACAATTATCACACCTGCTAAAGGAGCTGCACACATGCATTCAAACTGCAGAAAGATCTTATTTCAGAAAAGTAATTTCTGTATTTACTATAGTTTATATATATATATACATACATTATATTATATATATTTTTATTTTTACATTGTTTCCAGACAAAACAGCAATAAAAATGTATGGGTTATTGTGAACACTTGATATTTAAACCTTTTCCTCAAAACTAAATTTCAGAATGGCAGCATGTCCTGCACGTACTATTGGCACTAATTGGCACCATTATGCCAATTTTTCCTTCTCTATTAGAAGTTAAACTAAAAAAATACTAAAAAGGGATCCTGATGTCCATGGAGTAATATTTTAAGCCTACAGTTCATTTCTGTGCATTTAAATGAAACAAATTTAGAAATAAACCGAATTCTCTGCCCTATCCCAAATTATTCTGTAATAACATTGATAGAAGAATTGTCTATAAATCATAATAATTGATTAAAAATATTGCATATACATGTACATATATCTTCCAAATAAATTTATATAGTACGTTTTTTGATTATTAACAAGGTTATTAATGTTACTCTGCTCCTCTCTCTCTAGTTTTGAGGATACAGGGAATTTTAATTGCACTAGAAACAAAAGTTTGTGTTTAATCAAGAAAGTTTTAGAAAACAATTTCAGGGTGAGTACAAGTCAAAAATTCTAAAGGGTTTATGAAAAAAGTTTTCCAAATCAAGTCTGAAATTCCTGATAGTACCAGTAAATAATTTAAATTTAAAATTAACTGATAAGAACTCCATTAACTCCAGTTTAAGCCACAGTAGAGGTTCTAGGGACTACAATATAACAACAAAAAAAGACTCGAGGTCAGTCAGGAAAACTGTGAGGTGGAATTTCCTCATATTACATTACTAGTATATTTTTCTTTTTAAAATGAGACAAAGCCTGAACCATTCTATAAAAACTGTATTTATTTTGCATTAAAAAAAAATATAGTAAAACACGGAAATAACAGAAGACCATTATTATAAATCATGTGAGATAAATACTAACATAACTTTTTCTAATGTATGTTATCCCTGTAGATTTTCCTGAAAAACTAAATGGCATAGACATGTAGCACGCACTGTTAGGAGTTTAGTAGAAAACTGTCTGGTGTTAAGATAAAGAAAACAACCAGCAATGACCTATCATTCTTGAACTTCTGGATAATAAACTGTCTTCCAATGGTCTTTACCTGCCTTTCTAAGCAGTTCTAGGAACAGCTTTGAACCTTTAAGAACTATTCTATACCTGTGGCCCTTTAATGGGGGGAGCAACATTACTCAAGTCTTCTGTTCAGACATATGATGAACATCTTATACCATGGGAAAAGTGTTGTTCTTTAAGCAACCTATTTATGTAGTTATAGCTGTAAGTTGTCTGTCATTTGTGTCATAGCACTGATGGGAATACTATGGCAACGGCAATGCAAAGAAGAGAGGAGCAGGAGGTACTCTCTAGCAACCAAGCATCATTCTGAAAGACATTTACGAAATCTGAGCATTTCTAGAATTCTAAAATCCTAGAAGAAAATGAAAGGCTAAAGAAACCGCAAATAAGGATGACACAGTCAACGAAAATGGGACATTAAGTGAAATTGTCAAAAGAGAGCATGCGAACGGTAACAGATGGTAGAAAAAGAGATGAACTGAGAAAGACAAGCAAGATAAAAACACAAAAAGGAAAAAAGAAAGGAACTGAGTAGAAGGTCAGTCACAGTACGTTGTGTTGAAAAAACCTTTCTTGATGACCGAAACATTGAGGCAAAATAAAAAATAAAAAATACACAGAAGACTAAATAGAGTGGCTCAAGTCTGAAACACCTGTCATAAGCTCCAACATTCAACAACACTTATAAAATGAAAAAAAAATACAAAATAAGAACAAACGAAACTGTTTAACAGGAGGTAACAATAAGCTTGCCAAGCCATTTTCCCAGCTTTCAAAAGAATTCATTGGTGTCTGTACTGCTGACTTCTGAACTAGAAAGGCAAATGGACCAGATGGACAGAATGGAAGGTAGGAGGGGGAAAAAGAAATTACAAATTGGCTCTTTCATCTGAGCATCTATGCACTTAAATGCACCTGCTTTTTTGTCCGATATACTAACTAATAATGACAATCCACATATTATCATCGTTCATTATTATCTTCTTTTTGTAGTTGTCAAATCATATCTACCTTCAGAAGTAGAGAGAATATAAAACCTACAAGTACCTAATCGAGTATGATGTGAAGGTAGAATCTAAATATGTTCTTTATACACAAGGCTCAATCTGGTCCCTTAATAAGGGACTGGATTGCAAGTTCTTACTTATGAAAATCACAGAGAAGTAGCAAATGCAGTGAAGAGGCCAACTGTAGAAGAAGCACTATTTCTTGATACCTAGGTTCAGACATGATTTAGAGTATGAATAAATAACATTTGATAATATTTTGTAACTGCAACAAGTTTTGAGGAAAAAAAGGAGCATAGGCTGTTTAAATAAATTGGGAATATTGCATTGAAGTTCACAACGGCTACAGTATCTAAATATTGAAAAATCACAATAGAGAAGAAACCCTGAAAATTACTCCCATTCTTATCTTCATATTCCCAAACTATTTTAATTACATAGACTAATTTAGCTAGTGTACCACTACTTTTCAATATAATATCCCTTTCATTTGCTGCTAGCAACCCTTGAACCCTTAAATAGGAGTATTGAAATCGCTATGTTAAAACAGTGTTCCTCAAAGCAAAAGATCCCCATGACATGGACTCTCTTTTTTCAGACAGTAGCATGGTTATGATATTATCTAACTGAAGACTGAGCTATTTGTAACTATTCCAGTTCAGAAAGGCTCCCTCTGAAGTGCCCACTGACAATGAAACAGTTCTGTACTATATTTCAGAGGTTTTGAATTGCTGAATCCTGTTTGATGTTGATACAGATTTCAATTTTATTCTGTAAATCTCAGCTGCTAGACCGTTAGGACTGTTTTCTGGTACCACAGGTTTTTGGTTTGTGGGTTTGTTTTGTTTGTTTGTTTTGTTTTTAGGTGTAAGTCACTAACATAGCTGAATACAGCAATGTCTACCCTCATCATCATACATACAATATTTTACTTCAGACTGACTGGTTTTGATGGTGGTTAACTTGTTTTTCTCTTTTTTCCCTTTAAAAATAAAAAATAAAAGTAAAGCTTTTACTGGTATTTCTTACCATTTTTGATGACAAGAAGAAACACTCTAAAGCTATAGCCTGGCAGGAATCTCCCTCTTCTTTTTAACACCAAAGAAGCAAACGATGGCAAACATCTTTAACTCATTTTCACACTCTAAACTGTTTCAAAGTGAAATTATTTTGCAGCCATCAGTATTTTTCCACCTAATGCACTCCCTACATAATATACTTCATGATCATATTCAAAGAGAAAGACCTACCTCAAAGAGAAACAGACAATTTGCTATATTCTCAAGACTTTCAAATTCATTCCCTCATACGATTTTACTCTAAATCCACTAAAGGACTGATTTATTCTTAGATCTATTTTTTATTAGCGTGATGGTACTGACTTCAATGATGTTTCTTTAATATGATTTTTTTTTCCAGAGATGAACAAAATGAAACTGAAAGTTCCTATCACCAGATGAAAACACCACCTAACACCCATTGAAGTCAACAAAAGAATTAAATGACCGTGAAACAACTTGCTTCTGCCGTTCCATGCTCTCCTGATTCACTCTTCACTGCTTTAGAAACAGAGTATTTTTAGGTTTATTTTTGTTTCCTTCCTCCTAACGCACCCCTTCCCCCCATGCTAAGAAATACTCCTTAGCTAAAGAAATTACAAGTTAACATGCAAAGGACAGATTTCTGCAGCCACAAGAAGAAGCAGTCAAGGTGTGTAAACCAAGAAATTTGTATCTCCTTAATGAAGCTGAATTACATATTCCTGAGACTAATCTATAACTAATAGGAAGAGTGCTTATTAAAACTTGTATCGAGATGTTGGAAACAGTGAGCAAAACCACAAATACACAACAGGCAGTAATTATGCTGTACGGACAAACTGAACTCAATCACTTTGGTATCTGGCATAAACAGTAATTTCTTTTAATTGTTCCAAATTAATCCCTGTCAAACTGTTTTACTAAAATGGTAAGCACAATCCATGTTTGGGAAAACGCATCTAGCAATCACTCAGCAAATATATTTAAAATACCCTGTAACTTATTTAAGAAAACTGTGAGAATATGCAATATAAAGTTTATTTATATAGTGTCAACTCTAGGAAATAGTAGATCCTGCTATTAGCATTGTAAAGTTTTGCACCAGAGCTGCACAGAAAGCTAAGGGTTGAGGACAGAAATATTGGGGGAAAAAAGGTGAAGATCTCCCTGATGATAAGCACCGCTATATATTTTCTTTGACAGAAACACTGTAAACCATTTAAAAAAGCAAATAAGTCTTACAGCTCCAAAGCTAACACAACATTGAGTTTTAGTGAATATATATTTGAAATTGTAGAGCATGACAAACTTTCAAAAACAATGTGAATCATACTATTAGTAACTTGATTTTTTTGCAATGTCATTTTCTTATTTTTTTATTTGTTTTTCAACACATGAACACCTTTTTGCATTAAGTGAAATTTGCTCTAGTTTTATTCCTTGAAAATCTGTTCATGCCTCAAATCTGAAAATTAAATCTCTACTAAAGCAAAGAAATATCATCCATAAGCTAATGGCAAGAGCATGTGGTATCACAAAAAGAAATTACATGAACATATGTGATCATTGGATGTATTTCAACTTCAAATGCATTTTTATTCAAAAGAGAAAGTAAATCTGATTTTAGTCACTTGTGTCAAATCCTTTGAAGCAGTGATTGTCAAGATCACCTGTTTCATACATAATGCATTTTGCATTATTGACTTGCTGCCAGTTAATAACTTTCATTATTGAATAGAAAAAATACACTTCACAGTGTCTACTAAACTATTCAAGTATTTCTGAATAAAAATGGAAATATTGCTTACAGCTGAATACTATATTGTCTATTACCTACTCACAGTAAATATGATTTTGACTAGAGCCCAGGCATATGCATAATGACATTTTGTCATTGTAGACTAGCAGAAATCAGCCCCCTTCTTACCTCAGCCCCCTTCAGTTCAAAACATTGAGACAATGTAACTGAATTAACATAAACTTCTCAAAAGTTCCACTTTTGAATACATTGTTCCCAAAACATTTAGAAAAAAAAATAGTATTTTTTTTCTTTCAATTAAGATTTGTACTATAAAAAGAAAAACTATTTATATTTTGAAATCCTTGTTAAACCCTGGTATCTGCAATATTGCACTAGTTGCATCAAGTTTCTGAAAAGAAAAAAAAAAAAAAAAGTTGTCCCCTGGGTATAAGGATTCATGTATTAAATTTCAATTAATACCAAAACCTTACTCTTTCTATAAATCTTCTTTTTAGTCTTAAGCTTTCATATTTCCATCAATTTCTCTCTATCTCAGCATAACACACTCCCCAAAGCCCAGGCATCCTGTGAAGTTAACTCTCAGATTTCTTTAAAAGGTCCTTGGAGTACTCCTACAAGCCTGAAAGGAAAGGAGGTGCTGAACTTTACCTCTATTATCTTCTCAGTGTGCTCGCATGACATAGGCCCAGGAGATTACAGTAACAAAGCGTTTATAAAACATATTTTAGGATTTGTTTATTCCAGCTTCCCCTCTGTCTGTCTAGAAATGGACACTTCTGTTCCATTTCTAATTCTGTAAGGCTCGTGAACGAACACATTCAAACATACAAACTTCATACACTTATGCAGTCCTTAATTAATGTATTCAATTACAATTATAATTAATAACTAGCTAATAATCAAAGAACTTATATTACTGACAATGAAGAAAATAAGCATAAGAATAAAACAGTTCAGGCAATTTCACATTCACTCTGTTATTCTTGAGAAAACTTCACAGCAGCAAAATGTTTCCTGTTCAATCCACTGCCTTTAAGCAAAGGTTTACAAAATAAAGAAAAAAAAAAAAAAAAGATTTAAGATTCTCGTGGAATCGCTTAGATAAGAAACTAAACATTTTTCATTCACTAGCAGTGCACCTACCCATTTTCAGATGGGATTTTTTGTCCTTTTAATAGATGGCTTAAATGTAAATGAGATTTTAACTAGAAGGTACCGATCAAAAGTTTAAAATATAAAGCATATCACAAAAGAGGTTTTCCATATTTTGGCATACAATTCTCACCAATAAACAGCCTGTTTGTCCAAAGTTGTCACATGTAACACATGGATGCAATACAAAAGAATAAATATTTATAAATAACAAATTTAAACACAACCCTGGAAGCTGTAAGAATGCCATGCACACACACACAAATTACAACCGTGGAAAAAACAGTCTCTTAAGTTGTATATAAGTCCAAAGCTAGGAAAGTAATCAGATTCTTAGCTACCTTCCCCACCTAAATACACAACACAAATAAAAAATTGCAGTATGTAACACAAAAGATTCTCCTATGAGAAGATAACATCAGACAGCAAGGGCTTTTCCAAGGGTAGACCCAAACCACCCGAACAGAAGTTTTATTGGAATACGTCAGAATCACACACCTGTTACAGGAGAGGGGGAAAAAAAGAAAGAAGAAATAGAGAATAAGTAGACATCTCTCCACTAACTGTCCTGGCAGGCCAGTTTCTTCCTGAGAGGCGCGCCAGAGCTCAGCTGGCTTCAGGGCTTACCGGTCCCTCCACAGCCCAGCAGCCTCTTTTAGGAAAACCCATCCTTTTTCCTCACCTGGACGCCCAGACAGAGGCAGCACCTCTACGTGTGAAAGGCCTTGTGACATAAATTGTGGGGAGGCTGGGGCAGTATCACACCTGATGCTTCCCCCTCAGCAGGCCTGAAGGCAGGACAGCGCTTCCTTCTGGAGGCCACTGCCTCCTTCTGGAAGGTTCCTGGGGACGCCACCAGCCTCCCTACAGCAGGAGGCTCCCCCCTCAGCTGCCTTCATGCCACCATCTCCTTCCTGGGGTTCCCCCAGCACCACCCAGTGTAAGGCATGGGACAAGGTACGCGAGTAGCACCTATGACTACCACAAAACACTGAGGAACCTCTCACCCGTGGAACAGCAAATCTACTTGGTAAGAGCTGGCACAGGGCTGCGCATTGTCTTTTTCACTCAGTATGTTGAAAGAAAGCTAGGGCAAGGGCTATAGCTTTTGTAAATTTTTACGTGAATAAGCACTTACAAAGAGTATTGCCCTCTGCACGTTCTGGCCCAGGCTACCGCAGGCTGTCGGCCTACATAAATGCCTGTGTTTCATAGGTTCAGTTGGATAAATTATTCTGTGCTCCCTTTCCCCAAGCTCCCTCAGTGCAATACTTTTGGTACAGACTTTCAGTGGTATGAGAAATAATCCCCGTATTTAGTGCTGTAAAGCACTTCAGGGATCTTCCAAAATGAAAGGTGCTGTATACACTGAAGGTGTTAGCAATAACAGCTGCAGTGCCATGTGGTTTTAGAAAACTCTACGAGGAAAAGTGAACCACCCTTTTTCCTCTACTAGCTACAGAAAATAAAAGTATATAAAAGAAAAAGGAAACCTGTTTGAAACAAGATTTCTCATGATTTACTAAGTGGGACACAAATAGCATGAGTTTGATCCAAGATTGTTAGTTAATTGGCTTAAGATCAAGCCTCAAAATTCATATCTTACAACATTAACAACATGCATTTATCTCTCATGCTCTTCTATCACTCAAATTCAGTAATACCAGCCAATTATTTCCTCGTGACCCAACTGTCTTTAATTAACTGTTCTTCCAATGTTAAGGAGGAATTCTCTCCTTGCTATACCTCTGTAGCATAAAGTGACCTTCATTTCAATACATTGTTACCATGCAAGTAATCAAAGATAGTAGTAACAGCAATGGTTACTTTATACTGTGATTTCTGCAAATTGAGTTATTTCACATTGTTTGATGTAACTTTTAAACAAAGGATGACTAGGAAATTATGTATGAATTGCAACAAAATTTAATGCTTTATATACTAATGGTATAGGACTGAGCTTTTAGTGACTATATCAGCATATGCATGACTAATAAAGATGCCAATATTTATCAGAATTAGTCTAAATATTTTAGAATTATCTTTCTAATTATTAAAAAGTGTCCTGCTTTATTGATATGTATAATAAACCATGTAATTCTATAGTTTGTATAGATAAAAATGTAAAATATTTTTCTCTGCTATTTAAACAGAAAAAAAAAAAAAGGTGAAGCAGAAGCACACCCCTCCTCCCTCAGCCAACCAACCCCCAAAAAACCCTACCACCACTGCAATCCCCTAACTGTTCTGGTAAAATACTTTCTAGTGCATAGCTTCTCTCATCCTGACAGATCCCCAAACTGTTGTAGAGATTGCAAACACATGGATTGCTTCTCAAAGCACTGAAGTTCTGTGCCAGGAGCGCTACACTAAAGTGATTCTGGAAAGGGGATTGAAAACTAAATTATCCAGTGGAAATGATGGAGCATAGCTCTTTAGACTTGGAAGAAAACATACAGCAACATTCAGTTGGACTAGTTGTACAAAAAAAAAAAAAAAAGTAAAAAGAGTCACAGAATTGGATGGAACAGAATTATAAAGATACTTTTAAATGTATTCTAGCAAATTGATGTGCAGGACCCAATTTTCTACTTCAAATTTTGTTTTACCTGTATAGTAAATGTCTTACTAAAAGTGGAGGATCTGGGAAACAATTTCCTATTAAATTGATTCAAAGCCTACTGAAATCAGATGCATCTTCTGCAGGGTTTACAAAATTTGCCAGATTTTCAATTTCCATTTTGCTTTGGAAATTCAATGCCATATCTTAAGAGTAACGTGAGAGAGCCTACATATCTCAACAACAGAACTTTATTCAGTATTTACATAGAATCTTATGTGTCAACACTGAATACTTCATTTTAGATTCTATTACAAGTATCAGACCATATCAAAATGAGCTATACTCTTGACTATAGCCTGTTGTGGTAAAGTAGATGCTTAACAGAATCTCAGAAAAAATGATTTTTAAAGTTTTACAGGAATCCACAAATTTTTTGAAGATACTATGACTCCTCCCTATGAATTCATATTTAAATAACAGAAAATGTGCTATTTGCATTTCTTCACTACCTCCTCACTGAAACTTGTCAACAATTACAATTAAATAAAAGGGGATTTAAAAGATGTACAAAATATTTCTAGTTAGAAATACACGTGTCCATTGAGTAAGTGTGGTCAGCCTACTGCCAACGATCATAGAATCATATAATGTCCAGGCACAAGTGATGTGGCATAGACTAAGGGTTGTAATCTATAACAGGCAGGTTTGGGGTCTTATTTGTCATGCGTCATTCTACAGTCTTCTGACATAGTGCAAGGATGAATGACTTCTTTGAAGGTTTTTAATGAGAAAAAGAGGACACCACTATATTAATAATGAGAACAGCATACATTGGTATATCAGAGTCCTATAGGTCATTGATGTTCATGAAAAAGCTTTTGAAAATTATATTGAAGCGCATTTTCTGAGAGAATATTATGGACCCATGATGCGTTTTATCACTACTGGTGCACTGCACAGAACATTTTTGAAGAAAATGGAATATTGGTTCTTGAAAGTAAGAATTAAATGAGGAAAGCCTTAAAGGAATAGTGTGAACAACTATTAAGGTTTAAAAGAGATGTGTAGTCTTCCCCTATTTTGTCTAAAAGTCATGCCAGTACTCCACAAGCCCAAGTGAAAAAGCTAATTTTGCATATAAACGGAGTGACATCCCCATTGAAAACAGCTTATTATTTAAATGCAAAAAAAAAAAGATAGGAAAAGAGCACAAAAAATATGAAAAACCACACACCAGCCTACTAGCTGAAGTAATCACAACACAGAGAATCTTTGAATAACATGGGATTGTATTAACTACTGTATCATTTGTAAGTTTTCATGCTTCCCATTATGATAATTCCGCCTGTTTCAGTCAACTAGAAATGACCAAAGGCTTTTCAGTTATTTCTGGAGATTAGATGTTTGTATTAATGTTGTAACAGAAATGTCATGAAAACACTAGATAAGAGTATTCCTTTTCATCAGCTAATTATGCCTCCAAATCTAAGACCTACCGAGAAAATGGATGTTTTTCTTCATACACAAAAGTTGTTTTGAATGACTTAAGCAAGATCAACGCAAATGACATAAGGACATAATTATATGTTGCTTGATGAGGTATAAGAACAACAGTGATAAGATTAACTGTTCCATCAATTACTGGTGTAAGAATTAGAAATATTGATTTGTGATTAAGTGTGAATAGAGAAAATAATATTTCAAATCTTTAACCTCTGATGGTGTTTATGTAACTATCAGTTAGAACTGCTAGTGATTTCCAGTAAAATTACAGGTGCTCAGAACTTAGAAAATCCAAACCCAGAGTGTGTAGTAAAGAAAACTTGCTATTCTGTTACAAAAATCTGTCAAAATTCCAAGGTTACATCATCTGTGGTATGTATTAAGCCCTAGAGCAAATTTTCCAAAGACAGTTGTTCTGTTCTGCTATAGGGTCTGGATGTATTAAAGTATTATGGTATTGAAAAGTAGCCACTATTCCTATTAATAATTATTAATAATAATTATTAGGAACCAAATATTAGATGGCTTGACAAGATTACTGGAATACTTTACTGGAACTTAATGATAGTAGTCCCATACATATTGTAAAGTATTATGAGAGATTTTGAACTTTCTCAAACTTGACACTATTAAAAAGAGTGATATAATGTCTTATGTCTCTATGGGCTTTGCAGGCCTATTCGTCTAATACAATTCCACTGTATTTTATGAGACTTGGTACATGACACCTATTTTCTCATATCTAGAGATGATGATTTCCTAGAGGCAGTATAATGTCTCACAGTGATGTGTCTCTATGCATCAGTAGAAGCATGCATATCATCTATTTGTAGACTACTGCCAATACCAGCATTAGTGATTTTTTTTTGTTTTGTTTTGCTTTTTTTGATTGTATGCCACATATCACATTTTTTTTTTCTTTTTCTGACAGAGTTTGAGGAAGTGTATTTTTCCTTAGTGCACAGTGTGGATGGATGCTGCATTTTTTCAAATGGAGAATAATTCTCTGTATCTGAGAGATACTGACAAGTCTGATTTTTTTTTAAATCAGTTCAAGAGGTTTATGTTCAGGCTTGTCTGGAATGTGAAGGCATACACTTTTTGATCAAATCACAAAAATACAAATACTTGTAGTTCCTCTTCTATCGTCATGCAATGTTTTCTTGTAGCAGAAAAAATGTGATGTCTTCATGGAACTTACTGTGTCAAGAGTATTCTGCCATGTATTTGCTGGTGTATTCTACTCTTACTCGACTTAAAACACACAAATACGAGCTTGAGATAGATTTGTTTGTTTGTTTGTTCCTGGAAAAATATATTCAGTTATCAGAATCCATTGTTTAAATTCATATGATTTCAGGAAGATTTCAGGAGAAAAAGGAAACAATTATGCTAGTCACACAGCATCCTTTCTTATACAATTAGATATCGTTGCAGTGGGGTTCTCTGTTGTTTGTTCATTTATTAGTTTTAACACAGAGGCATTAGGGGAATCCAGTTAAAAAATATCTGCAAGACGAATTTCTAAGCTGATGACCAAAATAGTGTTGTCTGGAATGCAGATTATGTTCAGATGTGTGCTTTTCACATGGTCTCTGGAGAACAGTAAAAGCTTTGCACTCTCCTTGACTGCTAATATTTTAGAATTCTATCAGACACAGATAAAACAATCATTAGAAATTCAGCCATCTCATTAATCTTGCATTTGACCTGAAATTAAGAAGGTGAATAATCATATTGAAATAAACCTGTAGTTAAGTATTTAACGATATAGTTGAACAGTACAACTATTTTTAAAGAAGACTTGCTATCAAAAATTTTATTTCATAAAATTTAAAATCATGCAAATTATACATTTTTTTGTTTTATTTAAAGAAAATGTCCGAAAGCTTAAGCTGAAGCATTAAGTTAGCTTACTTAAGCTCAAGTTATCATTTATCCCCACTAATGACAGTCACCAACGAACAACCGAAAATTTTAAAATTGCTGAAAATGATGAAGAGTTTATCATATTTTGTTCCAGCACAGGGCTCAGGTTGCAAGACTTGAGGGGTACAGATCAATCCAGCCTTCGGCCTTCTTTTTAAAAGAAAAAAAAAAAAAAAAAGATGCAAGATCCTGCTTTGTTTACTTAATTTCATTTTTTGTTGTTTGTTTGTAGACTGCTATCTGAGATTGGATTGAGCATATGTGAGCAACTCATTCCTAAAATGTTAGTTTTTACATTTGCTTCCTACAAGCATTAAGTAATACTGACCCTTTTCATGTTTCTGAGCATAATTCAATAACCCAAATAGGTTTCTAAAACAAATGTTACTACTACCTTTCATTTGCTAGTTTTTAACTTTGCTCAAGAGAACTAAGAGCTTATGATTTGGAGAATACGTAATTAGTATCCTCTCTGTCTGTGGGCACTTTTGATCTTTTATAGTAGTGGGAAGAAAAAAGGTCACATATAGGCAGATATCTCAACAACACCAGCACTGGTAAGACATTGCAGAGTAAGAGAAGAATGTTTTCACTAGAAGCATGAATGAGTTCCTGGTCTTCCTTAAGCAAACGTACAGAGAGCTAAATATTAATTCTCTGCAAGAAAAGAGCAAAATAATTGTGTGCTAAGTTGGATTTAAGTAGGTCGTACTATCTTTAGATTTCCTGTATATGCACATATGACTTTGCATGTGATAGTTCAAATGTATCATCCTCTATTAAAAATGAAAGATGCTTTATTTATTTATTTATTTATTTTCACCCAGTGCTTTTGCAAATTGTCTTTGTGTAAGTCTTCATTGTTATGTTTTAGCAAGCAGGCCACCTAGTGCCTAACAGTAACAAGTACTCTATAACGATCTTAGAAGTTTTGCAAGAATTAACACTACCCTCGGTTGACTGGCTATCAAAATCGTTTTACTTTGTTACACTTCTGCAAAAATAAGAGAATTAAGTATTTTTTCCCCATAAAGTGGGATTTTGACAGTTTCCTGTAAAATTTTTGAATATGGAATAGATACACACCTTTTTCTTGTTATGAAAGATCGACTTATTTTCTTTAAAAACTAATTTTGTGAGTAATCAAGCTTCTTGTACAATTTCAACCTCTTGCTGAAAAAATAAATGGCAATCTTTTTCTGCAACTAAGATTTTCTATTATTCTTGGACACGTAATTTCTCATCTAATAGACTGAAGAACAATGTAGAATTTTAATAGTGTGAATGACACATCTGGTATTACCATTGCAAGGGGAATTTCCTCCTAATTTCATTTGTGTCAGTATTTTAGAGTCCAATTCAGCTTCTTTTAAGATAGTTGGCAAGGTTTCTGTAAACATCAAGAGATACAGTGCCTATTAAGCTTTCCATTTCATCTTGGTGATATACTGCTTTCCTGTACACTCACTGGAGTGAAAATTTAATAATCTCAAGAAGCAGACAACAGTCCCTCAACATAAAAAAAGACTTTGTTTCTATACTCAGTTATACATTACCCTCTATGCTTTCGCTGAAATAGTGATATTTGTGGTAAGACTATGTTCCAAGTTATTAGAAGATACTGAAAATATTTTATTATTCAAATTCTATAAACTAATTTTCAAACATTCTAATTGGATACGTCTCAGTGAAAGTAAGTGAAATCACAAATGGTTTAGGCAGAACCAATGCTTTAGCCCTCCTAAGCCCCAGTAGGACTTAGGTTCCCACAGCACTGGGAAATGTGTATCCAGTGCTGGGTATCTCAGCCTGTGCTCTTGAAGCTCAAGTCGAATACTATTTCTAAAGCCTGTTTATTCTGGAAAGTATAATACCCTGAATCTTATCTTTCTGCTTCATTTTGTAAAGTTAGGACATACATGTGTGCATTTATATATACATAGTTCACGTGAAGAAGAAATAATGAAAAGCATTCAGTGAAACAAAGTTCTTTTGAGTGTTGAACCAAAATTTAAGGGAACACAACCACTATTTATAAATCTAGCTCAAGGGACTGTTTAAAAAAGACTTCTCTTTCCCAAAGACTTCTTCTGTAGGTGACTGTGACCATATAGCTGTGCAGCTTTATCCATTTAGACTGTGCTGTATCTGCTACTGATGATGGGCACTTACAGCAAGAAAAAAATCACTCTGACGTGTTATACCCATAACGCTTTTCCCAGCCTAGAACAGAAAGTAAATTCTGAATATGTTTGAAAGAAAAGACTACTTTGTGGCAAGTGAAATCTCCCATTTGCCAAAGTTTAAGTGTTCGTGACCTATCTAAAAATTTTATTTAATACGATCAAATTCCCCTGTAGCATTTTGTGAAATTTTAAAGTTCCACAGTAAAAAACAATTTATCCTTTCTGAAACAGTATAGTCTTATTTTCATTCTCTTGATATACGGTAGCCAGTGTTAGAAAGGTGAAGGAAACACATCCATACCTGCTTTATTGGAAACTTATGCTTTTGTGATTTGATCCACAATATCCCTACTCAAATGTTAAGAACAGCAAAAAATAAAAAAATAGAACTACTACTTATTATCTGCCTCCCCAAATCTGGGGACTGGATGATAGAGCCACAAACGCCTGTGATAATTAAAAAGAGAGTAAATGAACCAGATCGTGACATGACCATGTCCCATTATGGATTTTCGTTGTATATGAATGAATGTTAAATTCCTCTACTACCATCGTGCTGTGGTGAGAGAGCATTCCCAGAACTAAGAATCAAGGGCTAAATTGGTCTCTAATGGGGCTACAGTGGACAATATCATGATACAAGGATTAATTCTCAGTTTTGCTGGGCTTCCAGAAGCTGACAGAAATTTTACTTTTCTCAGTCCTGAGGAATCAACGATGAAGCTGAATCCAAGAAGTGAAAACGTCAATACTGGCTGCAGAAATGGCAGCACTATCAATGCTGCCTGTCCTGTGCTGCCTAGCAGTTTTCCTTTAAGAGTGATGACTGTTAAGGAACTTGCTTAATCTACGCACACGTGTCTGGAGTGGAGGACCTGCGACTGGTTGTTGTCATCAGCGTGTAACATCCCTTGGGTGACAGGTTCTCTCATTCTTCTGACTGCTCATGCATATTGACAAGGATGCTGCCTGCCAAAAATGACAATACTACACAGCGTTTCTTTAGCTGTATCCAGCCTCCTAGATTGCTGCATGCCGCTGAACAGTCTGCTAAACCAGACTCTTTTTCACAAGTATCTCCTGTACCAAGTGTTTTCAGATCTTTAAGAACCGGGGTCCTTCCCTGGAAATCTCAAACTTATTTTTCTAATAGGGAGGGAAGGGACTTCAGGAGAGTCAAGTCACGCATAACAAGCCTTGTCCTATTATAAGGCTAATCTATAAGGCTCAGTCTTTATTCTTTCTATCCTCAGCATAAAACCAGATTAGGAATAACAACAAAAGGTTTTGGTTTTCTGATGAGCTAAAGCAGGCTGGAGGGACGATGGAGTGGGCAGTTGCATTTTCAACAGTTACATCTGTTCGAAGCTCGAGCACCATGCACTGCTGCAAGAGGAGCGTAGAAATGCCAGCGTATCTATGTATCAAATCTAGTCCTGCGGTAGAAACACTAGTGTTACTTGGAAAGTGGTTAATCACTTCTAATTCTTCTATTTGAGGAAATGGCCAATAGTATTAGCCATGCAAGCCTCTGTGCACTAATGTAATTAGTCTTATGCATTTTAAGACCAGATAGAATGGTATTAGAGAGAATGGAGGACTATTTTAATTGGATGATGGCAAAATCCCTCTAAGCACTATGGCTGTCTCCTGTGTTCAAAATCCTTTAAAAAGTTAACAGATTCCAATTGTTTTCTGCAGTAACAGTATTTCTATCTAAATTATATTAAATGTGTCAGCTCATTTCCAGAGTAAAAAATGATAAAAGCACATTCAACTTCTGCAAAGCTGATCACTTTAAAGAAAAAAAAATAAGATAATTAAAAGCTGTTACAACTGACAATACAACACTGCAGCTTCAAAATTCTCCACTAATTACAGCTGCTAACTTTTAATAGTAACTGTAACAGTGAGTCAGATTTGACATTACAATAGCATCCCAATCTCTTCTTTGGGAGAAAGACTCTTGGGAAAATACAATCACAAGGTGAAGATACCCAGCCACGACCACTGCAAGTTTTGAAAAGACAGTGATTGCTTTCTTTTATATTCTTGCTGAGGAATCTAGATTAGTTCTCCCTTGAATGCAGTCTTTAACCAGGTCAAATGTTACCACGTGGAGCTGAGTCTCTGGCAAATTAAGGGGTCTTAAAGGGAATGAACACAAGTCCTTAAAAATACCTTCTTCAATAGGTAATTTCCGAGGCAAGTGTAGGGCTGATATAAATAGCTTCATACTGTTCCTGCTCTTGTAAAGTATTTTCATGATGCGACAGAGGAAAGGCATTCTGAAGAATATTGTACTTCTTGATTTGGTATTAATTAACCTTTTCTCAGTTTAGTATTAATATGCCACAGAAGGCAGAGAAATTTTGAAACTGCTATAGCTTAAAAACGGTGTATGGATGTTTTTGTCCTTCAGAAATCAAGCATCTACATTGTCTTTAATACGGATTAAAGGAGGGATGAAAACAAAAATTAGAGCCAGTTGGCTTTTATTCATCTGTACAACAGTTGTTGACTCCTGGTCTCCCAGTCAGCCAGACCAAAGACTGGGGCAGCATGTTTCCCCTTTAAGCTTGTGCAATTGGCATTTCTTTCTACAGAAGTAGGATACAGAAGTGGAAAGGACTGAATTCCTCATGGGAAGCTGAGACGTTTCTCATGATGGACATTTTGTCTAGGACTTGAGAAGACTTGACAGGTCCTGTACTGTGTATGTTACTTGTAGCTTTTAAATCTTAAGGCTGCACATCTCTATACTCTAAGGACACTTACTGACCCTCATGTGAATTTAGGGTTATTTACTGTATCTGACAACCTTTAAATCACAGTGGTTTTTAAATCAAATCAGTTTCACTGATTTTTAATTGTCACTGAGAATTTGCCTACATAAAGTAGTTCCATCGGATTGTATTACTGATACAATGAACAGAAATTGCAAGATATCTTAAGAAAACACAAAATTTAATTTTTGTCTACTATTCGTCTACTGTGCTGAAATGAATATTAAGATCATTTTAAGATCAATACACCGTGAAAAACAGAAACTGAGGCACATTGTTTTCAAGGATAGTCAGCACTGTAGGTTTGTCAAATTAATGGGCAATTCTTTGTGAACTTCGTCCCTTATCCTGGCTGTTTCTCCCAGTAAGCAAGATTAATATTAAATAACTCTTACTGAGGAAATCTTTTGGCCTCAAGCTAATGCCAGTGTTCAGGTATGGAAGAATTATTTCATTAGAGTTTGACCTGCTACACTTCCAAGGAGAAAGAAGAGTAGAGAAACATAAGGCCAGGGTTTTCAGTGTCAGAAGTGTGCTCTGATTTGTGGTTTTGCATAATTCCCAAAGAGTCTATTTTGAAAAAGGGTGCAACAGAACAGTGAGAAAATATTTAGTGTTGGCTTACCATCCCTTAACAAATATTTTTTTAAGATCCAGCTACTTGGAAAATTCACATCTCTATTAAAACTGAGTTTCAAAAGGAACCACCATCCTGTTCCCGCAGTAGACAGCAAGACATCAGTCAGACATCCCTTGTCACAAGGGTTCACAGCAAGGGAGATTTTTGCTTGCTTTGTAATTATTTCAAACGATGTGGCCATCACGGAGTGAATCATGTAGAGCAATTAATAAGGACCCATACATTGTTGCTCTGCTATGACATTTTCAGAGGACTTAAATGCTAATCATGTAAAATCATTTCAAGGCTACTCTTGGTCTAACTATACCCTATACAGACCTCGCTTATCTCCCTGTCTTATCAGGCAATATTCAGCTATCCCGAACCTATGACATGGGGAGGAAAAACATTCTCAGTATTGCTTCAGGCCTCATCTGGTATTAAAAGTAATTGAAGAGTAACATTTCCTTCCATTTAAAGTATCCCAAGAGTAGAAGTTAGTGGAAAAAACTTTGAAGAGCAAATGAGGAAGGTTCTAAAAGAAAAATACCCAAGGGATTGTATCTCAGACACAAATATATATATATATATATTTTTTTTTTTTAAATTACAGGTGCTCATAATTACTTGTAAGGCAGAAAACTAATTATGGTAGTCTTCAGGGAATTTAAACATCGTAAATACTGAGTGAAAAAAGCCTGTTTTTTAAAGGTTATTTGTATACATTGCTTATACTTTCAGTTGTCACTGGTATGTAAACATTTCTCGTTTTTTCATTTTGTTGTTACACATAAATTTATTTTTATGTTAAATAATGAATACACCTCAGTAAATAAAAAAATAGACCTCAGTTCTTTCTGAAATTTCCGCTTTTGAATGTTTTTAAAACTTTTCTTCTTATAAACAGAATATTCCTGTGCTTGCTCAATGTATTGCCGCTATATATAGTATATATTTAAACGATGGCAGAAAAAGCGTAATTTTCCTTGAATGTGAATTGACGTGTTCTTATACTAACAAATTATAAACAGTTAAATATTTTTCATATGTTACTACATAAAATGGCTGTTGTACTAGAATATAACAACAGAAAAAAAGATTTTGCTTAAAATATTAAAGTCAAACACTGAGAACAGCTTAATATTTTTTGAATAAGGCTTTTGCATGTATCCTAGTTACTGTTATCTTCTATATACTACATATTTAATTGTTGTTCAGATGCAAAATACCACAACCCAAGGAAAATGTGTACAAGCTGTAAACCACGTGTCCCTCTCTGCATGTCAACTATGTTGGCAAAATACAGAGCAGAGAAGAAAAACATCGGTTTTATTGTATATTCCTTAGCTAATGGATTACTACAGCATGTCTGAACTCACCAATAAGTTGTAAAATTAATCAGAATAAATTACAATTAAGTATGCTTTTTGCTCAATAAACTATGACTTCTCAGCACTGTGGTTTATCACGTATGGTTTCCAGTTGCACATTATACAGAGAGGAAGCTATGAGCTTTAAATATCTCCTTTTGCATTGACATTAGTAAAACAGAAAGGATGGGAGAAGTGAAAGAAAAAAGAAATATTTTTTCCATAAAAGTAGCCCCCCCCCCCCCAATTTCTTACCTGATTTTTAAATAAAAGTATTTTAAATAAAACAAACTAAAGCCTACCCCAGTGTAATCCCAGTAAAGTCAATGGCATAGAGATATAATTAATTTTAAAGAACAGTACAGCCCTGTATTTTGCTTTGTATTGATGTTCCATTGATTTGGGCAAGACTCCCATTGCTCTAGTCCAATTGGAGTCAATGTTAATTTTGGTGTGGTGTGTGAGAGATTCACTGTTGCAGTATTCCTGGTCTTACTGTGGCATAAGCCATCTCTAATATTATGGCATTGCAAATCTTATCCCGAGTGCTGCATTTGATGACACCGATAAACTCCACTTACTGTAGTAAACTACATTGAAAAATCTCACATTACTAACTCGAGATTGCATGGACCCTCTCTGTGTGTTACATGGCTTTGAAATACAGCACCTGGGAAGTAAAATCCTGTGAATGAACACTTAAAAGATCTTTTCAGCCATAAACTTTTACCTTGGTACAGCTAATTAAGTCATCAGTTAGGTCTAACTCTAATATTCTTGGTTTATGTACTTTCCACTTAGATCTAGATTCATTTGAATCTGTAACAAGTTGTCTCATTATCCATTCCAGGTAGGTCCCAGTGACAAAGTCTTATACGGTCAACCAGTAATTAATTAGCAGAAAATAGCTATACCTCTTTGCATTTGGCAAAAATGTGTCTAGTTCTACAAGTATGCTAATGAACAGACAGATTACCATGTACTATTAGATGAGTTACAGCAGTCTAGCTATAGATAAAAAACTAATGATAAACATGGTTATTCAGTTTCTAAAAATAATTTCAGCATATTAATTTGCATGATGATACTGTCAGGTTCTCTGAAAAGCCTTTTTTTTTTTCCTTCTAAAGTAGGGCCACTGACTTTTTTTTTTTAAATAGCATCTCATGAACTACTTCAGTAATGGTGATTAAAAAAAGTCACAGCAGAAAGACCATTTCTTTTTCTTCCTACAATGTGGACAACTGAACTGCTTAGAACTAGGTTCATGAAATATGTGGGTTGCTCTTTGGAAAGCTGGATGTATAATCGAGCTCTGTGGTTAGCCCGTGAGGAAATAATTTAAGACTTGTTTGTCCTTCTGGACCCCAAGCGGACAGAACCAGAGATGGTGGCACAGAATTACCAGTCCCACTGCCGGGTCTGCTAGGCACAAACGAACTACCCAGGGGTGTGATAATCGGCGGCAACCTTTTCTAGAGTGACCATGGAAAAGTGATGCTCCGTCAAGATGCCACGGTGACAAAGGAAGACAAGTAGCGGAGCACACGCCCTGGACTTCAGAATGCCACTCAGCTTAGGCAGGGACTCCACCCTGATAACGCAGGAAAAGGAGCAGACGTACCGGGAGACCCGCTTGGTTTCACGGGGAATCCATGGCTGAGCTGGGGTGCAAAAAGGACACGCAGGCCGCGTGTGATTCCAGCATGGAGCCGGGCCCTTTACTGAGGCACACAGTAGTAGGACAAGAGACAGTCATAAACTGAAACAGGGAAGGTTCTGCCTGGTTGGTTAGGGGGAAAAAAAAGAAAAAAAAATCACTCGGGATAATTAAGCTTTGGAACAGGTTGCCCAGGGAGGATGTGGAGTCTCTCTGTGGATGTTTTCAAGGCCTGACAGGGCAAAGCCTGAAGCAACCAGTTCTGAATTCAGCGCTGACATCTCTCTGAGCAAGAGGAGATTGGTCTCGAGACTCCCAAGGTTCCTTCCAACGTGAATTATTCTATAATTCTATAAAAATTTAATCGCAAGGATAAAATACAGGTATAAATATGAGCTTGATTTGTGGGATGCAGTACTTTCATTTCTTTAATCTTGTGCCAGGGTAAAGGTATAAAAAAATCTTCACAGGAATCACATTTGTGTCAGGTCAAAAAGTCTGTGTCAGTTTTTTTAATATCAGCCAAAGATTATCAAAGACAAAAACTTGATGAGCATTCTGCATAATTGAAAAAGCAAAAACTGCTCCTCAGAACTATTTTAAATAATTCGTAGCAGTACCAGGCTTATTGGGCATGTTTTTCCTTTCTGCTAATGAAAATGATTTGAACCATGAAAATAGGTTCATCTTTAATCCCAAATACTGATTCAAGGGGGGAAAAAAAGTATTCTGTATGTATTATGGATTTGTTAAACTAGGCAGCATACCTTGAAAAATGGAAAATTTCCAAGCAAATGGAAAAAATATTTCTCACATGATGTAAATAGCACTTATTACCATAGTTAAGCACACCATTTTACGTTCAGTTCAGGAACAATGATTCAGTGTTTGTTATAACAGTACGCATTTTCAGCAAGAGAAAGCATTCATCCTCATCACCAAGTAAGTTAAAATAACGTCTGTGTAAGAAAATATACTTTCCACATAATGAGAAAAAAAAATAAATAAACTTCATGTAGCATTCCAGATTTTGAAACGACTGATTCAAAGCCAGAGTCTACAGAACTGTCTTAAATGGATTTCTGCTTGCTGTGGTGCCAATTTATATCACCTCCCTAGCCTGGTTACCAGTGTTTTGAGGAATATGTATATACGAACCCTCAAAGACAATGGAAATTTACAGCTGTTACAGCTATGCATCTTAAAGGCTGTAGTGTTTGTAGCCATACAGCTAGAGTAGTCTGTAATGTCCACCTGATTACTTTCACTGCTGCTTCATAATGATCATTCTAGAAAATGACATTGTGTTCTGTGTATCTGCAGACCTTAAAGAAAGTTTGGCCATTGAGAAATTACACAGTCATTGTACAAATAAACTGTAACAAAGTGGAATAAGTATTCTGCCGTTACAGATGGACTTAAAACGTTCAGGCACAAGTATCTGATTTCCAAAAAACCCTCTGAAATCAGGAGCAATGTTCTAAGCAGTAAATTCAGATTTGTTTTTCAATCTGTATCTGTGTAGTTGTGAACATGTTATATACAATAGCCCTTCATAAATTAATTGTGATCCCACAATATCTCAGAAACAAGTATGTTAGTTAATTTAGTTTGTTAAAAGATTAAATATAGTAGGTAACTGAAATTGATATGTGTTTTATGTAGGTGCAATTCCAAAATAAATAAATAAATAAATTAGCAGCTTACCTTTATGTTTACAAACTTTTTAAATGGATGTAATAAATAAAGGATGCCATGTCACTAGTCAAAAGTTAGAACTACCTCAAACATTTTCCTTAAGCTACAGAATGAAAAAAGGAGAGAGAAAATACGTCTTTTCCCCTAAACTTATCTGAAATTATAGCCAGTAGGCGGTCGTGCTTTAACTTTAAAAAACATGCCTGAACTTTATGACTTTCTGCCTTTATATTCCAGCAGGGTTTATTTTTGGTTCCTTTCCAACTGAAAAAAAATGGACTATGAGATTCTCTTCAGGTTTAAAATAATTAGTAAACCCTTAGAATACTCATTATAAATAGATCAAAGCTTCAACCCAACTTCAATACAAAGGCAAGCCTTTTAGATCAAACTTGAACTACCACCCATCCCACATATGTCCTGCTGATATCTTACTTTGGGTTCTGTTTAATTATTAACACCAAAATACTGAATTATTTAAAGAAAAATAATAAGAAATTTAATTTAGACAACTTTTATACCAATTACATTTTCTCATTTCTTTTTTCTTTTCTTTTTAATATGGTGTGGTTTTTGAAGCACCTCTACATTTATCAACAAAAATACATACTACGGTGTAAAACTGGTACTAAAAGGTGGGACTTAAATTTGCCCGTTTTCTGAGAATTGTTTTGATTCTGTTGGGTAGGTTTCATGTAGGTTGACCTGTTTATCACCAATGTGAAAGCAACCATTTAAAAATAAAATCAAAGTCAAAACCAAACTTCTGTGTTTCCAATATTATCTTTGAACACCTATAGGAACAAAGGGCAAACTCTGCACTAAGAATGTAATGTCATCTTCTGTATTTTTTATGTTAATTTTTTCTTTTCCAACTTGCTGAGATGGAATTATGAAACTCACAGTAACTTTTCTCATGCCAGGAACAGAAGTCCATAAAGTACGTACCTATTTTCACTTCCTATTGGTTATTCAGGAATAAATGTATTCATTGCACTCACTTCATATTCCTAGATTGTTGAGGCAAGCGTTGCGAGTTTACGTTTGTACCTCACCTTCAGCAGTCAATCCTGATGAGAACTTTTCAGTTCTCCATAATCTAAATTCTAAAACTCAAATTACCCTGATTTCCAAAGGATTTATTTCATGCCAGTATTATTTGTCAGAGAGAATACTGGCAATGCTGAGAATCATTACTGTAAGAAGTAAAGAAATAAACACAACAGAAGTAATTTTAAAATAAAACCCATGTTTTAGAAATCATCTAACCCAAAAAAAGAAAAGCATGTAAATATTTCTTCAAACATAACTCTCCTTCTCATTCACTGTTTTTTGTCAATCCTAAAAAAATAGTCTTTGCAGTTGCTCCACCGGACTGAAAACTCAGAAACAGTACAAAGAGGAAAACATGCAGCAAACAAATTTCCCCTAATTCTCCCAGATAAAATACACTCATTCAAGCTTCAGTACTGCAATCTCAATAACCGTTGCTCGGTATTCTTCCACTTTTTTTCCTTCTACACTTGCTTGAGTTCACCATATAGATTTCAACAGCTGCACAGTGTATAGTGCACAGTATATTACTGTGTAGCAGTTAAGACTAAATAAGCAGATCTTTCTTTGGGTTTTTCATCCCCACCAGACTAAGATGTCTCTATTAATTCAAATCCTCTGGTATAATTTATCTGGCAAAATGAGGCACCAAACGTTTGCCACAGGTTAGAGAGCACTGTTGAAACGAAATAAATTATTCTGTGCTGCTACCCTAGAAACAAAAAATGAAGTGAGGTTCTGATACATTTTGCAACCCGGTGGGTTGAAGCTGCAATGTATTTTAATTTAGATGAGATTGGAAATTTTTGTTATATCACACTAATGCGACTGAGACCATATTAAGTTTAACTGATAGTTCTAAACGAAGGTGTAACTTCTTAAATTTAAGATTAGCCTTAAAAACAAAACAAAAACCGAAGTAATTATCTAAATGGTTACATTTTATTTAGGACGCATGATACTAATTTTAGTTGATGTTCATGTAATTAATCTAATTTGCACACATTCATATGCGTTCACATTCTTATTAAAGCTGGTTTTCCCACAGAACAAATCAAGCAAAAATTATTCAGCAGTTGAAGCAGAAGTCAAACCAAAAAGTATTTCCTCTGGGATGTGAATAACTCGTGGACTCTTATCCCATTATAGCTTTCACTCCAGCTTCATACAAATCTTTTGGTCGGTTTGAACATACAAGTGTGTAGTTGTGCATGCCTCTCTCAGTAGCATTAACATACAATTGAAAAGCAAGATACAGTTTTCTTATTTCTCATGAAACTTTGGGAATTTAATCACTTTCCCAGCATGTAATTCTTTCAGTAACCTTAATGAAAATTCCATGAAAAAACAAACAAACAAAAACCAGAAACAAACAGCACCAACAATAAAACCTGCATGAATATCAAATTCTGAGAATATAGATTTGGGTTTAAAGTTTCATCATTTTCTTTTCTGCGTACACACAAATCAACATAGTTAAGTATAAATTGAAAAGTAGTTTAGAGATTACTTTGTTAGTAGCAAAAAAAAGGATATTCACGTGACATACAGAATCAGGCAGCACTATAAAGTAAGAGCTTCCCAAGGTCTGTTGAACTAACAAATGTGATTTTTGTTCTCCTTGATTTGCTTTGTAAAGAATACAAGATCATAACTTAGCTTACTGGCTTCCTTGCTTACTGAAACTGAATTATATGCTGGTTGCCAAATCTGCTACTTACGAATGGTCTGCCACGCAATCCATTTCTAGGATTTCAGGACTCAGGGCTGAGTACTCAGTAGTCTGTGATTTTCCTTACATAATTTTAAGGACAAGTATTACAATTCACTGCAGCCATGCATTTAAGGAACAGTCCACTCTAAACTTCAGGTAATAGTCTTCTGGAAGTTAATGTTACAAATTAACACTAAAAGACAATAAAATTTCATGTTTCATCAGGATGTAATTTCACATAAGTCAGTGTAAGTGCACTGGTGTAAAAAGAGCATGCATGGAAGGTCGACTGTGTGTTCACATCAAGCTAATTTCAGAGTACCAAAATGCATGTAAAATGATGCCACTTCAGAAACGTTCTCCTTGGGGTGCAAGGCAAGTCAGTATGTTGGTGGGGCACTGGCCCCGGCTGCCCAGAGAGGCTGTGGATGCCCCATCCCTGGAGGTGGTCAAGGCCAGGCTGGACGAGGCCCAGGGCAGCCTGTTCTAGTGGCATCCCTGCCCATGGCAGGGGGTTGGAACCACAGGTATTTAAGGTCACTTCCAACCCGAGCCATTCTGTGATTCTATGATATGGTTCTCCACAGAAACATTTTTACTAACTTAAATAGAACATTTTGGAAGTGACAGAATTTAAGTTGTAAAAACTAGAAATGAACCACTAACTGTAATGCAATTATCTTTCAAAGTTCCTTGAAGACAAGGATACTCCATATATGCACTAGCTATTCCCAAATGTTTTTGCTTTCCATAGTGATGTGTTGTAGAGAAAGCTCTAATAATTTCACTAATTTTGTAGAAAGGGTCAGATCCTCTCTGACATAAGTGAGGCTTGAAGCATTTGGAATTACGATGATATACAATACTTGAGACACTGGAGCCTTCTCATGAGTTCGGTCTCACATGGCTGTCTGTATGGGGGAAATCACAAAAGAAATCTCCCTGCAGAGGCCATTTTCCCACATGGAGTCCTAAAATACTGGGAGCACAGTGGGGCTATGCTGGACGACTGAATGTTTTGGAAACAAGTTGTTAATGGCTGAAAGCTGTAGATAAAACAGCATTATCTATTTCAACTTGTAACTTAAGTCTGCACAAATTTTTGTTACTGTTTTTGTTTACTTTTACGTCTTCTCCTCTTCAATACAATTTCTGAATGAGAAATGTAACTGGAATAGAACATTCAGCTTAGGGCCCTCTATTTTGCCAGATAGTACATACCT
Source organism: Anser anser (assembly GCF_964211835.1). NCBI lineage: Eukaryota > Metazoa > Chordata > Aves > Anseriformes > Anatidae > Anser > Anser anser. The sequence goes on from NC_139734.1 coordinate 19,004,593, forward strand.
GCCATGATATATGTCTTCTCAATCAGTAATTTCTGCCTAATCGTAATGTAAATTGAACACCTAATGAAGATTTAAGTAAATGGTATATCTAATATACAAGGTATTGCAGCTCATTCATAGTGAACTCAGTTCAGTCACTCAGATTCATAGAGCTATAAATAAAATCAGCTGACTCCTAGTTTACCAGTGGTGTCTAAATTAAATGACTATTACTTGGTATGGATTCTTTTAAGATTTCTGAAAAAAAAAGAAGTAAATGTTAAAATCACCATATATCTATGTGTAGAGGTGTATTCAGTTCACAGATTAATATACCTGTTCATAGTAATACTAAACATCACATCTGATTACTGAAAACTCACAGTGAGTTTTCAACATTTCAACATCTGCAGGTGCAGATTCAGACAGACGGGGGACGTCCCACTAGCCACTTCTCTTCGTGGAAAGCAACCTATCACCAGGCTTCCGCGTTTAAGAAAGTCCTGTGCATTGTAATGCTTCTGCTGACTGGTGTCAGCGTTACTACGCAAGAAAGAAGTTTGCCTCTTGGTTAGAATATGGTGAATCCAGACTCCAAAGTTGCCTTGACAGCCAACTCAAAATGGATCTAAGCATCCACACAATGCTCCCACAGTTCTGTATATTGAAAAACTTTCCTGATGTGGTCAAATTCAATTAATAGGTCTTACTAATTTTTAGGGTGGATTATGTGAATGGCAGGCTTCCACACCTTTGAATAGTAATTATCAGTTCACCATGGCAGCCCTCAAAGCAAGACTTTTATTTATTTGCTATCCTTTGTCTCTGTGGTATCACTGTTGCTGATTTTTTGTTGGTTTCATGCTGGTTTTTATAGTTCAGTTACTGATACTTGTATCCTAATACTTGTAACTCGTATTTTTCTTCTAGATAGCAGCAAAAGCAATACTTTATGCAAGCCCTTGCAGATAATTTTGGATAATTTTCTTCCTCTTTTCTAGTTTTGGAAACATATTCAGGGGATAGGAACAAACTGAAAAAAAATGATAAACAGGAAATGAATGTTCGTTATACAAAAAGAATCTCTACCATCTTTTCCATCAATTTCATGTTACAATAGCAATGAAGATTTCAATGCAGGTATTCCTGGCAATTAACAGCTAGATCGGTTCTCTTGATTACCGCAAGCTAGCAGCTTCTTTCAGTCTGTCATTAACGCTCAACAACTTTAAGCTCAATCACTGTTGCTTAAGCAATACTCATTTTGACTGAGTGCCATGTTGTACCACATCACCCATTGCCCACAAGTCGTGATGCCTGACTTCAGAATCTGGCTTTTTGCAGTTCTCCTACTTTTGCAGTTCTCTCTACCTTCCATTTCATTTTACCAATTGCTGAATTTTGTTGTTTTTCTTTTAAAAAAAGCTGGCTTTGTTTTGTTGTCGTTGTTGGTTTTTTTTTTTTTGTCTTTTCATTTTGGAGCTCCTAAACAGGGAAATTTCACTCTCACAGTTGAAAATAGATCTATTTAAATTGAAAATTGAACCTGTGAATACAGACATTTACCAGACATTTACAACAAATTGCAGGCTCAGTTTTAACTAGAATGGGAAACATACAAGTTAACGCAGGTGCACTTGCATATAGCATCACAAACCAACAGCTACTTGGTCTGTGAATAATTTGCATTTTCACTATCTATTAGACTGTACACCTCACAATAAACGCATACTTAGCTAACATCAAATACCTCAGCACTACATTTTTGCATCTAATCATTTAAAGTTGATATAACAAAGTGATGCATCACTAGGGATATGAAATGGACTTTTAAAATTTATCAATTCTTTGATGGCAAGAGAAATGTTTGTTTGTTTACTTAAGAGAAAAACAATGCAAGTTCCCAAGCACGTGATAAAAGGATTCTTTTAACTCAAAATCTTAACTCTTTCCCACTTTCTTTATAAGATGTAAATACTCTGTCAGTTCACATATGAAAAGGACCACGTGACGTGGGATTTGCAGTAGCAAGGTTCAGGACTGTTAAAAACCCACAAGCTCTTCTCTTCCAGTCTTAACATACTCATTTTAGGTGTGAGAGTAGATATGATAAATAATCCCATTAGTACTCTTTTAGAATGTTAACAGTCATACTAAATCTATATGCAATTTATTGCACATCCTGGTTTTTGAAGCAGGCAGATAGGCATGTGACCAGGCTTGGAAGAAAAGTATTTGTACATGATCAGCTGAATTTTAGCAAGAGGTCTGTATGTTTGATTTTGCACATTTTTACATTTATCATTAGTATTACCATTTTACGTTATGTTCTAAAGCTGTTTGGAGCTTAAACTAAGACCATTGCAATTTTTGGGAATACAAATGTGTATCTTTCACAATAGTAAATAGTTATGGGACAAATTATAATTGTGGTCTGATTTGGTAACCTAAATCCTTGGATATTTTTAACTTTGGTAACAAATTATTGATCAAGGTTAACAAAGCTTTAGTCATCAGATAAATAGGTTTATACAGATATGTATGCAAGGTATGTAGCAAACAGCGTATTGCTGGTAAGAACTGAATCCTCCAGTACCCTACACCTACAGTACAGTAAGACAAAGAAACTCATTATCACAACAGGGAAGCTGAAACTTACATGTCATTCACATGAAAAAACAAAGCACCGTGGGTGGTCGTTTGTTGTTTTTTTTTTTTTTTTAATACCAATGATTAAGATAACTCAGCATAGAATGACAGAGTATTACACAATTTGCTTCCTCTGCATTTGTTTCCTGTTTAATCACGGTCTAACATCATATCCTACAATAAAATCAAGTTCAGTAACCTTGCAAACATAACACACAACTAATAGCATTCTTCTTAGTGTCCCACCAAGTCACAGAACTGTTCATGTCAGAAAAGTCCCTGAAAGTGCTCTTAAGTCCCATGTCCTCCACAGGTATGTGCCAGTGCTGAGCTCCAGACAGACTGCTTCAGGCTGTGGCCAGTTGAGCCTTGAAAACCTCCAAGAAGAGACATTCTACAGTGTTTCTCGGCTAGCTGCTTTACTGTCTCAGTGATGGAAGCGGTAAATATACATTCCAGAAATGAACAACAAATTACTTGTTATAATTAGAGTATTTTTTTCCTTAGGAAGTCAAACTCGTTCACTCTATTACACATACATGTTTGAGAACCATAACCTACAGTCATTTTGGTAACTCTACTAAGTTGAAAACAGCGATCACCAAAAAAAACAAACACAAAGCAACAACAAACCAACAAATGTTAGTGATTACACATGGGTGACACTTTTGCAATCATTACACTGGCCATCATGCTGAACAATAATCTGTATGCATACTTACTATGCAGACACCTTATAAATAGCTAATGAATGATTAAATGAAATTGCTGTTTTCATAATGAATTAGTACAAGATCTGTTGTACATAATATTTGGATTATCTAAATGGTTTAACGTACTCCATTTATAAGTATTCTGCAGCTGGCTGTTACTACACAGATTCACCATTTAAGTATTTTTAATTGTTTATATGTCATTACAATATGCCAGAACTTGTTTAATTATTTTTTTAATTAATTTTACTCATCTGGGTCGAACAGAACCACATGGTATTTCCGAAAAAAATCCTTCTTTGATAGAATGGAACAGAGCAGAAGTAGGGGCTTGAGTTGCAGCACAACTGAATATAAACTGGATGAGTTGCTGCCTTTGGTCAAGACAAAATTTCTTTGCCCAGATCTCATTCTGGGAAGCTAAATATTCTTTCTAAATCTCTTGTGAAGCTGAGCTTGGTTACATCATTTACATTCTTCCCAAGTTTCCAGTGTGCTATATTTGCACAAGAGAGACTTGGACTATGTACAAATTCTGTTCTGAATCTCCAGTAATTCTCCCACAAATTTCCAATGCCTATGGAGTTATAATGCATTCAGTGCTAAAGAACAACGTTGCAAAAACTTGAAGGAGCAGCTGATATTTCATCTTTACCCAAGATCATTGTTTACCAACCTGAAGGATCCTTCCTAATGGATCTGTGTGATTTAGCCTCTAAAGATTTTAAAAACCTTGCACCAGACACCTCTCCTTTTATTCCATGAAAAGGACATTCTGAAAGATGGTAATCAAAATACATTTGCCATATTTCATGTTGAATCTGTGAGCAAAATGCATATATCTATGTTCTGTTGCAATCAATCTGTCAGAATCTGCACAGAACACAAGGTGTTGTGTACCCTGGAAGTGTAGGTCATTTGCTGTCAGAAGAAACAGATGAGGATAAGTGAAACAACACAGGTCTTATCAAGTGAGGTAGTATTTATGTCATACTGATAATTGACATTAATCAGAACTGTAAAAAAAAACAGAGAAAAGGGAAAGAATAAACTGTCTCTTCTGGCTTCATACTAAAAATCTTCATGAAGAGCTCTGCAACTATCCAAAAAGTATCGCTGGCAATCTAAGTCAGTCCCTGCATGAAGTGGTAGTTTATAGTCTATACAATTGGCAACACAGCAATTTCTAATGAAAATAAATGCATAGACAAATGGCAGATTTCCAGCTCTATGGACATCAACATGTATATAATACGTACAGTATTCCCTTTCAAGGTGCACTGAACCACAACAACTGATACAATTTCACACGTAAATTGTCATCACTGGTTCTGCAACCATTATTAGTGAGACAAGTTTACTTCAGGTTGAGTTGAGCCTCCATGAATTTATACCTATCTCCCTTGTTCTACAGTTTTGTCACATTTTGCCTGAAAATAAGCTAGAAGCGCAGTGTCTTCGGTTCTTGCACCTCATTTTCCTTCACCAGATTTCCACACCAGTTACAGGGTACCATTTATCTTATAGTCACCTTGCTACTTCTTAAATAAATACAGACAAAAAATGCGTGAGTATTCAGTGGGTAAGGCACCAAAGAAATTCCACAGCTCTAGCATTCAGTTTGAAGCTATTGTACTCCTAACTTTTATCTGTTAAGCACTCTGCATTAGAAACATCAATTTTATCTGAACATATTAGCATTTTCCTTCAACACTGGGGTGCTTCTTCATGAGAATTTAATGTTTTGCCTTGTTTCTTGCTCTCTGCTAGCTTGGCAAAATGTATCAGGGCTCTTGGATATTTTTTCCTCAGTATTTGAATGTCTTGCTTCAGAGCTTCTCTTTATTATGAGGCTCCAATGCCATGGTTTCCTTGAACACTTTTGCTTCATCCTGGCACTTTGCCTTGGTATTGCAGCATATTCATCTCAGTTCTTTGGCTTGCTGACCATGTACATCTGCAACCATGTCTTCACGTCTATGAAGTTTTCATCTAGGGCTCTGCTCTTTTTTTTTTTTTCCTCTCCTGCTCCATTGTAAATTTACCAAAATTAAGGTAGGGTCCAACATTATCTCAGACAATGGCATAACACAGTGCTCTTGAGTAACACAATGTACTCTATTTTTTTTTCCCCTGAACTCTAATCCTTTCCCCACATGAAACAGGCATAGCCTAATTAATGACTGAAAATCAGCTCCTGACACATAACATGAATGCCCAGTTTGTTTTTCTTTTCTTGTTCTGACGCATCAGAAACTCCTGGAAAGAGAAGTCTCATAGGACTTTTGTTGCTCCTGGCTAGGTAGTCTGTTAGATTGGTCACTCTTGTACCATTGTTAGCACTATTATTTTGTCTACTTGAAACATTTTCACTCTTCCAAATCAAATTATACGATGCTTTTCTACATATTCATGACATCAAGCTTCAGATTTCCTAGTACACCCAAGTCTAGAGTTTCTTAACAGTCATTGTTGGTGGTTTCTTTTGGAAATAAATGAGCATGTAGAACTCATAATTTCAATACATTAACTCTTCCTGGATCAGTGTCAAATTCACACTGATTCCTTGATGACAAGAATATACCAACAAGGATTCATTTACCAGCCTTTTCCCAAAGTTGACACTTCACTGAGCAATATATCGAAAAGCTAATACATAGGATATCCCAAAAGAACAGCAAACAGCTCTTAAGCACTGAAAATATTTTGTTTCATTAAATACTTCACATAGGTTTTCTCTTTTTGAAAAAAAAAAGATACTGTAACTTTGAATGATACATGATAGATAAGACCCATTTTTGTCAGCGTGTCTCAACAGACATCCATCAAGATATGCACAGTTTTACTGCTATAAAGTCTTACACGAGTGCTTGCGCTACAAAATGTAAATATATTCTGCTTTCTTAACACTGAATTTAATTTTGTAGAATAAAATTACTCTAAAATTAGATTTCTTCTTATAAATAGTTCAAGAAACAGTGGCAGGTTTGGGGAGTAGTTCCCCCTATCTCAGTGAACTATTTGCTGTTCTATCAGTATCATGCTGGCCAGTAAGATGAAACAATTTCATCAACACCCCATCAAAAGCCATTCACCTTTTAAAACATACTCTTCGGTGAGTGCTGGGGAAGAGAAGCATGGGAAAAAAAAAGAAACAATGAACATTCTTATTAGACTCCTCAACCTGAACTGAAAGCAGCAGGGTTTTGTGATAATGGCAACATGCAGCTATTGACAACTTGTTAACCTTAACACTAGGCTCTGAGAGACAAACTGTCTGTGCACTAGCTGGCATTTTTCCTAAAAAAAATAAATAAATAATAATAACCCCACATTTGCAAGCCTTTGTGAAGGAAAAAGTCACAGGGTTTCAAATAATTTTTTGATATCTACTGCTTTCATAACGAAAGATGTTGCTTTTAGGGCCCATACCAGCAGAAAAGAAGGAGTCAGTGGGAGAGAAACAGGTAGCAGACAGTGTATACATGAGAATTAGCAAAATGTTTTCCAGTCATCTAGAGAAGTGATGGTCTAAGTGCAAATTCATGCTAAAAGAACATTGTATATGTCATAAATATCAGTGTTACAGCTTGTTAGATTCAATGTTCTTTACTTTTACAAAGATAATGCCACTAGAAAACACAAGACTGTTAATCATCTTTTACTAACAGTCTACATCACAAAATTGATTCTACATGAATGAGCATATTCCTTTACATTCTGTGATATTTCAGTCTTAAACTAGAAGAAACCTGATGTCCTTATTCTTGTCCTGATTTACATTCATCATCATACACAGACTGGAAGTCTCCTTAAGAGTATTCTGCGCATTGGTATCTCAGCAATGAATTTTGCTGGGAATGCTTCATGAAGAAGCTTGCCCAAAACCTGTAAGCACTATGTTTAGTTCAGATCAAGGATATAAGTAATGTATAACAGTAAGACTTTTACCACAACAGCATGTCCACGCACAGATACCAAGTAACACATGCGTGCTTATAAAAAAAAAAGGAAAATGCACATACACATCTTAAAAAAAATTCAAGGACTCAGTGGCAGGTAATCTTTACAAAAGTATTAGGAAACATCAATCCTCTCATTATCACGGTGATTTTGTTTTGAACTACTGAATATTTACAGCATGACAAAAAGCCCAGACTCACAGTCATGTACGGAACTAGTAAAATCATACCGTGAATGGCTGTGTCAGCTGAAATACACACTGTTCATAATGATGAGGCACTGAATACAGCAGTTTGTTATGCATATTATTTGCAAAGGGTGTGACCTATTCAAAAGCTGAATGAATTCAAAACTACCGTTGTTATGTTCAACAGATGCGGTTAGGACACAGTTCACGTTTTGTTGTTATCCAAGTTTTCAGTACATTTGTGCTCCATTGAAGAGTTACACTAACAAAACAAAACTCATGCCAAAAATTCACCCAAACTACAAACAAAGTGGCTTCTTCATGACAGTTCTGGAGCTTTCTGAAGAAGCAGGAGATAACTTCAATTAAATATTCACACGTCTTAGATGACCAATTTAAAAGTTTGAAGCAACAATATTTGATGAATTCAAAATATTTGCAATTTTTTTTTTATTAGCAACATATTCTAAACTGTTCCCTTCACTGCATTTGTAATACTTCAGAAGAAAAGCAAGGATTAAACAAGCTATTTCATCACAAATTATGATTTTTCACTAGTATGTTGCTGGTTCAGTCAAGCCTGGGTGAATAATCAAAGGTATGAAATGCCTTGTGGAAAAGCAAGTCTTTTTGCAGTCCTATGCTGTCACTTTCTGATTTACAAAAAAAGTAACTCACCAGAGAATTGAACTGTTTTCATCAAATTTATTTATTTAATCTACAGATCTTTTATTAATTCTTTTTTATTCAACTTAGAAAATCAAATTTTCAACATACGGTCGTCCAAGATGATTAACTATGCAGGAAGGATCTTTTTTTTCCACTCTAATGCTTTTTCAAACTTAGAAATCAAGGCAATATTCTCAGGCTTCTTCCATAAACATTCTGATCAGTGCTGACTTACCTATAAACTTCCCCAAACAAAGCAGTGAAACTGCATCTCATCTTGCTAACAAAACTTACTTTTAACCTTACTTTGTATTTCATTATATAATGCAGCAATACAGACCATTTAAAGATAAACACATTTTTGGTTTGTAAATCATCTTCAAGATTTCTGTTTCGTAAGAAAAGTACAGATAGCTCACATTCATCTTCTCTTTAATGACTACTCCCGGTAGAATGTTTACAGCTTTCTTAACCTGTAAATCTGATGATTCTCTCAAGAGATTCATTAAAATCTTGAACTCGATTTTCTTCTCTTACAAGAAACAATACTCCAGTAACACCTTCTAATAATGAACATTTTCCAAGAGAAATTGAAAATCTGTGATTTCCCCATGGTTATACAGCTCATAAATATATTATCTATGATGGTACCTATACATACAAATTACACTGTCTTGCCTAGCAGTGATTGCAATGAAGTATCTTTTCAAAAAAAATTGTGCTGATTCAGACAAGGGAGGATCAGAACAGCTGCCAGGGTTCTGCGTCTGTGGATAGTAACTTATATTTGCATAACACTATTTTCTTGTAGTTGCACCAATGCAACAACAAACAGAATCTGTTCATATACACATGCCTCATTCAGAGCATTTAATATGAAGTTGCTACAACTGAATACTTGTAATATCTTTAGAGACAGTCTGGATTAGCATTATTCTAATGTTAAGTAGTTCACTTTATATCCAAAGCTGACCATGTTCCCGATCATCAGTCAAGGAATAGCTTTTGCTGAATTACCCCTAGTTCATACTGGCTCATCAGGGCATCTCTTTTATTAAGATTTCTTATAAGATGGCCCATTCCTGAATACATGATGGAAGGTAAGTAACTGGGAAATGTTCCCAGTTGATGGCAAAAATAGAAAACCTAAATGATAAAGAGTAATAGAAAACCAGTTCATCCCCTCCTCCACAGGGCAAAAAACAGCAAAAATGATTTTCTGCTGAGATGAATAATTATATTGACATTTTTATATTCAGTACTATCAGAGTTGATCATCTTGAAGCAAGCCTAAGTCCCATGTCTAAAATACATGCTAACAAGCAGATAGTGAATGTTGCACTTTTTTTTTTAATTTTTATTTGTAAATGGAATATACTTTTTCTATGGAACATTTAGCATATTTAGGAAGTTCTATGACATACTGTGCATTAGTGCTTTATTATTAAATTTCCTGTTGTTAGAAAAACAGTCCCACTGTAGGGTACTTCCTGGAAGTCAAGGAAACTTTGATTTAGCCTATTGGCCTTCCAAAGATTTTCCCATAAACTGCTGTTTATGCTGTAATATCTGCTGTTACTGCCCATTTAAGATCTGGGGGGGGGGTCCTGAAAATATCAGTCTGAGACAATCTATGGTATAAATGCAATGCAGTCTTTTACACTCATTAAGATAAACAAATAATTAAGACACTTTCCTCAGTGTAACAGGGAACAGTCCATTATGTAACAATTGTGTTTACTGACCAAGCAATTACAAATAAACTGCAGACAGCAGAGATCTATCACAGTATTTTATTAACACTGAAGTATTTTTAAAGGAAGAGAAAGGATTCTTGTTCAGAAAGCAGAAACAAAATGGATAATTAAATGGTACAGCAAGAATCATGGATAGAAAATACTAAATGAGTGCGTTCAGTATTCTGCTGAGCTTTCAGTTAAAATTGGCCCAAATATACTAACGTAAACCCATGGAAGTAAATTTTAAAGGTAGATTTCAGTTAGATTTAGCATATGCACTATTATGTCCCTTTCAGACGTTTAAAAAAAAACATACCACTGATACCATGTAGTACAGACAGCACAGAAAATAAGTGGAAGTACCTGAAAGACAGTCTAATCTAGTTTTAACAACCAAAAAATAAAAAAGCTACTTCAAACTCAGCAGCCTTCACCACTAGTTCTCACTGCCCCATTTTGGTTTGACTGCCTACTTTGACGAATAATTCCACGATGAAACTAAGAATAAAACGGAGGTTTTGTAAGAGTAAGGATTCTTTAAAAGGTAACTGCTTATACAGTCACATACCAAAGCATTGTTACACTAGAACTACCGCCTGGAGTAAAAGACAAAGAAGGACAAATTCAGAAAAGGCTAGCTAACAAAATTCCTTCTCTTCCCTCAGTGATACCTATTCCATTTTTGAGGTTTTAGGAAAATGCTTGCGACCATCTCTTTCACTCTCCGAACACCATAATCCTAAAATGCCATATAGCACAGCACATCTGTCTGCAGATCTGTCTTAGAAGGCATGTAAATAACAGCCTACAACATTATCATACTCAGGGAAAAAAATGGAAGGCTCTTGCAGAGTCAAGGATATCCTTAAACATATTATGGGCTAATAAGACATCGAATCATAGGATGATTCGAGTCAGAAGGGACCTCTTAAGGTGACCTAGTCCAATCTCTTTCTCTGGGTCAACCATGAAGTCTGTGCAGGTTCCTCAGGTTTTTTATCCATTCTGGTCCTGAAAACCACCCAGAACAGCGACCGCACCCCGCCCCCAGACAACTTGTTCTGGTCTTTTTTCTTACCTCAGTGAACCCAGATCATTCATTACCGTCAGTGAGTACTATTTAGGAGCTTCAATGCAGTGAAGTAACGATATTTAAGCAGAATGAGAACACTGAACCAAACAGGTAGCTTCTAGGATGCTTTTCAACAGAAAATGGCAGGCCTTTGACCAATTTAAAAAATTCAGCTTCTGATAAGAATTTTGAAGAACTTTAGCTTCATTTACAATGGTCTTATCTTACATCTAGGGAAACTAATAAAATTTACGTCTATAAAAAACAACACCTATTCTCAACCTTATCATCTCTTCTCTTAGTATATTGTATGGATTATATGGATAAGTCCCTCTCCAGAAACTTCATTTCATGCATTTTTGTAGTGAATGTGTCAACCTCCAGACACTCTTGTAGTAAAGAGCACTAAATCAACATGAAGCATCAGCAGAATACTCTTCACAAATACAAACAAAATTACACTCCATCTAATGTGTCCACTCCAGAAGACCCTCAGAAAAATACAGATTAATGGGTTTGTCTTACAGCTCTGAATGTCAACTAACTTAGGTCTTGTAGGACCAAGGGAAAAAGAATCAATCTCAAGTTCCCTTGCCCTCAGCTCAGATGTTTAAAGCTGAAACTTCTGCTCTTCTACTGTTTTTTTACAGAAGAAAAAAAAAAAAATCACACAGCAGGTCTTCCTCAGAAATCAAAATAAAACTAAAAGGTGTTTCACGGATCAAAAGCAGTACTTTAAACTGTATTTAGAACAGCACTCTAGGAAGGCAGTGAACAGATGACTTGCTGAAGTGTGAGCTTGTCTGTATAACCTCAGTTCAAGGAGGCCTCCAAAATTACATCAGATAGCACACACTGAGACAGGAATAGCAAACAATGTTAAGATCCAAGTTCAAGAACAGAAATAACAGCTCTCTCCTGTTCACTAGTAGGTTCCTCTTCCTGTCCCTCACTTCTTTACTACTCCTTGAACAATGAGATCCGCAAGGATATAGCAAGCTCCTGGATTTGAGCAAAAAATCCCAGTCAAGACAAAGGGAAAAGGTATGTCCTACATGGAAGAGTCAGTGGCTTTCTCATGGAATCATAGCAAAATTCAGGTTGGAAGACATGTCTGGAGATAGATACAGTCTAGCCAAACCTGCTCAAAGTTTCTAAGTTACACTAGGCTGCTTAGCAGCCCCTCGTTTCATTAGATCTGAATTTTTCCAAGGGTTCTTCTGAATATTATTCTTTTTTTTTAGTATGCAAAAACAAAGGAGAAAGCACTTCAATACTTCTTTTGGTTTACTACCAACATTACCTTCTCTTTGAGCTTCAAATAATTCACACCTAACCAGGGATGAATTTTATTGCTAAGAAACACGGTTGAAAACACTGGTCTAGGTTCAGGAAAACAGAAAAGAAAACTGATCTAGTGCAAATTAGCATGCATAACCCAGCCTGAAGTCACACTGGCATCAAGGACAGAAGGCAACTCTTCAATTTGAAAGAAGAACTCAATAAAACTAGGGCTCCCATCATAAAGCTGAGTAACATCTCTATAATCTGAGAAAGAAACTAGCTGTTGCCAACACAGAAATAACTTGACATGTTTCTCCCCCCAAAATAGTTACAACTGAGGTTATAAGAACTACATGAGCCAAAGCTCTATTTATTAAAAGAAAGAGGAGAAAATGACACAACTGCGGTCCGCAAGATGATGCCATCCTTAACCTCTTCTTATAGATCACAAAATATTTTATTAAAATTTATAATTGCCTCAGCGATTAAACAAAGAAATGTCTAAGCACGTCTAACAAGTGTTCAGCTCTTCAGCAGGTATTTTACTACCATAGTAACTTTCTGATGCCATTTGCAAAAGCATTTGAAGTTTTGACTTCCCTATTCGTTAGAGGTTTCTTACCCTTTGCCTTCCCATTCAGACAAATTTGTAAGGTCATGGTGACACATATTCCTTATATAAACATATAACCACATGGACAGCATTTAAAGAGATGTTCAGATACAATTATCACTTTGATCACCAAAGCGTCCTAAACCGTTCAGAAAGTAGTTTCTGTTGATTGTTTGATACATCCATCAACCACTGCCTTGCAGTTTGGTCAGCAGCAATGACTTATTACAGCAATGACTAAATCAAGACATAGATCCAATTCTCTGAAGCGACTGAATTTTTAGAATTTAGTTAATCTCACAATAGCTATACTACACCACCTGCCAGCTTCATCTAAATCACTTACTCTAAACTTTTTTTCAATGATTTCTTTAAAGCTTTTTTAGTGTTTATAATACAATAAAACTTAAAGTACTGTACCTGCCAAAATGATTTACACATAAGGAACTGAGACTGTAAATGTTTTTTTGCAGACTGATGTTGCACTGTTTTTGATTCAGCCATGAATTTTAAATATTTATTTTTGTTAAGTGTAGTGCAATGAAAATACCAACTTTATATATTAAGGGGACTCATAACAAAACCCAGCATTTTTAATCTTTTGTCAGACTTAACAGGAAAGCATTCTATTTGTTTATATTTTCCCAGTGACGTTAAACAACAATAACCAAAACCTGAAACTTGCTTTAAGTTAGCAAGAGCAAAAGTACCTACAGCAAGCAGCTGCTGAACAAATTGTGTAATACCTTACAACAAAATGAGCAGTCCCGCATAGCAGTAATATGTCGTTAATAAAGGTTTATTGGTAATTTTAAAATAACCTACATTGTGATTCAGAAGAACACTGCTCAAACACAAAATTGGAACCAAATTCAATTCATTTTGTCATAAACTTCTTAGTGAATTTGAGCTGTGTAACGCAATACAATCACAAAAACACTGTCTTATTGCAACAAATTTACAAGCACATTTACCTTTTTCTCCAACTTAAGACAATAAAAATGATTTCAGGTTTAGTCCACCCTATATAGACTATAATAAATAAAAACATACAATTTGAGCCACTGTAAATTTGTACAAGTTTCTGTCAGTTCTTTCTCTTTTTACTAAATCAACCCCTCCTCCTGTGTTTTAGCTTCTGTTTATTGTCTCAGTTAGACAAACTGGATTTTAAAGTTTCTGACAAGCAAAAAGTAAAAGTGATCTCTTTTTGACTGAAATACATGCTTAGAGTGATCATCTTAAAATATAACCAGGACTTTTTCCAGTGCTGGATGTTCAACTTAGTAACAGGGAATTAGGGTGAATCTTCTGCTATCACACCTCTTCCCATCACTCACGGAGATGTTAGGAGAAGCAATACACACAAAGAAACTAAACTGAATCCAACCTCATTTCAAACGATGGTCAAATACAAATGCACTTCCATGTCCAAAACTGTGAAATTGCCTAATGGATGGAAGCAGAAGAAGGAAGGTACAAAAGCATTTACAACTGTTTCCGTTTAGGCAGAATCACCTCAGGTACTCTATGAACTTGATTCTGAAGACTGTGTTCAACTTTAATGCGACTTCAAAGGCTGGTCAATGCTTAAACTTTTCTGTTTGGCGAGCCACGAAATACTGAATGTGAAAGGTAACAGATCCCAATCTAACAAATCATGATGCCACGTAGTCTTAATAAAAGAGATTCATTTCTATCACAGCTTTTCTAATTCTTCTGCTCCCCCTTCTCTTCTCTGTAGAAGTATTTTAAATCTACTTGAATAGAACAGAAAGAGTAAAAAGGACATCATCCATTTTAAAAGTTTATTCTGTGCAACTTTGGTGAAGACTGCAAAGGTTTAACTAATGTGCATAGTTTGCTTTTAGTTTTTTGGTGGAATTATTGCATTTGAGTTACACCATATTTTAATTACCTGCTGCTGACTAGTTTTAATATCCTTAACGCTGAAGAAATGTAAGAAAACAAGAATGAGGTACAAGCAATGAGCGGACATCATGTAAATACAATTTCCTTTCTTTTCAGGGGCAGGAGAAGAAAGCAAGAATTTTTAAACTCTTTCATTAAAACACTCAAAAACAAACAACACCCAAACTCTTTTGAGAGACATTTGTATTGAGTCACCAAGAACATCTCTTCCTTGAGCACACAGGGTTCAGATTGTTCGGTGATGCTCATATGTCTCAGTACTGACACAGAAGTACAGATGGAAGATATTACTGGTTCGTTTCTCATCATAAGACCATGGATGCTTAACACATCATAACCTCATTCCCCAGTTAAGAAAACAACAGTTTGACTCCACACTAGTAACACATTTCTTTGACAAAGACTATTCATGTCTTTGCTTTCTGACTCACGTGCACTTGCTTGAAGTGGTCATCTTTTTTCCCTGATATGCCAAACATCTTTTGTAGGTTATTTATTTTTCCTCTCCTTTGTTAGTTGAAACACACTGAGTTATAAACTCATCTCAAACATACTTTGTATTATGCTTAAGAGTACCTTCACAGCAGTTCTTTAAAATGTTTTTCTTTGAATATGTAGATAAAGCTAAACTCTTAAAGATATAAACTGATAACTGTGCACACTGTCACACACACAAAAAAAAGAAAAACTGATATGCCATGATTCTGCAGCCTTTTTAGAGGTATTTTAAAGACAACTTCTGTTAAGAAAGCATGGTTTACAGTGTTCTCCTAGACGTATTGTCTTTTCAAGGGGCATATATATGAAGAATGTGAGAATTCGGTAAGAGCATGCAAATACCAAGAATGTTATATATAGTTCTGTTCTGAAGTCATCAGTACTCTAGATTATACACAAAATAAATACACTTATTTTCCAGTACCTAAAGACTCCTCTGTAACTTTCACTCCTCAGATTTAACTAATAGTTGTTCAACTGCACGTCATTTTTCCTCCTCAAGTTTACAATAGAAACACAGAAGATAAAGCAGCAATACCTGATAATTCAACTTCTATTTGGCCAGAGGAAAAGGCCATTCTCAGTTGGCTTATAAAATTATCAAAAACTAACTAGAACACAAAATGTTTGGTTTACTTTTTCTCCAGTTTTCTTTAAAAAGTCATGAAATTACACATCTCCTGAACATTAATTTTAAAAAGAATGATAATTCTTTTTATAATAATAATTCCTTTTTTTAATATAATAATAATTCCTTTTTAATGATAATACTTCTGCATATATACAAGCACTTAACTAACCTCCTGTAGCAGAATTCAGATAACAGAAAACTAACTTGTAAGCCCTTAGTAGATGTCCATTCATTCTGGTAAAGTCTCACATGCAGACAAGGCAGAAAGATAGACAGAAGATGAATTTTATGCATTTCATTCCCAATTTTCATCCCCAGAATTATTACTTTGCTGTTATAAATTAAGATCTGGAACACAAGGTGCACTGCAACATACATCTTCTAAGGGTCAATTAAATGAGTGACAAAATAAAGCCGTTACTCCCTTTAATGGTAGCTTTAGTTTCATGACTTACACCTTGTATACATTTACAAATTACTTGCAGCAACTATAATTTGGACAAGCTGCTGCAGCAAGCTTCAGGTTCCAAATTACTTGAGTCCAGCACTATATATGCACGTTGCACTTCCTATTACATCATGATTTAATGGTGAAGTTCCTCTGCACTTTTTCTACTAAGATTTAGGGAATGCTATGACACACGCTTCCCCTGTTTGACAAGTGTAATACTTCTGTCGTAAACATGTTAAGTGTCTGATTAACATCTCCTTCCCATTTGTGAATCCAGCCTGCCCCATGACACATGCTTCTTATTGACGCTACCCTCCCTTGCAGGAAGAAGAAAACAACCAACCCTACCACATACCCAAGCAAAACCAGCTATTAAAGTGACCTGTATGCCTGCCAGGACACATGGTTTCATAATTGTTTGTCAAGAGACAGGAAGAAATGTATTTATATAATTATAGAAGTAATTACAAATCCTGCACAATTGACTAAACAAGAGTTTAAACTATTACTTCCACTAGCAGAAATAAAACCCATTTCCTTCTCAAAGTCAGGAAACCTCCTTTCTTAGGAGGAATATCAAAAGAGATGACCATCTAATGAGATCTGCTACAGACTAAAGGTAGGCAGGTGCCTTTGTTTATTTATTTATTTAGGTATTTTAAGTTTTTCCCTACTCTGCATTTTAATGGAACCTGTATTTCTGTCATCCCCCAAATAATTTCCATTTTTGTTCTGGTGGGCAACTACGCATGTTATGTGCCAGGAGCTAATGCTGGAAACAAGACTGTGTGGCTTTCCAGGTATCCTGATCATAGATCCAGCAGATCATAGCTTTCCATACATACACGTGTTAGTTTAACAAGCTAGCACAGAGCAGTAACTATGATGGTGTAAGTAGATGGCTAAACGAAATACTCTGTGCCTAAAGCACTGTCAAGTTTTACATGGATTTTTTTTCTATTTAGTATGTATTTCCTGCTACTTTGGTAGACAGCATAAAGCTCATGCAATTACTAATTAAATTCTTACAAAAATAATAAAACCATGTCCTTAAGGATGCAACGTAAACACTGCAAACTACATCACCAGTGACACCTTATTTCTAGACCAGCTCAGAGGAAGAAAATCATTCCCTAAACAGCCATGTCAAATCAAAGCAGTATTCAACACAAAACATTCCCCTGGCAGGTAAACGAAACAGGCTAAGTTTCTTAGCACAGCTCAAGTTTCTTAGGCGTATTTAACTCCAGAGTGATGGGGTTTAAATCCAGTGGCCCACCTCCGCTTACATTTTCACTACTGAAATCCAAAGTCTGCAATAATTTCAGTGTTCATTTGTCCTCTGAGAACATATTTAGCTCTCTGCTGATCAGGTTAGTTAGGTCCGCTTGCAACAAAATAATCCTTGTGGAGTATGTCATAACTTACATGAGGGAAAACAACAGTAATTTAAAAAGAGCTTCCTCTGAAAAGTTAGTAAAGCACTTGCTGCTTAACAGCCTAAATTCTGCCACCCTTGCAAGCAAGAATCCTATACAGCAATACCTTCGATACCATATTAACGTTTGACTTCTAAGCAAGCAGCAGAAGTTCAAGTATGTTTTGTAATGCAAGAAGCAATTATTCAAGGCACTGTTCCAACAGAAATGTTTTCACAGACTGTAAGAAGCTTTGACTCAGATTCTGTTGGATCAAGAAGACTAAGTCTTACGCTATCTATGGGAGAACATTTATTTTCTAAGTGTACCTGAAACGCAGCAATATTCAGCAGGATATTAGAAGCAATGACACATGCAGGACTTCAAATAAAAAGAATGTTTAATTATGACACAACTTCAGAAAACCCTTTACAGTTTCTTATTTACTGTCAGAACTACCATGATTTGATTGTATCTACAGATTACATTCCATGCTCTTTTAGAGCTATATTCTGTTTTTTATATTAACTTTCACTGGACTTTCATGAAACTTCCCCTGCAAGTGGGGTAAGTTTTTTCTTTCCATTCAAATCTGAAATCTTACTGCACAATTACAGCAAAATAGTGTTTGTTGCCTCGATTTAGACACAAGAGTTTTGTTCTAAAAAAGTTTTTTGAAAAATTAATATATATATATATTTAACCATTCACTTCCACCAGATAAAATAAATGGTATTATCATCACTCAAAATGTATTTTCCACGTATTTGACTATTGCTCACAATACAACACCTCAAAGACAATTTTAAGGACAGTTTAAACTCTTCTTACAGCGGAGCTTTTTGCTTTTTTTTTTTTTTTTTAAATATGCAAAGCTATAGGAGTTTTTATGCTTCCTGGCAAGTCACTCCACTAATTCAGAGACTGTAATTGAAAAAGACTGTCTTTTAAACCTATTTTCCTTATTTTACCATTGGATAATGAGAATGGGAGTCTCCCCACAGATCTTAAGGGATAATCAAATTCCCATTTCCACCCTAAATTTCTTGCTTCATATTACTTGCCTTTATATATGCAGGGAGCATGAATTTTCACAAGAGGAAGAAAGATACGGTCACCACTACTTCACCATGCTGAAGACAAACAACTGCTATAAATTCCCTCTCAGTGATCTCACTGCAGGAGGAGGTAATTGGGACAGCAGACTATCAATCTCCCTTATCAATTTTTAAGTGATAAAAATTTTTCATTCAAACAACACCATTTATTCCATCCACCCCAAAACACTAGGACTACAGCAAGCTGTATCTGGAACCTGCCCACCAACCACGGGTACTACGCAGAGCACAGGACTGTAGCACTGAATCCACGTGTATTTTCAGTCTGTCACTTCTAACCCAAAATACGCATGATGAGGTTATAAGCATTCACCTACTTTGTCTGCAGAGATGAAGCAACTAGCTCACTGCTGGAAGATGACCGACTAATTAAGACAGGCAATTGTAAAAGGTTTTGGGATGCTCTGAAAGAAAGGGGGCTCCATGTAAGTGTAAGCTGACCGTCAGTACCACTCCCTGCACCTGCGATGGAAGGGCATGATTTCTGCAGTGATCTCAGGTGAACCACCTGGTAAGCACACTTCAGCACCAGCATCCCCCAAATCCTTTTATCACCTGTGCCACACAATCAATGTTAATCAAAACCATCTTGTCCTTTTAGCTTATTGAAAGCGTAACTTGACAGACTAAGACAAGGGGTTTGGAGTTGTGTTTTGTTCTAACTTCTCACAAGAAATCACTGGAATAATGCCAAAGGCATCAGTTCTAATACAACCTCAGACTGAACCAGTAAACTGAGATCTAACTAATTCCTGTTTTGAGCCAGTGCCGTCCTACTTGAAAAACCCTGCTGCCTGCTTAGTGATCGCAGACCCCTTTAAAATCCAGGTATAAACACCCACCTGGCTCTGCAGGGCTTCTAGATCTGAAAGGAATTCTTTTTTTTCCTTTTCATCTCTACCTTTTTCAGGCAGGGCATTACTTTCTACTAAGCTTTCTATAAATTCAACTTAACAGTGCTACGTTAGCAAATGCCAGTTGTTATTATACTTCATAGCTTAGGATATCTACTTTTTTTTTTTTTTACTATATGAATGTGTTTAACTTGAGCTTAGAGCCTGTCTTTAAATGTTAAATTACTAAACAAATGGGTGTTTTAATGGAAAGACTGACATAATTCTTAACTATGGGAGTGTGAATGGCTCCAGTATACAATTACACAAGTCCACGTAGAATACAAATGCAATACAGGACCACAGGTTCAGATCTTTGATCTCCTTTTTTGCAGAGGCTGTGATGTATAAAGCCAATTCCACTGAGCAGACAGTACTACACTGAATATAAATTATCCTTTAACTATAGCAAGGCTCACACTTGAAGAAACGCTGCAAGGATGAACAATGCAGCCATGAAGCAGTAAAGGGTTCTTCTGTAAAAATATACAGACCCCGATCTGCATGGATAACCACGTTCTCAAAAGACATTTTCTTCCTCAGCTGTAACTTGGTAAAAATTAGAGTCACATCTGGAACATTCGTACAGAAGTAAAATTAATCAATGAATTAATGAATTATTCTCATTAAGAAATGAGCTAGGAATGCTTGCTTTATTTTCCAGATTAAGCATCATTCCCCTCAGCAGCCTAACAGTTGGTCTTGCAACGTAGATGCCAACAGTCTCACCTGAACATGGCTTGATATTTAAGCACATCTTCTCCACGTATCTCTTTGGAAGAAGAACCTTCTGCCTACTGAGCTAACACGAAGCTCCCTGGAGTATAGCCATGAATATTCTAAACCCATCTCTTACACACCATTCACAAGTCTCCTTTTGCCAAAACAAAACGCTTAAGAGGAATTCAATACACTTAAGCTGCTTTTCTTCATTTTATTTCATTATTTTAAATAAATAAATTCTATCTGAACTTTTTTTTTACGCTAAATATACAGCACGAGAGACACTCAACAGTAGAGCTACTAGCTCTGATTTTGCAGACAACTCAAGTAGGAAAACAAATTACTTGTGAAAACCTCAGATATTTTGCTCTGATCTACATAATTTTATCATTAACCTGCTCTTTTGCAGTTACACAGAGATACTAATGAGTATCCTTACAGTATCCTTATCTCTTTTGTTTATTTAAGGTATGATTTAGGTGGTTCTAAGAAATGGTTCTTTCCCAGTCCATGATGTTTAGTTGTGCAACAACTTTGTGTGCGTGAAAACGGCAGTAAATAAATAACTTTTCTCCTATCTTACCTCCTTTGACCTATGCAACCTGACAGATCAACGCTACTTCCACCGCTGACAAGAGAAAAGTCAAGATTTATCTTTGGCTTAATCTTCCTGTTCTCTTTGGGTTTCCTTGGTTTCCTTTCAATAGGGCTTGAAGAAGGTGCTCTTTGTAGCTCAGTTTTCTATGCCAGAATAAAACTCAGCAAAAAAAGAAGGCAAGGGTAAGCTGATATTATCTACTGTCCTCAGCTCTGCTTTGGTTCAGTAAACTTGAACATCTTCTCCCCTCCTTTGCCAATTGAGATAAGCAGCAACAATTACTCAAAATGCATTATCAACTCAAGCTCAGAAAGACAAGATCAGACGAGTCGAGTCCCTCTCTCTCAAGCTTACAGTTTCTTTTAATATCCGAAGGGGCAAATAAGTCCCCGTTTGCCTCCTGTCAGATAACTCGGAGCTACTTCTTAAAGGCAACTATGTCAAGGTTGCAAAAGGAAAATGAGATAAATCCTCTGCTTTCCAGATCTCCTACAAGGTTTCTGCTCATAACCAGCAGGCTGTAGGCTTTGTGCCATTATGTCAGAAGTCATAAATGAAGCATCCTTCCCAAATGCTAAGTAATATTTTATCCTTGCCTTTCTGTGTTCTCCTCTTCCCTTGCCTTTCAGTGGTCTCCATAGCTGAAACCAAGTATTCATTGGACATCACTGCAGTGCCTCTCTAACCAATTCTAACTGCATCCGGAGCTCGAGTAAATTAAAATATTTCAGCTTGATCTGTGTTTTATCCCATTCCAGTACTCCACATATACAGCAACTTTAAGCTTACAGATATCTCTCCATGGTTTAAGGAAATCCTTCAATCAGAGAACTTCATTTACAATCCAGCATAGTTTCTGCTCTCCCGTCTCCCCACAGCAGCTAGGCATTTTGATGCAATCCTCATTTAATGCAATCTCCATTACAGGATTATGATCACATCAATAAAATGCTCCATATGTTTTTTTTTTTTTTTCTCCTTTTCCCCATCGCTCTCCCTCTCTCATTAACACCAGGCGCTCTATCTGGGGGAAAAATAAAAAATAAAATAAAATTTAAAAAAAAAAAAAGGCAACCGAAAAAACAAAAACCCGACACCCCAGCAAATCAAACAGGCCGCCGGGATGCTCTGGGGAGGCGGCGGGGGGTACACATCCAACAAAACGTAACAGCCGGTGCCAGCCGCCCTCAGAGGCGGCCCGCGGGGCTCCCCGTTCCCGAGCCGTGCAAGTTGGCTCCCCGTCGTCGCTGCGAGCAGAGACCATCAGCGGTACGGGAGCGGAGCAGCCACAAACACACGTTTGCAATCGCCTGTGCGCTCCATGTGCTTTCCAGGGGAGCAGACTTGCATTTCACTTGGTCGGCTCCGTGCCATTCACGCCGCTCCGGAGGCACCGCCGATGCCCTGCTGAAGGAGGGGGGGAGGGGGGGGGGGAAGGGGGGGGCGCCGGACAGGAGGTACAACACAAAAGGGTGCGAAAACCCCTCTGCCGCCCCTGCTTACCTTCAGTGCCGTGCGCGCCGAGGCCGTCCCTCCAGCCGGGCTGCTGCGGAGGCTGCCCCGCCGCACGGGCTGCTCGCTCCCCAGCGCGGCGGCTCCTGCCCGGCAGCGGCCGCAGGCGGCTCCCGCATAGGGAGCGAAGCCGAAAGAGGAAGGGGAAGGAGGAGGGGGAGGAAAGAAAAAAAAAAAAAGAAAAAAAGGAAAAAAAAAAGGGGGGGGGGTTCCTAACTTTTAGGTAAGCCTGAGTTTGTTTTATTTCTGTTGGGTTTCGTTGCCCATTGGCTTGCGCAGCCGGCGGGAGGCAGGGACGGCGCTGGCGGCCCCGCACGGGTCCGCAGGGGTCCCGCCGCCCGCCCGAGTTGCGCGGGGAGGCTCGGCCCGGCCGCGCAGACCGGCGGAGCCCCGAGGGCAGCGGGCAGCCGCCTCCCGCCCGCGGGGAAGCCGCCGGTGCCGGTGCCGCCGCCGGGCTCCCCCCTCCCTGCCGGGGCTGGCTGCGGGCGCGGCGGCCCTGGGGGGCGCGGGCAGCGCTGCCGGCGGCGCCCCGAGCCCGCCCTGTCCCGGCGGCGGCGACTCCGGCTCCTCCGGCTCCGGCTCCGCCTGGGCTCTGCCGCGGCCGCCCGCGCCCCGCGCCGCCGCTGCCGGCCGGCCCGCCCCGCCGCTGACATCACCGCCACGGGGCGGGGCGGCGCCGGGCCCGGCCGGGCGCCCCCTCCCGCAGGATTCCCCCGGAGCCGCCGCTCCGCCGCCTCGCCAGGGGGCGGCCCCTGCGGGGCCGGAGCCGGGGCGCCCCCCACCCCCCGCGGCCAGGCCGGGGGCCTCCGGCGGCCCCCGAGGCTCCGCGGGGCTCCGCAGCCGCCGCCGCGCCTCGGGGCTGGGGCCGGGCCCTCGGCCGGGGGCTGCGCGGGGCAGAGCGGCCGGGGAGGCGCGGCCGTGCGGTACCCGCTCCGGGGAGAGCTCGGCGTCCGCGCCGGGGTTAGCGACTGGGGGACCTGGAGTTACTGGCAGCGCTTTGCCAGATGCCTGCAGTAGGCGCTTCTTAGTGAAGGCAGTAATTACTGGTAAATAGCGTTTTCGCTGTGCTCCGCTCTGGGGTGAGGAGGCAGTTCTAGGCGCTGTTCTGCTGAACGAGAAAACTTGCACTTAACCCTAAGAGCCTAATCTTCTGCGTGTGGCCTTTAAAAGTAGTTTGGAAATGGATGTGAAAGCCTTGATTTACCTTCTCCGCTATAGCAGGATGTAGGTAATGTCTCACTTTTATCGCTAAATATAGTTTAAACACCACAATCTCTCTGAAAAAGGTATGCAGGGAGAGGATGAGAGAGTTCTAAAAACACCTTGTAAAAATCCCCAGTCATTCAGTGAACTGCCTCCATTTTTACCTGTTAACTCATATATTCAATGAGAGGCTTTGAACATGGACCAGAATGAACAATTGCATGGCCATTAACCACGCTAAAATACCACAGACCAGATGTAATTCCTTTTCTTCTAGGTTACGTTTCCACGTTGTATTTCAGTTGCCCGAGTTTGACCAATCGCCCATTGTATTTTACTATGTTGGGTACTAAATTCTAGGAATTTAGTGAAATAAGTTGTCACTTCGTTTTTCCTGGTCCCATATATATCCGTGCAGCAGAGGTGCCTCATTATGCACGAACAGAACATTACCCACAAAGAGGGTTCGTGTCCCAGCCGCAGTGCAGCACAAAGCTGAGGAGGATAAGGCCACAACTCTAATACACTTATTTATCAACATATTTTTTTTTAATAAAATGTGAAATAAGGCATACATAAGCAACAAAGGGACAAAATACAACAGCAGCATGCAGTTTGGTTTGCGTCGTGTTGATGGCACACGGATTAAGCCTGGCTGTCAATCCTTCTCATACCTGTTTCGCTGAGCTGTCGTGACAAGGGATTTCTACAACAGCCAAGTCCATGAGAGGCATATTCCAACAGACGACAGTTTTGCACCTAAAAAGAGGCAAGTGATATTATTTGGACACTTGTCCTCCTTGCCTTCGATTAAATTAAAATAAAGATTATTACTTGGAAAAAAAAATAAAAAAAAAATCCTGAAAGATATTTGACTATTACTGGGAGCCGTACAGACCTACGTGCCAGTTTGTCCTGCGCGAGAGCGATGGAGCCCCCCAGCACCAGCCACTGCAGCACGGACAGCTATCAGCACCGCCTGCTCTTCAGAGTCGTGGCTAGGGATGAGCTGCGATGGATCCAGCGGTTCTGCTTGAACTATATTTGAAATGCACAGCCAAAAGTGAATATTGTCATTTCCCTTGAAAAAAAAAAAAAGTTCTAGAAGTTGATGGGTTATTTAACTGATCTGAGAGGCAAACTGGTGCCCTCCAAAAGGGCAAAATCCCTTCACAAATCAAACCAGGAATGTCATAAAAATGAAGGGTCAGAGTAGGATTAACTATGTTCATGTAGCAAATACATCACTTTACTAAGAAGAACAAAAATATTTTTTCATATCAGAAGGTATTGCTGCTACCCTTGATTCAGATCAAGGTCTAAATCCTGAAATTGTTTGTTACTCTAAGCACATGAAGAGGCCCCACAGGAACTATTCACATGTGAAAAGAGCTAGGACCAGAGCCAAAGTTTTGCATACTGTGAAGGTCAAGCTTGCTTCCTTTCTAAGCCTTCCACTTTAGAGAAAAACTCTCCGAAACATGGTTTCCATACAGTAACTTCAGCTGATTCTTGTCTCCCTCTTGCTGGGCTGGATGCTGCATGTGCTGCGGCTGAGTTTGAGCAATTTATGTAACACCAGGTCCCTGCTACTTTGGCGCCGGCTGCCTTGCAGGCGGCTGCCTCGCAGAAGAGGGGAGCTCTCCCTGCCTTTCCCCGACTGCTATTTCTATGGCTTCTCTTCCCCCAGACACTGCCTTTTTGTAAGCTGCTGAAAACAAAAGGAGAAAAGTCTCATAGATCTTATACAGCTACTGGCTTTAGTGTTGTTACGGAATAACCTCTTAAAAATGCACTGGCTATAGGACGAATTCTCAGCATTTTTGCAAAGGTCATACAGAATATATTGCTTGAGCAGCCTTACTTTGGTCACCCAGATAAGTCATGGAGAGGCCACTGCAGATGACAGTCTCCAAGAAAGATTGTAATTCACTTTTATGTCTCCATGCAAGAAAATAAGAGACACAAGCCTTCCCTTGGCTATTGGGAATGGGGTGGGTGTGGAGACTGGTGTAAGGAACGAAAAGGAGCTACTTTTACAGGAATGACAGATAAGGTTGGAGGTCTTTTTCTGCTGAAGGCCTTGTGTGGTTTTGCTTTGTTTCTCTTTTTCTTGTCAGACCAACAGAAGAACTCCAAAAACAAATTGTAACTATATTTTAGTACATCTTTTAATGGGATTTTGCCTCAATCCCAAGTTATTCTCCATATACTTATTTGAACAATAGTTTCCTTCTCTTCTTTTTCCCTCATCCCCATTTACTGAAAATGTAAAACAAATCTCACTTGGGATCCTGGAGCACTAGCACTGTTTTTACTCCTGCTTTTCGATAATGGATATTCCCTCACTTTTCCTTCTGTAGCAGCAATATCTATCTAGGTTGCACCATGCTTCCTAACTGCCAGCTGATACTGTATCTGGACTTCACACTGAATCCAGTGGTTCTTTTAGACTCCCCTCCTTTGCAGTGATCTGTAATTTTAAATGGCTGAACAACTTTTCTAAAATATTTGTAGGAATACTTTTTTTTTTGCCAAGAAAATGACAAATCACCTTTTTTTTCCACCCAGATTCATAAATGTCTGAAATGCAAGCTAGTTGAAAACCTAGTTTCAGAGCAGTTAGAGCATATCTGCTATAAAACATTCTGCTGCAATCGTGGTTTTACGCCACTGGAAATATTGCTAGCCGTGATCATATGCATACAGGATTAATTAGAAACAGCAGACATACAAACCTACAGCCGCAACGCTAGGTGGACAATTGTCATGTGACAAAATGGTACCTATTCCTTTCATTCCAAGAGAGGAGACATTACACCCCGATTGATAATATGCAGGAAGTTCAGACTGTATTATTCTGGGTAGGGTTACGATTTCCAAGTACATGCCTTTTTGAGCGAGAGCCAGGCACCAGAGGCGGCTGCTGTCTTGCAGGGCTGTTGCCAGAACGATTACAATACGGACCTTTAGAAGTCCAGTCCCCAACAGCAGGAGGTAGAACATACTAACTTTATTATCTCAGTTGTCAAGTGACAATGTTTTTTTAAATGTCGTGAATAATGTATAGAATACCTTGATTTTTATACTGAACATTTTGAGAGTTCACGCGCCCATACCAAAAGGGCATGCCTTTGGGGTGGGAGCGTGGGCCGAGAGCCTGGAAAGATTTGGAAGGAGCTGGGCACACGGGCAGCGGCTCCCCACGCCTGCTGGCCAGGAGCGACGGCGCTGCCAGCGCAGGTGCCGTTCGAAGCTGACTTAAGACAAGAATCAGACCAAGTCTTTAGCTCAGGAATTCCCGGATACCTTTTGTATAATAAATACTTGTTTTGTGTCCTTGATAACAAGAAATTATTATAGGAATACAATATTGCTGAAACTGATCGTTTAAATTAACTTTATAAACTTTACAAGTGTTAGTCTCTGCTGTTCTCTGCATCTTTAAGGGTGTTTGGGGATTTATGTCTTGCAAAATAGAAACAGACTAGGAAAACTGAAATATATTGTGTCTTTTGCTGTACTTTACAGCACAGCTTGTGTTTAAGAAGCAGTCTAGACATGTAAAATGCTAGAATAAACAATATTTTTTTCATTATTTTAAATTAGCTTGTACTGGAAAGCTATAAATTTCAGAATCACGCACACTAACAGGATTGCATATCTATTCATATATTCAAAACAAAAAATACTAAAAGGCTATTCTGTTACCTGCTGTTATAAATACAAGTTCCCTTAGGAGTTAATGCACTTACAAGTGATTTCCTATTAAAGAAATCAAAAACCAACCAAACCAAAAACAACAACAACAACAACAAAAAACTTACTTTCTTTCCGAATAACTTCACGGTATTTTACTTGGGATTATGAAAAGTCACATCGTGGGTGGTTCTTTTTTCCTTATTTTAGTGGCTTGTTTAACCATTTTAACATATAAACATCATTAAATACTATTTAATATTCATTATAGGGCTTCAAATACTGGTTGGTCTTAAATAAATATTTTTTCTTTACTCTCCTTTCAGCTGAATTGTGTATGCAATTAGAGAATAATCATCTGGAGTCCTGATTGAGATTTTGAATTTATGACCACGAGTACAGAAACTAGCTGTTTATTCTGGAGAGCAGCAGTGGAAGAAGCCGATGGACCTGTCTCCCTGTGGCTGCGCAGGGTACCGGTGAAGCAGGTCACACCTACCCGTAACTGCTCCTGTGGCTTCTGGACAGAGAGGCAGTTCTGTGACACCAAAACCACCCATCAAGGGACACAGTTTTACGATGCTACGGAGACAAACTTTGAACGTAAACTGAAAATTTCAGTGGCACTTTTTAGAAAGTATTCTTGATTCAGCTGTCACATCAATTATAAAACATTAATTACTTACCCTTAGCTAGTAACAAAGATGAAGAGAAGCCCCACCATCGTGACAGGAGAGTTTTGTAAGACTGTAAGGAAAGGATTGTCAAGAGTGTTTCAAACACCCTGGCCATTTTCATCCGACAAGCAATGGGATAAATGCAGCACGTTCCTTTGCTCCTTCTAGGGGTTCTAACGCCTTTCTGCCTCACCCGTAGCTGCAGAACAACAAGCGTTGGGTAAATCAGGCACTAATCCGGATCTGGGAAGACCCATTTTTCCTCCAAGGTACCCTCCTCAACCTGACATTTGTCAAGTTGTTTAATTTCTGTGCCTGTCAGATCCTTATTAAATTTGAAAAGTAATAATTCTCTAATAGATATATTTTAAATGTTGCACAAATTATGTTTGAATAAAAATATCATCAGCATAATGCTTGATACAGCTCAAACTTTTCACATTCAAAAATGCCATTGTTTTCATGTGTACCTTACATGCCTAGTTTGCTGGATTTATTTGTATTGTCTTGCTGAGGGAGCAAAGGTCTGTTAAAATAAAATGCTTTTAAATCTTTATCAGACCTGGATTTCTGAAAGTATTAAGTACATTGTATTTCACAAAAGGGAAAAGCGTTTCTTTTTAGCAAGAGGATTTTGTTAGTCCATATAATATTGAAGAGAGTTCCTTTCCAAAAATTAGATTTCTGAAATTTCCTTGAAGTACATACATTCAGGAGACTAAAGACCTCATCTAAATCAAATTGCATGCTGTACTAAGCCCAGTGTGCACTCAGATGTTCCAGTTTTTTAATGTTTTATTTATTTTTATTTTACTTTATTTTGCTGACTGAAATTAGCATGTGTGGAATACCAAGATTATGAGAATAAGCTGTCTTCTTCAGGATAGTAAATAAACAAAAGAGTGTTTTTTTGAAGTGGTGCACTAGGAACTGCTTCAGATGGGACTCACTGCTTCTATCTTAGAGTTAGGGCAAAACTGAGAAATAAGGCTCACAGCCCTTTTTAGAATCAGAAACTACAGCAGCCTTACTGTTTCAGAAGATAGATTCTGTTCAGGTGAGTATGTTCCCACTGGATAGGTACGGCATGTCCAGACCACACATAAGCAATGCTATTATTTGGCAATCCGTCACGAAAGAAGTCCGGTAACACCAGCAACAATAGAATTTGGCCTCCTTTCAAATTAATAGCCAAAGAATGAAACCTAAAGGAGACTCTTCCAGTAAGCAGAATCTTTGAGTAGTTAGAAAAAGTCTGCTAATGAGATAGTGATTTGATGAACCCTCACTGAAAAAAAATATTTCTGAAGTTCAGATTTCTGGAAGCATGAGAGAGGCATAAACACTGTATTACTTTGCTTTCTGATGCATGATTTGCAGGGAATGATGAGCCCTGGCTTTTCATGCTCTGTAACCTGAATCTCAGAAGTGTTTATCACTGTTTTTATAACAGGACTTGGGAAAGAAACAGTGGAATTTGTGTCCCTTGTCTCGGTATCTTTGAACCTAACTTTGAAGCATTTAATCCTTCGTGTGTTAGGGGACAGAGGAACTGTTTTTGCAAAATAGTTTCCAAGAATGGAACACAGACCTGGAGCAAACAAAAACATTTAGTCTTGAAATGTAGTAAGATAGGACTTTCTGAATAAAGAACTGATCCAGGGACACGATAATAGCAGAGAATGGGTATAAATGCTTCTCACTGGGTACTGCTACCAAGTGGTTAGTAATTCCCATTCCAAAGATTTCTGTATTATAGTAGTGAGGGAGGTTGTTCATTTTGAAAATGCTTGGGATTGTTTTGGAAGAAAGAGTTATCAGAAATGCATACCACTTGGATATGGAGTCCTTTCCTTCAGTTTGTAACAAAATGTTTCTTATTAAGTTTTTTATAGGATTATGTATCATACTAGGACTTGCCTTTCGAAGCAAGAGCATAAAGTGGTTTATTGACAAGAAAACTAAGGATTCAGTATAGCCTGATATGTCATTCTTGCCTGGTTTTTGCTTTGACCTCATAGGACATTATAGTCTATCATTATATTCTTGGCTATTAGGTGTGGACACTAAATATACCACCTGAAAAAGTATTTTTGTTAAACAAAATCTGAATTTGCATTTTGGTTGTTTGGTTTTTTGTTTTGTTTTGTTTTGTTTTGTTTTTATCAAAACTTCGCCTGTTTTTAGTATTTTACTGAAATACCCATAAAAATAAAACCACGAGATATATGCAGGCAGAAGACTCCTATGCAAAATCAAAATAATTATTGCATTATCACAAGTGATTTTTCGGTAGTAACTTCCTCCCATTTCTAAAATATTTCTATGACTAATGAACAAATGCAATCTCTCCCTTTATCTTCTTGAATACAGAGAGAAACAGGCTATCATTTCCTATTGACAGATGTACTGAGCTCTCTTTGGAGACCAAACTGGATGTAGGCCCTTATTTATAAAGAGCTGACTGGTAGTATTTCCAAACCTGACCACAAATGTGATATACAGTTATGACAAGGAGAAGTGTTAGCTTTCTCTGTGCCAAAGTTTATCTATATATAGAAAAAATATATAATATTTGAGGTTAATAAAACTCACACACTATTAAAATGCTTGTGAAAATTGAAGATGTGCTTGTAAAAGCTTTTTGAGATAGTGTAAAAATACCATCAACTGATGGTAATGGTTAGCGAGTATTTGAAGTGAAGACTCTAAAATTGTAATGAGAGATTGTTAATGAGAACGTAAATTCTAGGTACACCCAGTGACGTGGCTGTACATCGTCATATTATGACATTCTGTCTGACTGTGTTACAAACTGATGCAAAAAGCGATATACAAAATGATGCAGTAAGTGAATTAGACTGATTTTTGTGTTGAAGTTTCCCAATTATCCCACAAAGGATTCTCAGCATTTTTTGAAAATCGATTTAACAGTATCAAGCTAGGAACGCACTAGCACTATTCATTTTAAACACAGAAGCTTGTATTTCTATTGGCTTTTCAGAGTTTTCCATTAAATAGTAGGAAGACAGGCTCCTGGCATCTGAAACTATTTATTTGCTGCAAAATATCAATTTCCCCAAATAGTGTGTGTTCTAGAATATTTTATCTCACTGCTTATAAAAACAATTTAATTTATTGAGAATTCGATTGCCATTATGAAAAACTTTATTCTAGTCTTGAAAATGTATCTAGTGAAGAATTCGGGGTGACTTCATATGGCTGTTATCTGTAGATGGCTGCATTTCCCATAGCAGAATCACTAGAGGGAGTCATAGGCAATGATACTCCTTCAGGATCTCCAATAGGTTTGCAACTAAAAAATTAGAAAAGGTTTTTGGATAATATTTAGCAGAAAAAATACCAGATAATTTTAATCACTGTAATTTAATTTCACTGCCTAGTTACTGATTATTAATGAAGCTGTTTTACCCTCACAAGGCATCTATAGCAAATCATGATCTTGCTTAACAAACAGCCACAACAAACCAGCAAGACAAATGTACCACACAAGGTTTTAAATCAACATATTTCTCAGTTAATATTAAAAACACAGACACGGTGCTGAGAATATACTCACAGGAATTTTACAAAACAAAAATCAAACATCAATACAAATCAGTTAAAAGTACATTGATGGTCGTTTTTAGCAAGACTTCTGCACCTTTCTCTAATTAAGCTTTGCCTAGGCCTCCTTTGCTTTTTGTTTAAATTTCCATGTTACATTTCCAACCAGTAGAAGAAAATTAGTTGTATCTTAAGTTTTATATAGCATTGTTGTTGCCAAAAGAAGAAAATGCTCCTTGGAAAAAAATTGAATTTTTGCTGTCCTAGACAATTCCCATGTTGAAGCCAAGTTGTAGGTTTACAGAATTTCTCTAAACCGAAAAACAAGGAAAAAAATGGTCTTAATCCTGGTAATTTTGAATGCAATGAAATAATATTCTGATTTACACGGTAAAAGTTGTAGATGATGCATTTGATTTATAGTAAGACGATCAACAACAAACTACTGTTTGTTTTTCTTAACACATGATTATTCTTTTTCATAACTGGTAGCTACCAACATAGCCTGAAGGTCTTAAATTAGCATTCATCCAGTGAAATTAGCATGTACTTCTTTCCGGAGTCTAATAATAAATGCAATTTAAAGAAACAAACAACTTTGTACTTATAGTACTTAATACTGAAGCACAGCTTGCTTTCAAAAGATAGCTACTTATGCCCATTATTTGAAAAGAACATGAGACAAAAAATATACAAGTGACATTTTCTTAAGTGTCTTAGGTATACAGTTTAAAAATATGTGTAATTAGCTGCACCACTATGGCATTTATGGCTGTGATTTTTTTTTACAGACATAATCAGGGTAATAAAAGCCCTAGCAGTCTGGTGCAAAAAGGATTTCTCTCAACTCCTGAACTTGAACTATTTATAAACTGATATCAATCAAAGATTTTTAGGTTTTGTCACTTCAGCTGTATCAGTATACTTTGCAAAACCTGAGCACCTAGTTTCACTCTAAGCATTTAATCACTCTAATTTCATCAACGTTCTCTGAAAATTAACTAGGAAACAAAAATGGGTCTACAGAGCTCCAGGACAAATCATCAGTGATGTTCAAAATTGTTGGACAGTTCGACATCAAGTGACCGATCGGCAAAGCCTGTGCTAAAACATCTCTCAACTCCTCCATTGGTGTTCAGTGCAGTAGATCAGAGTTTTAAATGTTAATCCTGTATATTATACAAGTCCAATTAATCTTTCTGCATTTAAAATACACATTCCTAATCTTAGCTGTGGACCACAGACGCATTGGGGCAGGCAGGGCCCTCAGGGCCCAGCTCCCGGCCCTGCCCTGGGCACCCAGCGCCCCAGAGAGGAGGCCTCACGGCCTCTGGGCCACCAGCACTTGCGCAGCACACAGGTGCCTCCTGAGGGCTGGGGGAACCTCCTGTGCTCCATTTTGTGCCCACTGCCTCTTCTCCTGGTGCTGGGCACCACGGAAAAGAGCCTGTCTCCATCCTTTTGCATCCTCCCTTCAGGTTATTTGTACACATGGATAAGATCCCCCCTGAGCCTCCTCTTCTCCAGGCCGAAGAGTCCCAGCTCTCTCAGCCTCCCCACACAGCAGAGGTGCTCCAGGCCCCTGATCAGCCTGGCAGCCCTCCGCTGGTCTCTCTCCAGTGTGCCCAAGTCTCTCGTGCTGGGGGGCCCAGAGCTGGACACGGGACTCCCCACGTGCGGCCTCACCTGTGCTGAACAGAGGGGAAGATTCACCTCCCCTGGCCTGCTGGCGATACTTTGCCTAGTGCAGCCGAGAGTACCGTCAGCCTCCTTAGCAGCAAGGGCCCATTGCTGGCTCATGTTCAATTTGGGGTCCACCAGGACCCCCAGCGGCCTTCTCCAGAGCTGCCTTCCAGCCAGGAGTCCCCCAGCGTGTCCTGGTGCTGGGGCCGTTCCTCCCCAGGGGCAGGACTCTGCACTGCTCATTAAAGACACTTTAATTATTCTTGATGAAATGGATTTAGGAAGGAGTGAGTTTTCAAGACTATATCTTTCAGGTTATTATCACAATGACGTCATTAAAACTTCTAAAGGTATTTTGAATCTTCTTCTACCAAATAAGCACATGGACCAAAAAACCTTAGTGTGATACTATCGAGTTTGATAAATCTAAGAGTAAATAGACCAGAATATTTATCATTTGAGTTATGATTATTTATGATATTGGCTATACATATATATATATATATAATGGAACACAAGTTGATTAAACTTGATCTTAATAGGACCTAATAATATATATATTTTATGTATATATATATGTGCTATAAATGATCATAATTTGAGAAGAATAATAAGTTAGTTCTCTGAAAGGGTATAAGATGGGCTCTGTTTCCTGCCCAACAATGGATCTTGGGCAAAAGCTTGAAAATTTGCCACTTTTTCAGTTCCAATTTTCATATTTATGAATAAAGGTTGAAAATTATCTATAACTATTTACCATCTTTTTCATTATCATTATCATTATTAATAAATTCAAATACAGAACTCAACAGGACAATCTCTACCTAGCTCCAGGTAGCTGGGATTTATAATTACTACTCTAATTATTCACAGAGCTTATACTTAAGTTGCCTACCTTCTGCTATCATGAACACTTCTTTTGGCTTTTCAGCAGTGGGAAATTTTGATATTTGTATTCTTTGTAGAGAAGACAGCTACTGAAAAGAATTTACTGTCATGATTTTGATGGTTTTGTTTACATGCCTTGAAGAAATGTAAAGGCAGGACAAGGCAAACTAGGCCAAAGCTGCTCTTTCTTCATAACATTACCACAAAGTGACTTAAATTGCTTTAACTATATAAAGAGGGAACTCAGACTTGCTCACAAGTTATTGAAGCTTAAGAAGATAATTCATCAGCTGACCTTAAGTAACTGACCAAGTCAGTGCCCTCTGCCCACGGCAAAGGCCTGGTAAAATACATTAACTTAAAGTTTGGAACACACTCCCATCCTGCTTTTACTGTGGTTTAGACCACACAGGTTGTAGTTGCCATGGATAAGCTGATAGTATGCTTTAATGCATTGCTGTTGTAGTCACTGGTGTGCCTGAACCCCTGCTTATAGCAATATATTTCTGCTCATAAAAATCCCTGCACAGACAAGACCAGCTTTTGCTTTTATCATTATTTCAATCGCTTTAGTGTAGATCCAATTACACAGGTATAAAAGTGTTTCTACTGGCATACCCTGGCATCAGTACAACAGCAGTTAAACAGATAACTCTAGAATCAGGATAGTTGTATGAATAACAACAGCTGATCAACAGCTATGCTGATAAAATTTAAATGAGATCAAGCCTAAACCTTATCTAGCTCTGACAACAGGAATGTCTGTTATGCGTCAGGCTTACTGGACGTGAGAGGAGAGTAAGACCAGAAGCAGACCTCAGTAAAACATTCCTCAATTTCATGTGGTTTATCCTCCAACACAAGTCAGAGCTATCCAGGTGTCTGTCTACGCTATGGACAGCCATGTCCTAATCCAAAGACACCCAGGTATGGCAGCAATAAATGCCAGATTTACGATTACCACTTGAGTATGTACATTATGGCATCGTTGAACTATATTTTGACTACATATCACTGTGTATCATAATTCCCAATGAGCTCTGCCTTCTTTCAGTATGTGAAACAGAGACACAGACTGTAGATCTCTTCAGAGAATACGATTTTCTGCTGGGTAATGGGTCAGCACACTTAAAGGCAAAGGTGAAGTACTGCAGTCCATCTCTCCTTCTGCTTCTATTCATTTGCTTGCAATCTGTCTGTCGTAAATGAAGAACAGAGACTCTGATCTGTTTTAGACCTGAACTACAAAAGGTCTCGCTTTAGTCTATGACGGAAAAAAATCTCAACCTGTAATCTGTACTGCCATGTAATTCAGGGCATATTCAAGCCATGGTTAAACAAAACGCTTTATCTGAACTGAAAATAAAGTATGCATTGCTGTTGATGTATCTGCCAAATTTAAAACATGATATAAACTAAAGTCGACAGCATAAGCCACTCAAAAAAGGCCTCAGGGATTCCAAAATGTGCCTTAATATTTATTTTTCATATTTGATTGCAGGTTATGCACAGGTAAGTGTAGTGCTACCCTGAGGGTTTTAAGTGTAATGTAGTCAACCATGATAATACCTTCAGTATCTCAGAAGACAGTTCTCACAATGACTAATGCGAAATGAAAGCAAAGCTGAGTGTTTTTCAGACTAGTGTTAAGTTTCCTCTACAGTTATTTCAGTATCTTTCTGAAATGTTTTCAGTGTTTGCCTATGAATAAGACAAAAACAAATATTTGCCTATTTGTATCACTATATTTTCCATTGCTCAAAGCACCCTAACATTAACTTGCTTTTATAACCCTGTAATATGTGTGAAATTGCTATCCTCCTGTCTATCCACTTCCTGCAGTAATTTGGACTGGTATTTGCCAGTCATCTCCTCAAACATGAATCACCAACCACTGACACATACACGTGTAGTAGTGACAAACACAAATTAGCCAGATACAGTCTTCTTCAGGTGCTCCCATCCATTTTAAGCTCTCCCTTAGTGCTGAATGATGTAGGAGCTAGTCATAGAAATGCCATGTGCTTATAGACATTTTTCTTAACCTTAACTATTTTAAAATAAAAATGTAATATAATACATTCAAAGATGCCTGTATGTATTACACAAATATGCAAAACAGAGTTATGCCTCAGAAGGAAACAGTCCTCAGATCAGACTCACCAGCTCTAGATGCTTTATATCGTTCAGCTGATAGAAACAGACTACATCTGGCTTAACAGAGAGCAAATTTCAAGCAGCTTTACATTGTTAGAATAGTACAGAACACCAACAAGTACTACTGAACTTAATTTTACCTCTGATAAGAGGAACAATTAAAAAGAAAAAAAAGGTAAAGGGTAAAGCGAAGTGTAGGCTTCTTACACAGCCTTTTGCTGGGGTTATACTTGCAGAATAGAATCAACAAAAATTAGCATGCTAAGGGAAGAAACATGGAACATAATTTATCTTGAATTTCTGCCCCTCTTTGGGGCTTAGTGTCAGCATGAGGTTTTCCCTTGTTTTGGCACTTAAGGCATGGAAACCCTTCCAGAAACACACTTTGAGAAGTGAGATGGTATGTACAAGAAAGGAGGGATGATGCCCTCATGGCCTTTTGCCATAAGCAGCTCTGTTGTTAGAGCATATTCACAAGATACAGGAGACCATGTTCTGTTCTCACCCGCCTGCTTGTGACTAGTCCCTTTTTGTCTGGAGTGTAAGTCATTATGTGTGCTCAGAGGATGTTCTATTGTCACTTTAACTTAAATGCTGGCAGCTACCAAAAAGGAGTTCTTTCTGTCTCACTTGTTTTAACACCAATGGTTCTAGAGGAAGCCAAGTTCTACTTGAAAATATGAGATAATCCTAATTCTGGTGACTAGGGTCATGATTTCTGTATTGAGGTTGTTTTCTTGGCTGTGAGAAGATGCTTTATCACAATTCAGTTTTAAATACCTGAGGTCCTGTCTTGTGAACATGGGGTATTACACTGAAGTTCCTTCCCTTTTACCATCATCATAGTTGAATCAATGGATTAATATTTTTTGTTATTAAACTATAATAAATACAGACCATAATTTGTTTGTAACTAACAAAGTTTTGTTACTGAATTTAATTTTTTGAGCAATCCTCTGAAGTAATTTTTTAAAATACAAGATTCATAAAGCAAAGCATTTTAAACACGTTACCTCCAAAATTTGAAAAGGTAAAGGTTATTATAGTATTTCAAGACTACAGTTGGATTCATTACTTATGAAAAATCTGAAATTTTACTCTTGGTTTTCTTGCTTTCTACAAGCAAAATGCATGCATGCGTAAACCGAGAATTAGTGTTGGAGGTTTCTGTGGATTATAAAGTTATTCACATCAAGGGACTCTGGTGACATTGTACTAAACTGAAAAAAAAATAGGGCTAAAGTGGTTTGTTCTGTCACCAGGGCCCCTGAAATGTTCTTACAACCTTTTTTTATAGTATAGTACTCCCATTTTTAATTTGCGTTGCACAAGGAGCAAGTTAAAATCATACTTCCTTCACTTTTTTCTACATGTTTTACTTGTCTTCTTGGTTACCAACTACCCATGGTATTTCAGTTTTCTTAGAACTACTTGCAACAATATTTTTATATGCTGTATCTTCTTTTTTGAGCCTATGTTGTTTTATAAACTGCTGTTTAAACTGCACCCCTCTGTAAGTAAGGTTATTGAAGTGGTTATTCAGAGTTTATGGATTCTTTCTCCTCTTCAGATGCTGTTAATGAGAACCTTGGTTCTCATCATTCCTCTGTCCATTAGCTTGAAGAACCGTGTACTATTAGGTGGGCTCCTACAGAAGGGACATAAGCTTCTAGTATTTCTCATTTTACGTTTTTTCAAACCTCAAATTGTTCTAGCTTATCCCAACCTCTGACTTTAAAAAAAAAAAAAAAAAGCTTTGCTTTTCTTTTGCAGCCTGTGATTTTGCTGCTAATGAGGATGATGCCATTATCCTAATCCAACTTACTTCACCTTCCTCTGACCGATCATGGATTTACTACACAGACCAGTGCAGTAGAGTGCAGAGACCCCTGAAGCACTATGGCTTCATCAAAACAATTTGCAGTTGGGCAGCTTAGTTCTGCCTTTCAAACTGGGCTAATAAAATTATATTCAGCCACACTAACCTGATTATATTGCTTTTAGGCTCTATGCCTGCATTTCTGCACACTGCTGCACTATGGCATAGAAGCCTATCTCCTTATTTGTTGACCTCTGGATTGCTTTAGTAGTCTAGGCTGTGAGAATTTACTGCATTCCAGTGTTAAATTTATAGTGACCATGTTTTGTGACAATGAGAATGCTCTGCTACTGTACAAATCCTTTTCTGCTCCCTCTCCGCTGCCACCATGGCTGAATCAAGCTTTGCACTATTTCCCCTGTATATTTTATTAAAGTTATCAAACATGTTCTTTTTGGTCTGTGAGAAAGTCAATGAAATCTGGCCTGGCAGAGAGCGGTGCACCCAAATGTTTCCCATAACAAAGCCGATAATTGCTAGTGAGTTGCAAGCCTCAGTCCAAAGCAGTAAATAACGATTCTTATTTCATGACCTAAGCAGTCAATCCCTATCAAATGTTGTCTGCATGCACCAGTGACAAATTTCTGCAAATAAATCTTGTAATAGGGCACCCTTCTACTCTGTACCAACCTCAAAATGCATTACTGCACCGGGTATTTAAACACTGGAAAGTACAAAGCATTTCACAGAATTAATTTCCTCTCTTTCATGAGAGAGATATAATGCATTAACTGATTTGAAAACAGAGCGAGTTTCTTTTATAATATGGTCACTCACTAGGCAGGCTTTCCACAGGGCACAGGAGCTAAAGTAAACAATCACTTAAACAGAAGGAAGCTCTCCAGTGCCCTGCTATGCTGATGTTTCTAGAAAAAGAATGAAAACAAAACAACAAAACAAAACCCAAACCAAACTAACACTTCATTGCATGTTGAAAAGAAAGTGTAAGCACTCTGCTTAAAAAGCTTTAAAGCATAATTGAAATTCAACATGCAGATTTCTGTATTATTACAATGCTGTGTGCACTAGATCATTTGCTGAGCAGCCAGCATTTTAAACAACACATTTCAAGAACTTTGTGCTGGTACAATAACAATGCAGAAAAATTAGGATGACAGCAGAAGTATGCTCAGCCCCATAAACAGTCTTCAGCTGAAAAGGGAACTACAGTGCAGTGCTAGCCTATGTACTAAGAGGAAGAAACATTTCTCCCTCCATGTGCAGATGGAACGCAGATCACTAGTATGCTGACAAGCTGAACTGAAAACAAAGAGGTAAGCTACATATGTACTGGCAGGTAAGCTCGCTGATCTTTTTAACCCAATGAGCATCTGATGTGATGTGAGATTCACTAAATTATATATTGCAAATCAAGGTCAGAATGAAGGGTGACTCAGAATTTCGAAAGTCTCCCTGCTTCACTGACTCAAAACAGTCTTGAATTTCAGTGTACTTTCCTTTTTTTAATCACATTTTCAAATTGAAATCAATTTGAGCATCGGACTAAATGTATCTAAACACAAATCTGCAAGAAGAGGTAGGAAAATAATTCAAAAAAAGCAATTTGATACTTGTGCTTAAACTACCATGACACTACTGCTGCTGTGCACACAGGCCGATGTCTCAATACGGAATGAAGGTACTTGGCAAGGAGGGCCAAGAGGTTGAACTGGCACGGTAACATTCTAGGCTAACCCTCCCTTTTACTGCCTACTGTCACAGCAGAGAGTTGGAAGTGGTATGAAAATATGTGTGACTGAAGCCTCCTCATTGCTTTAGAAGATGGATGACGCT
The DNA here is from genome assembly GCF_964211835.1 of Anser anser. NCBI lineage: Eukaryota > Metazoa > Chordata > Aves > Anseriformes > Anatidae > Anser > Anser anser. The sequence continues at coordinate 19,044,782 of NC_139734.1, forward strand.
TGCAGAGCAATCCAAAGCCACAGTGCGCAGGAGAATTTGGTCTATTGTGCAAAGTGGTAGCTGTGCCACATAAAAATTATTAGCAAAACTATCAGACCACTAACCTAAAAATGAGATCCTGATCGATACGTGTGTCTTAAATATATAATACAGAACTACATTTTTGAGATTGTAAGATATGTTTTGATTTTGTTCTCAGAATAAGTCTTATTAAAGAGAAGTATGTACAGAGGAACAGTGTGTGAAAGAGTATTTACACGCACGGATGTGTATTTACACTCATTGAGGGTTTTACCATTCATGACATCCTGCAGGATTCACTGTCACTATTAGGACTCAATGAAATGCCTGTTCTCTGAATCAGTCCTCCATTTATCTATTAAATCCTTCTATTACATACAATCTAAAGAACTATTTGCAAGAGGAAAATGTAATCTATACATTGAAAAGAAGAATACATTAACTCTCTAATAAGGCCTTGAAAAAAATTGTGATCTTGGATTATAGCTGTATTTGCCTATAACTGTAGATCATTAGCAAGGCAGTCTGAGTGAAAATAAGATTCCCTGGCAACCCTCCCCCTCTTCAAATGCCTGCTCAAGCAGAAAAAAACAACCGCCCTGCATACATATTCCAATGAGCCACTGTGGGGCAGTAACAACAAAAACATTCCTAAGCAAAACAAGGGGCTTTCAACAGCCAGTTTGCCTTTTCTGAGCAAAGGATATAAAGAAACAGTTCTTCGAAGAAAATTTGAGCATTAGGATTTCCAGTCTTCTATTGTAAAATGTTATTAGTCTTTTTGGGAAACATTTTATAGATATGCTTAGCTTCAACTCATCCGAGAGACGAGCCTGCATACAGCTGTTTTGAAGCTCTGTTACTCATTTTTAGAGAAGTGAATAGAGGCTGCATGTGAGATACACAAGACTGTAAGACACTATCTGGATTTTCTATGTGTGCATAAACTCTTCTACCTGAGGGCTAAGTAAATAAGTTCTTTTCAAGAGATTATTCTCTGTGCAGGAGTTTTTCGTTGTAAAGCATAGAAACCTCTGAAGATTAGATATTTTTGTGCAGTCTTTGTTCCTCTCAGGGCAAAATCTTGAGTGAACAGAAGTTATTACACAAAAAATTCTTCTATATCTTAAGGGTAAAATAATATATTTTGCTCAGTTTTGGATGTAACTTAGAACCAGAAGTACTGGGCTGCTTTGGATCTAACACTTCAGATCTATAGGTTCAAAATTAGAGTAATAGTTTGATCTTTTCTATCCCAACCGTTCTGTTGTTTTAACAATACCAATGAAACATGAAGAAATTTGCTGTTGTTTCTTTTTACATAGTACCTAAAAGGAAAAAAAAAAGGCTGTTTAAACATCTCTCTCTAATTACAGTCTGAGTCATGTATAAATATAAGATTTCCTGTAATATTCATTCTCAATAGGCATTGCCCTTAAGTGCTGTTGAAAGTTTTACCAGACGAGCAGTATATGCTAAAATACATAGTCTGTAAAAATAAGTATCATACTTTGACTGAAGTGGTAGAAAAAAAGGATCAAGACATACAGAGATCTGAATTACAGCCATGGCTCTTCAGATACTCTTTGAAGATCATTTCCATTTCCATATTGATCTTAAATCTTACTCATAAGTAATTAACATTTGGGGATGCCTGACAGATGGTATGTACCACCTTGTCTTTTTGGGCAGTCTTTTCATGTCTTGAATTTTCAGATACATTCCAGACATAAAGTAATCTGGGGAAAAAAAAAAAAAAAAAAAAAAAAAGATAAGTGAACTTACTATGGCTTGCAGACAGCAATCAGAAGAAGCAGGAAGTTTCTTCTAATATTTAAAGATACTTCCAACAGTATCTTTAAATATTTCATTTATGAGAACTGTAGGTTTTCAGATCTGTAATACCACTCCATTTTTACAAAGATGAGGCTTTAAATTTCATGCAAGTAGTACCATAAGCATGATTCCAAGTACTTCTCTTCAATATATCCCAGCTAATAAATATAGCTGATGCTACTGAGACTCCAGGGTATGAAAGATGATGCTTTCATTCTATCTGCATGGAGATCCCTTACTGGTAATCCCTGAGTTTCCAGCATTCATGATTCTCATGTTTAACTCTCTCTCTACATTCATTTTTGTTTGTTTTGTTTTGCTTTACTTTTTCATCAAATAGAATCACTATGAAAAATTATGCAAGAAAGTATTTGGAAAATTTAAAGGTATCTGAAAGACTAGGCAGCCACTGAATTTTCAGTTGAAAGACCTGTCAGTCCTCATAACAGCCTTCAAAGCTGCATTAAGCATCCTCCTCAAATTTTATAATGCCCCTCAGTTCTTTAAGATAATTGTTGTTATATTCTTGATTTTTTTTCCTTAAAGTGGGAAAAATTTTGTAGCTTAGAGCCAAAATTTTGCTCCACAGAAAAAAAAGGAAACAAAGAACAAAAAAGTTAGAAAGTTGGTAATACTTAATCTTCCTGATTCACCTTGAAGCATCAAGACAGTCAGGAGAAGACATTGTATTTAACCACTATTTTAACAGACGAATTAAATGAGTTCCAGTAGCAGAACATTTCGTTTGAGGTACGTGGAAATAGTAACTACATTCACATTTTTAACTATGCTTCATGAGACATCTTGGCTGCTTTAGTATTAGAGATAACAAAGCATGAGGCATACCAAAAAAAGCTCAGTGTGATTTTCACATTCCAAGATCCGTTTAAAGATTTGCCAGTTATAAAAACAACCTTTCTGTCTCTATGATACCTAACAATTTGTGCTCATAGGAGCATGGTTACATTACAAAAGGGAGATTCAAGATGTAAATGGGCACTTGGAGATGAGGAAATCAGTCCATCAGCAGTCCATCAAATGAAAAATAAGAGAAAATATTAGTAGTGCCTGCAGAAATTTGATTTACATGCTGTTACTTTTAATAGATCTTTGTATTAGCCCCTTGCTAAACTCTGAGGCAGCCTTTTCTAAGACAGGCAATCCTACAACATCCCACAGCCACTGTCAAATAACCAAATCTTAGTTTAGGGTGCTAAATGTTACTAAATTAAGAGACTATGACTTCTTTTGAGTTGTGATTGGAGATCTCAGGGTTCACTTTTTCAATCTTTTGTCTCCAAACATTGATATTCCTACTCAAAACAAGACTGCAAATGTTCGCATAACTGACCACTTGCAATTTGAGGGGAAAGAGAGAGTAAATCAAAAAGAATACCCTCCTTAGAAAAATGAAACACATTAAATCTCAGTGTCGGTTGAGTTCATACACCTTGCACAGCTTTATTAACCTCTGGGCCATGGGGTCCCATTCTCCTATGGGTCTTTACTTCATTGATAGGTACCTTAGACTCTCAAAGTCCAAGTTCCCCTATCATTTATACAGAGTTTTCTTTCTTTACCTAAACTGGCTAGACAGTGGTAGTTGAAGAGATCAGAGTGTGGATTCCATGTTGTTATGAGCTGCAACCTCTTTGTAGTTAGGACTCAGGGAAAATCACCTCAGTGATGATGTTTTTTCAATGTCTTTTACAGTTTCCTCCTATTTAATGATACTGGTACCGTTTTGGTTTGTGTTTTAGTGGAAATTACTTAGTTACCTTGAACTAGCCAGGAACATGATTTTAAACAAGACCAGGAGAGCTTTAAAAAGTCCAGATACTTCTACTATAAATTCACTGTTTGAGCACAATTTTTTTGTGTCTGACACCACACCCACGGGACTAGCTATAAATTGTGGTCGGAGCTGGGGGTGGTGGTGAACTGTCTTGTATTAGAACTGGCTTAAACCTCTATTTGACTGCTTTTGGTTAAATTTCCCTAGCCAGGTCATACTAGAAAATCTTGGAATTGAATCAGGTCGGTAAAAGATCATCTAACTTCAGAATCTTAGTTGCTAGTTGTTAGCTTTTCTTCTAAGCAATAAATTTAGAACTAGGAACATGTATTCCAAAATCTACATTTTACAAAAATTAAAGGACTACTACAGAAATTGTATGACTTGATGGAGAATATAATCTTTTCTGAACTGTCTGACACATTCTGGAAATAAATCTGTGTTAGAAACACTGATTTTATATACCCGCTTTAAACACAGAAGTGGCAGTTAAAACCTTGCTGAACAATGCAGTGCTACTCTATTTCTCAACTTGGAAAGGTGTTCATCCAGCCTGCTCAGCCAGGATGTTCATCCGGCCTGCTTACCATTTATGAGACATTGTGTTAGCATTGAATTAGCTTATAGATTGTTTTAATATGACTTGAAGCAGTAGGGTGTATAATTGTTTGAATGTTCCTTTCCACTGGCTGCACAGCATTACTTCTTTCTGCACCTGAGAAAGCTTTTTCCTCCACCTGAACACCTAACGAGCAAATTTCCAGACATTCGGAAGCAAATGCAAACAATTTAGAACAAACCTCGTTCCTGCGATTAGGGCCTAAAAGGAAACTCTGCCAAATAGAGCCCGCACAGCTAAGTCTTATATTATTTTCTCTTCTTTTCAGTGATTCTTGTTATTATTTTCTTCAGCAAGGCACTGCAGCACAGGACTCCTGTCCTTATCCTAATTCCTGTTTTCTGGAGAGACAAGTAGTTCACACTCAATACAGTAAAGTCTATACAAATACAAAGCATATGAAGACTCAGTAATGAAATGAGTAGATTTTGGTGCCATTTAACATTTTTCAGGCTGCTGTTACTTACTGCAACAATTTACCATGTCATGTTGTTGATACTGTGAGTTAAATTTCCCACTAATTAATAAGAGGACTTTACCAATGAAACTCTGCCTGCGACTGAAACTATGACTGTGCTTTGAATTGCTTACACATACACAGTCTACAGAGTACTTGCATCAATCACAGTAGTGTGTGATAAATAGCATTATCTGACTTAATTAATGTCTGCGTAGCATTTTCAGATCATAAGCAGTCAAAAACACTACCATGATGGTTTTTACAGCTGCTAAAATTTTTCAAAAGCCAGAAATAAAACACCAAGTAAAGGTAGTCAGATGGGTTGGCAATTAATTGGAAAATCACCAAAGATTACATAGTGAGTAAAGCAATTACTGTAAAATGCAGAAATGAGAAAATGCAGCCATTTGGGATATCTGTTATTAAACCTTCAAAGGAATGTAAATATTTCATTTAAAAAAAATTATTTTTGTATAATGCATTAGCTTGCAATGAATGTGGAATGTAATGCATGTGGAAGTACTCCTTGGCCAGCATGCGAAAGTAGCAAAATGCCTAACACATTAAAGCTTCCATGTGAAAAGTATATGCATATTAGTTGACAAGTGAGATGAGAGCATATTTATGCTATTCTAAATATAAAATATTGTATGCTTGTATTTACATTCTCTTCTTTAGACGGTCAAGTTATTTACTAAGTCATGGATTTGGGTCAGTTACATTTAGATGTAAAAGAAGTTCCAGAAATGGAATAAATGAGTGACATTAGAAGACCAAGTAATGATACCTAGTAATGATCAACAATGATAATTACTTTTTTTTATTATTATTATTTTATTTGAAAGTTTGTGATCTACTAAGGCTTACAATACTCTTGAAAGGGACATAACATGAAAGGTGTTTTTTGTATAGGTGATAAACATGGTTGAAGGAAGATGATTGAGGGCTCCATGTCTGATCCTTACACTTGGGTCATACTTCCAGATATGATACCACAATGGTAGAAGTGTACAAACCAAGCAAATCCTGTTATTTATTAAAGAATCTGTCACTATAACCTTTTTTCAAAGTTAGGAGGAAAAACTGTAACATATTCAAAAGAACATCAGGGAGATGTCCATCACTCCGGAGTTCTATGACCACTGATAGTATGGGAAGTTTGCAGCAGTGACAAATGTTGACAAATGGCAATTGATAATGACAAAATGGCAGTTGGCCAACTCTAAATTTTATTTTGTAGTATTTTCTAAGTAAGTGATAAGTATATGTTGTACACAAGCGATGAATTACCTATTATTATCCACTTAGTGTACTACACATGTCTCTAATAACGATGCCTAACAGTGGTAGGATTGTCATATAAGGGAGGGGTTAGCATCTGAAGAACTTGCAAGCAAAGTAGGTGAGGAGCAGGATGGGGAACAGGCCCAGAGTGACATGCTTGAGTCACACACAAGATGGGGAGAGCAACGGCTGACAACACAACTCATGCCTCCAGACTCCAGCTAGTACCTCAAATACTATACCGTGTTACTTACTTTAGACAGTACTGGGAGTTTCGTTACTGTAAACACACTATGTAGTTAGAACTGTTTATAAGTGCGTGGCAGCATTTGGGATCCATTTTGTCTAGTACTTGCCACTGAAAAACAGCCTAGGAGAGTTTTTTGCTTTTGCTTTTTCAGAAACATATCATCGACACAAGGGATTAGATATCAAAAGACGCTTGAAAATGATTTATTGAAAAATATAGTTCTTGCCAACAGAACTAGACAGCTGAATTGTAGAAGCAGCTACACTTTTATTAGACTAACATAAAATAAGAGGTGTACATAGTCCTGGAGTCCCTCAAAGGTCCCTTCATCATTATCAGCCTCCATTCTTGTGAAAGGAGCACTGAGATCTCCAAATCACGTGCGTCAGGCACATTTTCTCCTCCCCCCAATCTAATAAAGGTCTGCTTATTGCAAAAACAACACTGACTCTGTGAGAAAATTCTGCCACTACTCTGTTATGGAGAAAGATCTTAAAAGATAAATAGCACTAAGGAGATCTGTTTGTTTTTACTGGTTGTTTCTGTGAAGGAGAGGTTGACTGGTGTGTATCTCTGTAGGTACAGACTGAAAACAACAGAGGGTGATTTATAATTGCATCAGAAATGGTATTTCTATTTGATTCCTTATTGTATATGATATTTATTATATGTAATCATGAAAAAATGTGAATGATAGGACGCTAAATACACATGCCTCATTTCAGAAGAAAAATAGTTATACTCAAGAGTGATATAAACATACCTGGAGTCCAGCTCTCCTGCTGGAAAGTACCGCAAGAGCTTAAGCAACTGCGTGTAAACAGCATGAAGAGTATGAAAATATACAGTAAGGGCAAATGGAGTAAGCAAGATAGATTGTAAATGGAATAGAGTAGGAATTAGGATAAAAGAGGGATATGGAATTTCAGGAAAGACGCATGAGTGAGGTACAGAAATCAAGATGAAATGAGTACAGCCAAGAAATAAAAAGTAATAATTCGATCCTATTTTTTTTTAGCAAAGAATAGTCTACATTTATACTGCCTACCATTACTTGGAGAAAAAAATATGCGAGATTTGGAAGGACTTCAAAGACATGAGAGAAATTCCTTGCTCTATCGTACATGTATTTTTTGTATGACCATTGATCATTCATATATATATGAAGTAGGGAAGAGTTATCAATTAAACATGAAACGGGGCAATGCTATATAAGCAGGTAGTGGAAAAGTACTAGGACAAAAAAGAATGCAGGTAAATACTTTAAACAGAGATTAGAAAAATAGAAAGACCTAATTATATTTGGAGGCATGACATTCAGCTTATAAAATAGAAGGACAAAAGAAATGGCTATAGTACCACATTTTCAAACTGGAAAGAGTAAATTTCTGCAATAGCAAGTAAAAAGAATAATGATGTGGCTTCATGAAAGCTGATGTTGAGTTTGTGCTGGTATTAAGCTATCAAATATTTAGAATGGAATGGAATAGAATAGAGTGGGTCACTTGGAAGGGACATACAAAGATCGTTGAGACCAAATCCCTGACTACTTCAGGGCTAAACAAAAGTTAAAGCACAGTACTGAGGGCATTATCCAAATATCCTCATCCATCTTGACAGGCACAGGCCATCAACACCTGTGCCAGTGCCTGACCACCCTCTCAGTAAAGAGAATTTTCCTCATGTCCGCTCTGACCCTCCCCAGGCACAGCTCCGTGCCGTTCCCGCACGCTGCCTACCAGGGAGCTGAGCCCGGCGCTTCCCTCCCTGCTTCCCCTGCTCAGGAGCTCAGGCTGGGGCTGTGGGCTCCGGCCTCACCTGGAAAGGGCTCCCGGGCCCTTGGGCACGGATGGCCCCAGAGGAGGCTGGTCAGGACCACTATGGCCTAGTAAAGCCTCAGGCTCTGACATGAAGGTCATTCTAGCCCCGTGACTGTGTAGAAGAAAACTTAGTTCCAGTGTTGTACCAGCATTATCACGTCCTAGCCACAGGTAAGCTCACACAAGATGCGCAGTATTGCGTGGAAAACAAAAAGAAGCAAAATTTGTACCGAAAGGAAAAAAAAAAAAAAGGGAGAAAGGAGAAGAAGGTAAATATTGTAAGCTCTGAAGGTGACTTTAGAGAGGCTAGGCAGGATG